>NW_028270159.1:31161236-31468223 GCF_037043375.1 Chiloscyllium plagiosum | reverse complement strand
GGCGGGAGAAAGTGGATTTGGGGGAGGGGGGAGAAGTGGATTTGGGGGAGGGGGAGAAGGATTTGGGGGAGGGGGAGAAAGTGGATTTGGCGGGGGGGGGAGAAAGTGGATTTGGGGGAGGGGGAGGTGGATTTGGGGGAGGGGGGAGGTGGATTTGGCGGAGGGGGGAGGTGGATTTGGGGGAGGGGGAGAAAGTGGATTTGGGGGAGGGGGAGAAAGTGGATTTGGCGGCGGGGGGAGGTGGATTTGGGGGAGGGGGAGAAAGTGGATTTGGCGGGGGGGAGAAGTGGATTTGGGGGAGGGGAGAAAGTGGATTTGGCGGGTGGGGAGGTGGATTTGGGGGAGGGGGAGAAGTGGATTTGGGGGAGGGGGAGAAAGTGGATTTGGGGGAGGGGGAGAAAGTGGATTTGGCGGCGGGGGAGGTGGATTTGGGGGAGGGGGAGAAAGTGGATTTGGCGGGAGGGGGAGAGAAGTGGATTTGGGGGAGGGGGAGAAAGTGGATTTGGCGGCGGGGGAGGTGGATTTGGGGAGGGGGAGAAAGTGGATTTGGGGGAGGGGGAGAAAGTGGATTTGGGGGAGGGGGGAGAAAGTGGATTTGGGGGAGGGGGAGAAAGTGGATTTGGGGGAGGGGGAGAAAGTGGATTTGGCGGGGGGGGGAGGTGGATTTGGGGGAGGGGGAGAAAGTGGATTTGGCGGGGGGGGAGGTGGATTTGGGGGAGGGGGAGAAAGTGGATTTGGGGGAGGGGGAGAAGTGGATTTGGCGGCGGGGGAGGTGGATTTGGGGAGGGGGAGAAAGTGGATTTGGGGGAGGGGGAGAAAGTGATTTGGGGGAGGGGGAGAAAGTGGATTTGGCGGAGGGGGAGAAGTGGATTTGGGGAGGGGGAGAAAGTGGATTTGGCGGGGGGGGGGAGGTGGATTTGGGGGAGGGGGAGAAAGTGGATTTGGCGGGGGGGGAAGTGGATTTGGCGGGGGGGGGAAGTGGATTTGGCGGGGGGGGGAGGTGGATTTGGGGGAGGGGGAGAAAGTGGATTTGGGGGAGGGGGAGAAAGTGGATTTGGGGAGGGGGAGAAAGTGGATTTGGGGGAGGGGGAGAAGTGATTTGGGGGAGGGGGAGAAAGTGGATTTGGCGGGAGGGGGGAGAAAGTGGATTTGGGGGAGGGGGGAGGTGGATTTGGGGGAGGGGGGAGGTGGATTTGGGGGAGGGGGGAGGTGGATTTGGGGGAGGGGGAGAAAGTGGATTTGGCGGGGTGGGGAGGTGGATTTGGGGGAGGGGGAGAAAGTGGATTTGGGGGAGGGGGAGAAAGTGGATTTGGCGGCGGGGGAGGTGGATTTGGGGGAGGGGGAGAAAGTGGATTTGGGGGAGGGGGAGAAAGTGGATTTGGGGGAGGGGGAGAGAAAGTGGATTTGGCGGGCGGGGGAGGTGGATTTGGGGGAGGGGGAGAAAGTGGATTTGGGGGAGGGGGAGAAGTGGATTTGGGGAGGGGAGAAAGTGGATTTGGCGGGGGGGGAGGTGGATTTGGGGGAGGGGGAGAAAGTGGATTTGGCGGGGGGGGGAGGTGGATTTGGGGAGGGGGAGAAAGTGGATTTGGGGGAGGGGGAGAAAGTGGATTTGGCGGCGGGGGAGGTGGATTTGGGGGAGGGGGAGAAAGTGGATTTGGGGGAGGGGGAGAAAGTGGATTTGGGGGAGGGAGGGGGAGAAAGTGGATTTGGCGGAGGGGGAGAAAGTGGATTTGGGGGAGGGGGAGAAAGTGGATTTGGCGGGGGGGGGAGGTGGATTTGGGGGAGGGGGAGAAAGTGGATTTGGCGGGGGGGGGAAGTGGATTTGGCGGGGGGGGAGGTGGATTTGGGGGAGGGGGAGAAAGTGGATTTGGGGGGAGGGGGAGAAGTGGATTTGGGGGAGGGGGAGAAGGATTTGGGGGAGGGGGAGAAAGTGGATTTGGCGGGGGGGGAGAAAGTGGATTTGGGGGAGGGGGGAGAGTGGATTTGGGGGAGGGGGGAGGTGGATTTGGGGGGAGGGGGGAGGTGGATTTGGGGGAGGGGGAGAAAGTGGATTTGGGGGAGGGGGAGAAAGTGGATTTGGCGGCGGGGGGAGGTGGATTTGGGGGAGGGGGAGAAAGTGGATTTGGCGGGGGGGGAGGTGGATTTGGGGGAGGGGGAGAAAGTGGATTTGGTGGGGTGGGGAGGTGGATTTGGGGGAGGGGGAGAAAGTGGATTTGGGGGAGGGGGAGAAAGTGGATTTGGCGGCGGGGGAGGTGGATTTGGGGGAGGGGGAGAAAGTGGATTTGGGGGAGGGGGAGAAAGTGGATTTGGGGGAGGGGGAGAAAGTGGATTTGGGGGAGGGGGAGAAAGTGGATTTGGGGGAGGGGGAGAAAGTGGATTTGGCGGCGGGGAGGTGGATTTGGGGGAGGGGGAGAAAGTGGATTTGGGGGAGCGGGGAGAAAGTGGATTTGGCGGGGGGGGAGGTGGATTTGGGGGAGGGGGAGAAAGTGGATTTGGCGGGGGGGGAGGTGGATTTGGGGGAGGGGGAGAAAGTGGATTTGGGGGAGGGGGAGAAAGTGGATTTGGCGGCGGGGGAGGTGGATTTGGGGGAGGGGGAGAAAGTGGATTTGGGGAGGGGGGAGAAAGTGGATTTGGGGAGGGGGAGAAAGTGGATTTGGCGGGGGGGGGAGGTGGATTTGGGGAGGGGGAGAAAGTGGATTTGGGGGAGGGGGAGAAAGTGGATTTGGCGGGGGGGGAGAAAGTGGATTTGGGGGAGGGGGGAGGTGGATTTGGGGGAGGGGGAGAAAGTGGATTTGGGGGAGGGGGAGAAAGTGGATTTGGCGGGGGGGGAGGTGGATTTGGGGGAGGGGAGAAAGTGGATTTGGCGGGGGGGGGAGGTGGATTTGGGGGAGGGGGAGAAAGTGGATTTGGGGGAGGGGGAGAAAGTGGATTTGGCGGCGGGGGAGGTGGATTTGGGGGAGGGGGGAGAAAGTGGATTTGGGGGAGGGGGAGAAAGTGGATTTGGGGGAGGGGGAGAAAGTGGATTTGGCGGGGGGGGGAGGTGGATTTGGGGGAGGGGGAGAAAGTGGATTTGGGGGAGGGGGAGAAAGTGGATTTGGCGGGGGGGGGAGAAAGTGGATTTGGGGGAGGGGGGAGGTGGATTTGGGGGAGGGGGAGAAAGTGGATTTGGGGGAGGGGGAGAAAGTGGATTTGGCGGCGGGGGAGGTGGATTTGGGGGAGGGGGAGAAAGTGGATTTGGGGGAGGGGGAGAAAGTGGATTTGGGGGAGGGGGAGAAAGTGGATTTGGGGAGGGGGAGAAGTGGATTTGGGGGAGGGGGAGAAAGTGGATTTGGCGGGGGGGAGGTGGATTTGGGGAGGGGAGAAAGTGGATTTGGCAGGGGGGGGAGGTGGATTTGGGGGAGGGGGAGAAAGTGGATTTGGCAGGGGGGGAGGTGGATTTGGGGGAGGGGGAGAAAGTGGATTTGGGGGAGGGGGAGAAAGTGGATTTGGCGGCGGGGGAGGTGGATTTGGGGGAGGGGGAGAAAGTGGATTTGGGGGAGGGGGAGAAAGTGGATTTGGGGGAGGGGGAGAAAGTGGATTTGGCGGGGGGGGAGGTGGATTTGGGGGAGGGGGAGAAAGTGGATTTGGGGGAGGGGGAGAAAGTGGATTTGGGGGAGGGGGAGAAGTGGATTTGGCGGGGGGGGGAGGTGGATTTGGGGGAGGGGGAGAAAGTGGATTTGGGGGAGGGGGAGAAAGTGGATTTGGGGGAGGGGGAGAAGTGGATTTGCGGAGGGGGAGAAAGTGGATTTGGGGAGGGGGAGAAAGTGGATTTGGGGGAGGGGAGAAAGTGGATTTGGGGGAGGGGGAGAAAGTGGATTTGGCGGGGGGGGGAGGTGGATTTGGGGGAGGGGGAGAAAGTGGATTTGGCGGGGGGGGGAGGTGGATTGGGGAGGGGGAGAAAGTGGATTTGGGGGAGGGGGAGAAAGTGGATTTGGCGGCGGGGGAGGTGGATTTGGGGGAGGGGGAGAAAGTGGATTTGGGGGAGGGGGAGAAAGTGGATTTGGGGGAGGGGGAGAAAGTGGATTTGGCGGGGGGGGAGGTGGATTTGGGGGAGGGGGAGAAAGTGGATTTGGGGGAGGGGGAGAAAGTGGATTTGGCGGGGGGGGGAGAAAGTGGATTTGGGGGAGGGGGGAGGTGGATTTGGGGGAGGGGGAGAAAGTGGATTTGGGGGAGGGGGAGAAGTGGATTTGGGGGAGGGGGAGAAAGTGGATTTGGCGGGGGGGGGGAGGTGGATTTGGGGGAGGGGGAGAAAGTGGATTTGGGGGAGGGGGAGAAAGTGGATTTGGCGGCGGGGGAGGTGGATTTGGGGGAGGGGGAGAAAGTGGATTTGGGGGAGGGGGAGAAAGTGGATTTGGGGGAGGGGGAGAAAGTGGATTTGGCGGGGGGGAGGTGGATTTGGGGAGGGGGAGAAAGTGGATTTGGCGGGGGGGGGAGGTGGATTTGGGGGAGGGGGAGAAAGTGGATTTGGGGGAGGGGGAGAAAGTGGATTTGGCGGCGGGAGGTGGATTTGGGGGAGGGGGAGAAAGTGGATTTGGGGGAGGGGGAGAAAGTGGATTTGGGGGAGGGGGAGAAAGTGGATTTGGCGGGGGGGGAGGTGGATTTGGGGGAGGGGGAGAAAGTGGATTTGGGGGAGGGGGAGAAAGTGGATTTGGCGGGGGGGGAGAAAGTGGATTTGGGGGAGGGGGGAGGTGGATTTGGGGGAGGGGGAGAAAGTGGATTTGGGGGAGGGGGAGAAAGTGGATTTGGCGGCGGGGGAGGTGGATTTGGGGGAGGGGGAGAAAGTGGATTTGGGGGAGGGGGAGAAAGTGGATTTGGGGGAGGGGGGAGAAAGTGGATTTGGCGGGGGGGGAGGTGGATTTGGGGAGGGGGAGAAAGTGGATTTGGCAGGGGGGGGAGGTGGATTTGGGGGAGGGGGAGAAAGTGGATTTGGCAGGGGGGGGAGGTGGATTTGGGGGAGGGGGAGAAAGTGGATTTGGGGGAGGGGGAGAAAGTGGATTTGGCGCGGGGAGGTGGATTTGGGGGAGGGGGAGAAAGTGGATTTGGGGGAGGGGGAGAAAGTGGATTTGGGGGAGGGGGAGAAAGTGGATTTGGCGGGGGGGGGAGGTGGATTTGGGGGAGGGGGAGAAAGTGGATTTGGGGGAGGGGGAGAAAGTGGATTTGGGGGAGGGGGGAGGTGGATTTGGCGGGGGGGAGGTGGATTTGGGGAGGGGAGAAAGTGGATTTGGGGGAGGGGGAGAAAGTGGATTTGGGGGAGGGGGAGAAAGTGGATTTGCGGAGGGGGAGAAAGTGGATTTGGGGGAGGGGGAGAAAGTGGATTTGGGGGAGGGGGAGAAAGTGGATTTGGGGGAGGGGGAGAAAGTGGATTTGGCGGGGGGGGGAGGTGGATTTGGGGGAGGGGGAGAAAGTGGATTTGGCGGGGGGGGAGGTGGATTTGGGGGAGGGGGAGAAAGTGGATTTGGGGGAGGGGGAGAAAGTGGATTTGGCGGCGGGGGAGGTGGATTTGGGGGAGGGGGAGAAAGTGGATTTGGGGGAGGGGGAGAAAGTGGATTTGGGGGAGGGGGAGAAAGTGGATTTGGGGGAGGGGGAGAAAGTGGATTTGGCGGGGGGGAGGTGGATTTGGGGGAGGGGGAGAAAGTGGATTTGGGGGAGGGGGAGAAAGTGGATTTGGCGGGGGGGGAGAAAGTGGATTTGGGGGAGGGGGGAGGTGGATTTGGGGGAGGGGGAGAAAGTGGATTTGGGGGAGGGGGAGAAAGTGGATTTGGGGGAGGGGGGAGAAAGTGGATTTGGCGGAGGGGGGGAGGTGGATTTGGGGGAGGGGGAGAAAGTGGATTTGGGGGAGGGGGAGAAAGTGGATTTGGCGGCGGGGGAGGTGGATTTGGGGGAGGGGGAGAAAGTGGATTTGGGGGAGGGGGAGAAAGTGGATTTGGGGGAGGGGGAGAAAGTGGATTTGGCGGGGGGGGGAGGTGGATTTGGGGGAGGGGGAGAAAGTGGATTTGGGGGAGGGGGAGAAAGTGGATTTGGGGGAGGGGGAGAGTGGATTTGGCGGGGGGGGAGGTGGATTTGGGGGAGGGGGAGAAAGTGGATTTGGGGGAGGGGGAGAAAGTGGATTTGGGGGAGGGGGAGAAAGTGGATTTTGGGGAGGGGGAGAAAGTGGATTTGGGGGAGGGGGAGAAGTGGATTTGGGGGAGGGGGAGAAAGTGGATTTGGGGGAGGGGGAGAAAGTGGATTTGGCGGGGGGGGGAGGTGGATTTGGGGAGGGGGAGAAGTGGATTTGGCGGGGGGGGGAGGTGGATTTGGGGGAGGGGGAGAAAGTGGATTTGGGGGAGGGGAGAAAGTGGATTTGGCGGCGGGGAGGTGGATTTGGGGGAGGGGGAGAAAGTGGATTTGGGGGAGGGGGAGAAAGTGGATTTGGGGGAGGGGGAGAAAGTGGATTTGGCGGGGGGGGAGGTGGATTTGGGGGAGGGGGAGAAAGTGGATTTGGGGGAGGGGGAGAAAGTGGATTTGGCGGGGGGGGAGAAAGTGGATTTGGGGGAGGGGGGAGGTGGATTTGGGGGAGGGGGAGAAAGTGGATTTGGGGGAGGGGGAGAAAGTGGATTTGGGGGAGGGGGAGAAAGTGGATTTGGCGGGGGGGGGGAGGTGGATTTGGGGGAGGGGGAGAAAGTGGATTTGGGGGAGGGGGAGAAAGTGGATTTGGCGGCGGGGGAGGTGGATTTGGGGGAGGGGGAGAAAGTGGATTTGGGGGAGGGGAGAAAGTGGATTTGGGGGAGGGGGAGAAAGTGGATTTGGCGGGGGGGGAGGTGGATTTGGGGGAGGGGAGAAAGTGGATTTGGCGGGGGGGGGAGGTGGATTTGGGGGAGGGGGAGAAAGTGGATTTGGGGGAGGGGGAGAAAGTGGATTTGGCGGCGGGGAGGTGGATTTGGGGGAGGGGGAGAAAGTGGATTTGGGGGAGGGGGAGAAAGTGGATTTGGGGGAGGGGGAGAAAGTGGATTTGGCGGGGGGGGAGGTGGATTTGGGGGAGGGGGAGAAAGTGGATTTGGGGGAGGGGGAGAAAGTGGATTTGGCGGGGGGGGGAGAAAGTGGATTTGGGGGAGGGGGGAGGTGGATTTGGGGGAGGGGGGAGGTGGATTTGGGGGAGGGGGAGAAAGTGGATTTGGGGGAGGGGGAGAAAGTGGATTTGGCGGCGGGGGAGGTGGATTTGGGGAGGGGGAGAAAGTGGATTTGGGGGAGGGGGAGAAAGTGGATTTGGCGGGGGGGGGAGGTGGATTTGGGGGAGGGGGAGAAAGTGGATTTGGCGGGGGGGAGGTGGATTTGGGGGAGGGGGAGAAAGTGGATTTGGGGGAGGGGGAGAAAGTGGATTTGGCGGCGGGGGAGGTGGATTTGGGGGAGGGGGAGAAAGTGGATTTGGGGGAGGGGGAGAAAGTGGATTTGGCGGGGGGGGAGGTGGATTTGGGGGAGGGGGAGAAAGTGGATTTGGGGGAGGGGGAGAAGTGGATTTGGCGGGGGGGGAGAAAGTGGATTTGGGGAGGGGGGAGGTGGATTTGGGGAGGGGGGAGGTGGATTTGGGGGAGGGGGAGAAAGTGGATTTGGCGGGGGGGGGGAGAGTGGATTTGGGGGAGGGGGAGAAAGTGGATTTGGGGGAGGGGGAGAAAGTGGATTTGGCGGCGGGGGAGGTGGATTTGGGGGAGGGGGAGAAAGTGGATTTGGGGAGGGGGAGAAAGTGGATTTGGCGGGGGGGGGAGGTGGATTTGGGGGAGGGGGAGAAGTGGATTTGGCGGGGGGGGAGGTGGATTTGGGGGAGGGGGAGAAAGTGGATTTGGCGGGGGGGGAGGTGGATTTGGGGGAGGGGGAGAAAGTGGATTGGGGGAGGGGGAGAAAGTGGATTTGGCGGCGGGGGAGGTGGATTTGGGGGAGGGGGAGAAAGTGGATTTGGGGGAGGGGGAGAAAGTGGATTTGGGGGAGGGGGAGAAAGTGGATTTGGGGGAGGGGGAGAAAGTGGATTTGGCGGGGGGGGGAGGTGGATTTGGGGAGGGGGAGAAAGTGGATTTGGGGGAGGGGGAGAAAGTGGATTTGGCGGCGGGGGAGGTGGATTTGGGGGAGGGGGAGAAAGTGGATTTGGGGGAGGGGGAGAAAGTGGATTTGGGGGAGGGGGAGAAAGTGGATTTGGCGGCGGGGGGAGGTGGATTTGGGGGAGGGGGAGAAAGTGGATTTGGGGAGGGGGAGAAAGTGGATTTGGGGGAGGGGGAGAAAGTGGATTTGGGGGAGGGGGAGAAAGTGGATTTGGCGGGGGGGGAGGTGGATTTGGGGGAGGGGGAGAAAGTGGATTTGGCGGCGGGGGAGGTGGATTTGGGGGAGGGGGAGAAAGTGGATTTGGGGGAGGGGGGAGAAAGTGGATTTGGCGGGGGGGGGAGGTGGATTTGGGGGAGGGGGAGAAAGTGGATTTGGGGGAGGGGGAGAAAGTGGATTTGGGGGAGGGGGAGAAAGTGGATTTGGCGGGGGGGGAGGTGGATTTGGGGAGGGGGAGAAAGTGGATTTGGCGGGGGGGGAGGTGGATTTGGGGGAGGGGGAGAAAGTGGATTTGGGGGAGGGGGAGAAAGTGGATTTGGCGGCGGGGGAGGTGGATTTGGGGGAGGGGGAGAAAGTGGATTTGGGGGAGGCGGAGAAAGTGGATTTGGCGGGGGGGGAGGTGGATTTGGGGGAGGGGGAGAAAGTGGATTTGGGGGAGGGGGAGAAAGTGGATTTGGGGGAGGGGGAGAAAGTGGATTTGGGGGAGGGGGGAGGTGGATTTGGGGGAGGGGGGAGGTGGATTTGGGGGAGGGGGAGAAAGTGGATTTGGGGGAGGGGGAGAAAGTGGATTTGGCGGCGGGGGAGGTGGATTTGGGGGAGGGGGAGAAAGTGGATTTGGGGGAGGGGGAGAAAGTGGATTTGGGGGAGGGGGAGAAAGTGGATTTGGCGGGGGGGGAGGTGGATTTGGGGGAGGGGGAGAAAGTGGATTTGGCGGGGGGGGGAGGTGGATTTGGGGGAGGGGGAGAAAGTGGATTTGGGGGAGGGGGAGAAAGTGGATTTGGCGGCGGGGGAGGTGGATTTGGGGGAGGGGGAGAAAGTGGATTTGGGGGAGGGGGAGAAAGTGGATTTGGGGGAGGGGGAGAAAGTGGATTTGGCGGGGGGGGGAGGTGGATTTGGGGGAGGGGGAGAAAGTGGATTTGGGGGAGGGGGAGAAAGTGGATTTGGCGGGGGGGGAGAAAGTGGATTTGGGGGAGGGGGGAGGTGGATTTGGGGGAGGGGGGAGGTGGATTTGGGGGAGGGGGAGAAAGTGGATTTGGCGGGGGGGGGAGGTGGATTTGGGGGAGGGGGAGAAAGTGGATTTGGGGGAGGGGGAGAAAGTGGATTTGGCGGCGGGGGACGTGGATTTGGGGGAGGGGGAGAAAGTGGATTTGGGGGAGGGGGAGAAAGTGGATTTGGGGGAGGGGGAGAAAGTGGATTTGGCGGGGGGGGAGGTGGATTTGGGGGAGGGGGAGAAAGTGGATTTGGCGGGGGGGGGAGGTGGATTTGGGGGAGGGGGAGAAAGTGGATTTGGCGGGGGGGGGAGGTGGATTTGGGGGAGGGGGAGAAAGTGGATTTGGGGGAGGGGGAGAAAGTGGATTTGGGGGAGGGGGAGAAAGTGGATTTGGCGGCGGGGGAGGTAGTGGATTTGGGGGAGGGGGAGAAAGTGGATTTGGGGGAGGGGGAGAAAGTGGATTTGGCGGGGGGGGAGGTGGATTTGGGGGAGGGGGAGAAAGTGGATTTGGGGGAGGGGGAGAAAGTGGATTTGGGGGAGGGGGAGAAAGTGGATTTGGCGGGGGGGGGGAGAAAGTGGATTTGGGGGAGGGGGGAGGTGGATTTGGGGGAGGGGGGAGGTGGATTTGGGGGAGGGGGAGAAAGTGGATTTGGGGGAGGGGGAGAAAGTGGATTTGGCGGAGGGGGAGAAAGTGGATTTGGCGGCGGGGGAGGTGGATTTGGGGGAGGGGGAGAAAGTGGATTTGGGGGAGGGGGAGAAAGTGGATTTGGGGGAGGGGGAGAAAGTGGATTTGGCGGGGGGGGGAGGTGGATTTGGGGGAGGGGGAGAAAGTGGATTTGGCGGGGGGGGGAGGTGGATTTGGGGGAGGGGGAGAAAGTGGATTTGGGGGAGGGGGAGAAAGTGGATTTGGCGGCGGGGGAGGTGGATTTGGGGGAGGGGGAGAAAGTGGATTTGGGGGAGGGGGAGAAAGTGGATTTGGGGGAGGGGCAGAAAGTGGATTTGGCGGGGGGGGGAGGTGGATTTGGGGGAGGGGGAGAAAGTGGATTTGGGGGAGGGGGAGAAAGTGGATTTGGCGGGGGGGGGAGAAAGTGGATTTGGGGGAGGGGGGAGGTGGATTTGGGGGAGGGGGGAGGTGGATTTGGGGGAGGGGGAGAAAGTGGATTTGGCGGGGGGGGGGAGGTGGATTTGGGGGAGGGGGAGAAAGTGGATTTGGGGTAGGGGGAGAAAGTGGATTTGGCGGCGGGGGAGGTGGATTTGGGGGAGGGGGAGAAAGTGGATTTGGGGGAGGGGGAGAAAGTGGATTTGGGGGAGGGGGAGAAAGTGGATTTGGCGGGGGGGGAGGTGGATTTGGGGGAGGGGGAGAAAGTGGATTTGGCGGGGGGGGGGAGGTGGATTTGGGGGAGGGGGAGAAAGTGGATTTGGCGGGGGGGGGAGGTGGATTTGGGGGAGGGGGAGAAAGTGGATTTGGGGGAGGGGGAGAAAGTGGATTTGGCGGCGGGGGAGGTGGATTTGGGGGAGGGGGAGAAAGTGGATTTGGGGGAGGGGGAGAAAGTGGATTTGGGGGAGGGGGAGAAAGTGGATTTGGCGGGGGGGGGAGGTGGATTTGGGGGAGGGGGAGAAAGTGGATTTGGGGGAGGGGGAGAAAGTGGATTTGGCGGGGGGGGGGAGGTGGATTTGGGGGAGGGGGGAGGTGGATTTGGGGGAGGGGGAGAAAGTGGATTTGGCGGGGGGGGGGAGGTGGATTTGGGGGAGGGGGAGAAAGTGGATTTGGGGGAGGGGGAGAAAGTGGATTTGGCGGCGGGGGAGGTGGATTTGGGGGAGGGGGAGAAAGTGGATTTGGGGGAGGGGGAGAAAGTGGATTTGGGGGAGGGGGAGAAAGTGGATTTGGCGGGGGGGGGAGGTGGATTTGGGGGAGGGGGAGAAAGTGGGATTTGGCGGGGGGGGGAGGTGGATTTGGGGGAGGGGGAGAAAGTGGATTTGGCGGGGGGGGGAGGTGGATTTGGGGGAGGGGGAGAAAGTGGATTTGGGGGAGGGGGAGAAAGTGGATTTGGGGGGAGGGGGAGAAAGTGGATTTGGCGGCGGGGGAGGTGGATTTGGGGGAGGGGGAGAAAGTGGATTTGGGGGAGGGGGAGAAAGTGGATTTGGGGGAGGGGGAGAAAGTGGATTTGGCGGGGGGGGGAGGTGGATTTGGGGGAGGGGGAGAAAGTGGATTTGGGGGAGGGGGAGAAAGTGGATTTGGCGGGGGGGGGAGAAAGTGGATTTGGGGGAGGGGGGAGGTGGATTTGGGGGAGGGGGGAGGTGGATTTGGGGGAGGGGGAGAAAGTGGATTTGGGGGAGGGGGAGAAAGTGGATTTGGCGGCGGGGGAGGTGGATTTGGGGGAGGGGGGAGAAAGTGGATTTGGGGGAGGGGGAGAAAGTGGATTTGGGGGAGGGGGAGAAAGTGGATTTGGGGGAGGGGGAGAAAGTGGATTTGGCGGGGGGGGAGGTGGATTTGGGGGAGGGGGAGAAAGTGGATTTGGCGGGGGGGGAGGTGGATTTGGGGGAGGGGGAGAAAGTGGATTTGGGGGAGGGGGAGAAAGTGGATTTGGCGGCGGGGGAGGTGGATTTGGGGGAGGGGGAGAAAGTGGATTTGGGGGAGGGGGAGAAAGTGGATTTGGGGGAGGGGGAGAAAGTGGATTTGGCGGCGGGGGAGGTGGATTTGGGGGAGGGGGAGAAAGTGGATTTGGGGGAGGGGGAGAAAGTGGATTTGGGGGAGGGGGAGAAAGTGGATTTGGGGGAGGGGGAGAAAGTGGATTTGGCGGGGGGGGAGGTGGATTTGGGGGAGGGGGAGAAAGTGGATTTGGCGGGGGGGGGAGGTGGATTTGGGGGAGGGGGAGAAAGTGGATTTGGGGGAGGGGGAGAAAGTGGATTTGGGGGAGGGGGAGAAAGTGGATTTGGCGGCGGGGGAGGTGGATTTGGGGGAGGGGGAGAAAGTGGATTTGGGGGAGGGGGAGAAAGTGGATTTGGCGGGGGGGGGAGGTGGATTTGGGGGAGGGGGAGAAAGTGGATTTGGGGGAGGGGGAGAAAGTGGATTTGGGGGAGGGGGAGAAAGTGGATTTGGCGGGGGGGGGAGGTGGATTTGGGGGAGGGGGAGAAAGTGGATTTGGGGGAGGGGGAGAAAGTGGATTTGGCGGCGGGGGAGGTGGATTTGGGGGAGGGGGAGAAAGTGGATTTGGGGGAGGGGGAGAAAGTGGATTTGGCGGGGGGGGGAGGTGGATTTGGGGGAGGGGGAGAAAGTGGATTTGGGGGAGGGGGAGAAAGTGGATTTGGCGGGGGGGGGAGAAAGTGGATTTGGGGGAGGGGGGAGGTGGATTTGGGGGAGGGGGGAGGTGGATTTGGGGGAGGGGGGAGGTGGATTTGGGGGAGGGGGAGAAAGTGGATTTGGGGGAGGGGGAGAAAGTGGATTTGGCGGCGGGGGAGGTGGATTTGGGGGAGGGGGAGAAAGTGGATTTGGGGGAGGGGGAGAAAGTGGATTTGGCGGGGGGGGGGGAGGTGGATTTGGGGGAGGGGGAGAAAGTGGATTTGGGGGAGGGGGAGAAAGTGGATTTGGGGGAGGGGGAGAAAGTGGATTTGGCGGGGGGGGGAGGTGGATTTGGGGGAGGGGGAGAAAGTGGATTTGGCGGGGGGGGGGGGAGGTGGATTTGGGGGAGGGGGAGAAAGTGGATTTGGGGGAGGGGGAGAAATTTGGCGGCGGGGGAGGTGGATTTGGGGGGAGTGGGGGAGAAAGTGGATTTGGGGGAGGGGGAGAAAGTGGATTTGGGGGAGGGGGAGAAAGTGGATTTGGGGGAGGGGGAGAAAGTGGATTTGGCGGGGGGGGGGAGGTGGATTTGGGGGAGGGGGAGAAAGTGGATTTGGGGGAGGGGGAGAAAGTGGATTTGGCGGGGGGGGAGAAAGTGGATTTGGGGGAGGGGGGAGGTGGATTTGGGGGAGGGGGGAGGTGGATTTGGGGGAGGGGGAGAAAGTGGATTTGGGGGAGGGGGAGAAAGTGGATTTGGCGGGGGGGGAGAAAGTGGATTTGGCGGGGGGGGGAGAAAGTGGATTTGGGGGAGGGGGAGAAAGTGGATTTGGGGGAGGGGGAGAAAGTGGATTTGGCGGGGGGGGAGAAAGTGGATTTGGCGGGGGGGGGAGAAAGTGGATTTGGGGGAGGGGGAGAAAGTGGATTTGGGGGAGGGGGAGAAAGTGGATTTGGGGGAGGGGGGGGGAGAAAGTGGATTTGGGGGAGGGGGGGAGAAAGTGGATTTGGGGGAGGGGGGGAAGTGGATTTGGGGGGGGGGAGGTGGATTTGGGGGAGGGGGAGAAAGTGGATTTGGGGGAGGGGGGGAAAGTGGATTTGGGGGAGGGGGGGAAAGTGGATTTGGGGGAGGGGGGGAAAGTGGATTTGGGGGAGGGGGGGGGAAAGTGGATTTGGGGGAGGGGGGGGAAAGTGGATTTGGGGGAGGGGGGAGGTGGATTTGGGGGAGGGGGGAGAAAGTGGATTTGGGGGGGAGTGGATTTGGGGGAGGGGGGAGAAAGTGGATTTGGCAGGGGGGGGGAGAAAGTGGATTGGGGGGGAGAAAGTGGATTTGGGGGAGGGGCGCTGCGAATACGATAGGTGGAAGGAGGTGAGGGTGATAGGCCGGAGAGACAATAGACAATAGGTGCGGAAGTAGGCCATTCAGCCCTTCGAGCCTACACCGCCATTCAATATAATCATGGCTGATCATTCCTAATCAGTATCCTGTTCCTGCCTTATCTCCATAACCCTTGATTCCACTATCTTTGAGAGCTCTATCCAACTCTTTCTTAAATGAATCCAGAGAGTGGGCCTCCCTGCCCCCTGGGGCAGAGCATTCCACACAGCCACCACTCTCTGGGTGAAGAAGTTTCTCCTGAGCTCTGTCCTAAATGGTCTACCCCGTATTTTTAAGCTGTATCCTCTGGTTCGGCACTCGCCCATCAGTGGAAATATGTTTCCTACTGCCAGAGTGTCCAATCCTTTCATAATCTTATACGTCTCAATCAGATCCCCTCTCAGTCTTCTAAACTCAAGGGTATACAAGCCCAGTCGCTTCAGTCTTTCAGTGTAAGGTAATCCTGCCATTCCAGGAATTGACCTCGTGAATCTACGCTGCACTCCCTCAATAGCCAGAATGTCTTTTCTCAAATTTGGAGACCAGAACTGCACACAGTACTCCAGGTGTGGTCTCACCAGGGCCTTGTACAGCTGCAGAAGCACCTCTTTGCTTCTATACTCAATTCTTCTTGTTATGAAGGCCAGCATGCTATTAGCCTTCTTCACTACCTGCTGTACCTGCATGCTTGCTTTCATTGACTGGTGTACAAGAACACCCAGATCTCTCTGTATTGCCCCTTTACATAAATTGATTCCATTGAGGTAGTAGTCTGCCTTCCTGTTCTTGTCACCAAAGTGGATAACCATACATTTATCCACATTAAACTGCATCTGCCCACTCACTTAACTTGTCCTGGTCACCCTGTAATCTCCTAACATCCTCATCACATTTCACCCTGCCACCCAGCTTTGTATCATCAGCAAATCTGCTAATGTTACTGATGATACCATCTTCTATATCATTAACATATATTGTAAAAAGCTGCGGTACCCCACTGGTCACTGCCTGCCATTCCAAAATAGAGCAGTTTATCACTACCCTTTGTTTCCTATTAGCCAACCAATTTTCAATCCAATCTCGTACTTTGCCCCCAATACCATGCGCCCTAATTTTACTCACTAACCTCCTGTGTGGGACTTTATCAAAAGCTTTCTGAAAGTCCAGGTACACTACATCTCCTGGATCTCCCTCGTCCATCTTCAGAGTTACATCCTCAAAAAATTCCAGAAGATTAGTCAAGCATGATTTCCCCTTCATAAATCCATGCTGACTCTGTCCTGTTACTACTATCCAGATGTGCAGTAATTTCATCCTTTATAATAGACTCCAGCATCTTTCCCACCACTGAGGTCAGACTAACTGGTCTATAATTTCCTGCTTTCTCTCGCCCACCTTTCTTAAAAAGTGGTATAACTTTTTAACCTCTTTGCTTCTATACTCAATTCCTCTTGTTATGAAGGCCAGCATGCTATTAGCCTTCTTCACTACCTGCTGTACCTGCATGCTTGCCTTCATTGACTGGTGTACAAGAACACCCAGATCTCTCTGTTATAAAAAGAGGTTGGGAAGAAGATTGCAGATCAAGAGGGTGGTGCTGAATCTGGGGTTTGGGACTGAGATAAGGTGGGGGGAGGGAAAATGAGGAAGCTGGAGAAATCTACATTCATCCCGTGTGGTTGGAGAGTTCCTAGGCGGAAGATGAGGTGCTCCTCCTCTCGGCGTCGTGTGGCCAGGGTCTGGTGATAGAGGCAGCCAAGGACCTGCATGTCCTTGGTGGAGTGGGAGGGGGAGTTAGTGTTCAGCTATGGGACAGTTGGGTTGGTTGGTGCGGGTGTCCCAGAGGTGTTCTCTGAAATGTTCCACAAGTAGGCAGCCTGTCTGCCCAATTAGAGACCACATTGGGTGCAGCGGATACAGTAAATGATGTGTGTGGAGGTGCAGGTGAATTTGCGACGGATATGGAAGGATCCATTGGGGCCTTGGAGGGAGGTGAGGGGGGAGGTGTGGGTGCAAGTTTTGCACTTCTTAAGTTTGCAGGGGAAGGTGCTGGGAGTGGAGGTTGGGTTGGTGGGGGGTGTGGACCTGACGAGGGAGTTGCGGAGGGATTGGTTTCTCCGGAACGCAGATAAGGGTGTGGAGGGAAATATCTCCCTGGTGGTGGGGTCTGTTTGGAGAATGATACGATGTATCCGGAGGTTGGTGGGGTGGAAGCTGAGAACCAGTGGGTTCTGTCCTGGCGATTGGAGGGGCGGGGTTCAAGGGCGGAGGAGCAGGAAGTGGAGGAAATGCGGTGGAGAGCATCGTTGACCACATCGGAGGGGAAATTGCGGTCTTTAAGAAGGAGGCCATTTGGGCTGTTCGGTAGTGGAATTGGTCCTCCTGGGAGCAGATGCGGCGGAGGCGAAGAAATTGGGAATATGGGATGGCGTTTTTACAGGGGGCAGAGTGGGAGGAGGTGTAATCTACGTAGCTGTGGGAGTCGGTCGGTTTGTAGTAAATGTCTGTATTGAGTCGGTCGCCCAAGATAGAAATGGAGAGGTCTAGGAAGGGAAGGGAGGAGTCTGAGACGGTCCAGGTAAATTTGAGGTCGGGGTGGAAGGTGTTAGTAAAGTGGATGAACTGTTCAACCTCCTCGTGGGAGCACGAGGTAGCGCCAATACAATCATCGATGTAGCGGAGGAAAATGTGGGGGATGGTGTCGGTGTAGCTGTGGAAGATGGACTGTTCAACGTATCCGACGAAGAGGCAGGCATAGCTGGGGACCATGCGGGTGCCCATGGTTACTCCTTTGGTTTGGAGGAAGTTGGAGGATTGGAAGGAGAAGTTGTTAAGAGTGAGGACCAGTTCAGTCAGTCGAAGGAGGGTGTCAGTGGTAGGGTACTGGTTGGGTTGGCGGGAGAGGCAGAAGCGGAGGGCTTGGAGGCCTTCGTGATGGCAGATGGAAGTGTATAGGGACTGGGTGTCCATGGTGAAGATAAGGCGTTGGGGGCCAGGGAAGTGAAAATCATGTAGGAGGTGGAAGGCGTGGATGGTGTCCCGAACATAGGTGGGGAATTCTTGGACTAAAGGGTACAGGACAGTGTCGAGGTAAGCAGAGATGAGATCGGTGGGGCAGGAGCAGGCTGAGACAATGGGTTGGCCGGGGCAGTCGGGTTTGTGGATTTTGGGCAGGAGGTAGAAACGGGTGGTGCGGGATTGTGGGACTGAGGTTGGAGGTGGTGGAGGTGGTGGATGGGAGATCCCCTGAGGTGATGAGGTTATGGATGCCTGGGAGGAGATGGTTTGGTGGTGGGGGGTGGGGTCATGGTCAAGGGGGCAGTCGGAGGAGGTGTCTGCAAGTTGGCGTCTACTTCAGCAGTGCAAAGATCAGTGCGCCAAACTACCACTGAGCCTCCCTTGTCTGCTGGTTTGATGGGGAGGTTGGGGTTGGAGCGGAGGGTTACGTGTTGTGAGGGTGAGAGGTTGGAGTGGGTGAGAGGGGTGGACAGGTTGAGGCGGTCAATGTCGCGGCGGCAGTTGGATATGAAGAGATCGAGGGCGGGTAAGAGGCCAGCACGGGATGTCCAGGTGGATAGGGTGTGTTGGAGGCGGGAGAACGGGTCGTCAGAGGGTGGGCGAGAGTCCTGGTTGAAGAAGTAGGCGCGGAGGTGAAGGCGGCGGAAGAAATGCTCGATGTCTAGCCGCGTGTTGAACTCATCATCTTCCTGACCTCTCCGTCCCCACCCCCTCTCTGGCCTATCACCCTCACCCTCACCTCCTTCCACCTATTGTATTCGCAGCGTCCCCTTCCCCAAATTCTACCCCCACCCAACTTTTATCTCAGCCCACTTGGCACACCAGCCTCATTCCTGAAGAAGGGCTTATGCCCGAAACGTCGATTTTCCTGCTCCTCGGATGCTGACTGACCTGTGCTTTTCCAGCACCACACTTTTTAAATCTGGTCTCCAGCATCTGCAGTCCTCACTTCCTCCCAGCATCTTCTCAAGGCCAACTAGGGACTGGCTATAAATGCTGGCCAGCCAGCGATGCCCACATCCCAAAAATGAATTTTAAAAGAACTCAATTTTGCCTAGTAATAAAGGAAGGGCTTAATATCAGGTTTTTGATAGGTCACTCAGACTGTTCAGGAGCCACTAAAGCCATGTTCAAAGATTATAGTGAGAATGTAAGAGGAAGGTATAAGACGAGCCAAACAAAGACACGCACGAGAATTCCTAGAAGCATAGCATTCCAACTGGAACCCTATCAACAAACACATAGTTAGACCCCACCTACCACCCCCTAAGAAAAAGAACAAGTGACTTCACCACAGGAAATGACATCACCAACCCAAATAAACCCAAACATATACATAGCAGGAATTTTCAGCATTGCTTCGCGTGAGGCCCACTGACAATGTTTCCTAGTAAGGTAACTAAACGTCTGGAAATGAACCTTTCAGCTCAGTGAACAAACCTACATCCAAAACCTCAACCTGAGCTCCAAATCTTCTCAAAACCGTGTTTTTGTAGAACGTTTTAGTCTTCCAAGATAAACTACATTAAACATCCGTTCCAACCTATTACTGTTTCTTTACACCTTTCAATTCTTAATTGACCAATGCTGCAAGCAGTGTTTGAACCTGATTTTGCATCAAAGGCAACCCTTGAATAGGTGTTAATACTGTAACTAACTCAGAACAATTCCCTCTCCACCGTTGTGTCTCCATAACTCACTTGAGACTTTGAAAATATTGTAGCACTAATTAGCCCTTAGCAACCATCTCTCGGGACCTGAATCAGTTGCAGGACATTGCACAGTTTGCTCCACTAGAATGTCCTTACAGTCTGCTGCTCTTTATCTCTTTGAAATTTCCTTATGGACTAACAATTTCTGTCACGTTGTACTAATGTATGGATTTATACTTTTTTAATACACATTAAATAGGGCTGCTACCGCTTTAAGAGATTTACTGTCAAAACAGTGCTTCCATGAAACTGCACAAACGAATGTGTGGGATTTGTCAAACTGGCAATAGTTTAATGTCCTCTTAAATTTTTATTTAGTACAGGTATAATTGCTCACTTATTTTTTTACTAATATTACTATATTCAAAGACTCTTGATTATGCAAGCTCAGACCATACATTTTAATCCCATCAGAATTTAGCAAGTGTTTAAACCATCTTCTGCTTCCCCAGCACAGATGTCATACAAACCTGTGTACAGTAGATAAAACTGTGTGACAAATTAGTGCTGAAATTTTAAAGTATGTAAAAATTATAAGGCAACTGTAAAACTGTTGATCAACCACCTGATGAAGGAGCAGTGCTCCGAAAGCTAGTGCCTCCAATTAAACCTGGTGTTGTGATTTTTAACTTTGTTCACCCAGTCCAACTGGCATCTAGAAATAAATGAGAAGTCAAGAGCAATTGGATGGCTTTGTGTTGTTAGTACTCAGGAAAACATTCTAGGACTTATTTGGCAACTAAGAATTGGAATCATGATTTATAAAGCATCTTCAAAACTGGGGTGCTCAGGGGGAGGTTTATGCCATTAATTGTTTGGTGAAGGTGTGAATGAAAGTGAAAGAAACACCCAAGCAGTATTTGTTCTATGCAATTGAGGTAAATTGGAGCTCAGAAAAAGAACCAGAAGCAGTTCTATATTGTGGAAGCTAACTGTGAAAAGTTGTGTTGGTGAATAAGTATTGGAATGCAATTTGGAATCCCAGAGAACTTAAGCAGCGTGATTGTATTCTTTTTGGTCAATCATCTAAGCAGTCCATAACAGAACAGTTCTTGAGAAAGAATTTCAAGCTCACATTGGCAAAAGTGCAGAATTGCATTAGGTGGAGAGATTGCTGAGAAATTTGTCGGCTCTCTCTTGGTTGCAGTTGTTATTTGTTCGGTATTCAGTCGGTGTATTACCAATATTTATCTCATGTATTTGACATATTAGAATGAGTTTTATATTAACTTATTACCATTCTAACATTGTTTTGTAATTTAATTGATTGTTCAAATCTGTGGAACTTCATGACTTTATTCTTTAGTAATTCCTGTAGCTCTGTCAATTTGACTATTTTAAGCATTAAGTTACTGGTCCCTAGCCAGACCATAACATAAATTCAGCACTTGTTTCAAGATCATAACAATTAAAAGCCATTTATAATTAGCAATGTGAAAGCCTGCTATATCACATTTGATGTTGGATATCTACACATCAAGCTGGCTGATATATTATGTTGTTCTATCATGCTGAAAATGGCCACATTTATAAAAAGCAAACAATGTGGCAGAAAAAAGATTTCTGGCATGCAACATGCACTAATATAGCAATAATTAACTTACCTAAGTGCATATAGACAGGCAATTTTGCTTGGGCTCTGTACTGCCTACTTGTGGCATCACTATTTGTTAGGAATGATGTGGGTTAATGTTACTTGTCAATTTACCAACTAGCAGTTATCCTGTTGGAATGATGGTATGGCAGGATTGCTTTTGTGTAGAACTGGCTACAAAATTAAGTATTTGTTAATGGAGTAGTTAGATTTCAGGTGATTCTTCTGTTGTGGGTTTGTAAATTTTATACTCTAGTTATACAGATGCTCCTAGAGTGTTACCCTTTGGTTATTGAAGTACCTGAGAGGATAGACCTAGTATTATTCCTGCTCCAAACAACCCAGTAAATCAGTGTTTTACTGGGAGGGTAATCTTAACTGGGAATGAAAACTGTTTGTAGTGCACAGTAAAGTTCTGTGTGATGAGTGAGCTTTACATTTCTGCCTGGGAAAATGTAACAATAAAGCACGCAGAGCCATCTCTGGTTCTTGCCAATCTCCTTACATGGCAAGATTGAATTTGTTACTAGAAAAACAGAGTACTTTAGTAACTTTAGATGTAAACATGATAATGAGGTCCTATGTAGGTCATGAGTGTCTGGACAAAGAAAAATTGACTTTGTGCATTTTGCATTTACAACCACTTCACAGCATGTTAGATTTATTTTGCAGATTGAAGTAGTTTCATATGCCTGTGAATTAGTTAGTATTCATTTAGACCCTGCGTGTTTTTGTACATTTTATAATGAGCGTTATAAAGCAGCTGCCATGCTTGATCACACAGCTATTCTATAAATGTTAACCATTTATCAGCAATCTTGTATTTTTGGACTGATTTCATTACTTATTTTCTGTTTGAAGGTGAAGGTGTGGCATTAAACATAGATTGAGATACAAAGTTTTGTTTTAAACTAGGTGAGTTCCTTAAGTGATGTCTGTTTATTGTAAAATAACATTGTACCGGCAATTCGTGCAGCTTTACTTTTAACAACATAACTGTGGTGATTTAGTCACACCCGAGTTAACCCAACTTAATCCTTTTATAACCAGTTCAGTGAGAACTAGAATCTTTCTGTTGTTCCCATGGTACTTGTTAATTTTAGTTGCTTTGTATTTGAATTACAAGGAATGTGGTGCAGATATCAGGAATGATTATTTTATGATATCAAGATTTGAACCTTCACCTCGCAGATTGCTGCTTTTTCTTATTGAAGTCAAAGTCTGATACTCCATTTCAGGATTTTGGGTATACTTCCCCTTTTGGATATCAGTGTGCTTCATAAGAAAATTTCTTCAAAGCCAATGAATAGGTTTCTGTTGTGGAAAAACACATTCAAATAACTACTCAGCCAATCACAGAAAAAGCTGTTCCTATCACTATGGTCACAACAGTTCACATTCAAAGCAAGGGCGGTTAGCAGAGCTTGCTGGGAAGCTCAGCTGGCCTTATCAACCATGCTTGATACGTACTTTTAACGGCTTCTTGAATTACTGATTTGAAACATTACGGGTTCAAGTTTCAACAGCATTACAGGAATTAACAATGGAGCATGGCAGTGTTCACAGAGTTTCCTTTTGCAACAGATTTTCAAATGTTCTTGACTCTTTTTATCTCACAACATTTGGTAAGATACTGAGACATATATTTTGTTTGTACTGTTCAAGCAGTTGATTATGTTATTGTAAATGTTTAAATGGCAATTCCATGATCACCAGCATTGTGCGACTAGGCAAGTAATGCGCAGATCACGTTTTTTAACTCCTAGTTTTAAAAGTTTTAATGCCAACTTGAACTGTTCACAATAAAACTGAGTATTGATGAAACAGTATGGTTTGCCTTGGGGAATAACAGATTTCTACATTATGAAAACTGAAAGCATTATTATTTTATGATTTTTTAACACTATCCTTCAATTGTCATTCTCCAAGCTATTATTGGAATTGTAAAATGTGATACAGCCTTCATGCATATAATTCAGTTGTGGGTCTGCATGGGTTTCTTCCAGGTGCTTCGGTTTCCTCCCACGGTCCAAAGACGTGCAGGTTGGGTGATTTGACAATGCTAAGTTGCCCATAATGTTCAGGGGTGTATAAGTTAGGTGTATTAGACAAGGGAAATGCAGTGCCATATATTAGGGGAATGGATCAGTGTGGACTTGTTGGGCCAAATGGCCTGTTTCCACACTGTAGGGGTTCTATGAATTGTATTGATAAGGATCATTGGTATTTATGTTTTATCCAGTAAGTGATTTGTATTATGCAATAAACATGTTTAAAAAGCCCACAATCTCATTATTTTGGATGCTGGGCTTTATAGAAATGTTATATAAATGAAGTTTTTAGTATATGATATTATTTTTGAGATTCAAAATTTACATAAATGTATATGATACAAATATAAAAGTTGGTATGTAAGTCACTGAGTAAATGTATAAGAGTAATCGGGTGACTTTTTGAGCAATGTTTGAATGTTCCTTTCAATCTATTTTCAAAAAATAGTTTGTTACAAAATGTAGAATGACTATACACTTAAGCTTCACTGCACACACGAAGCATAAATATTTATTGGATCCCCCATTATAAATTGGACAGAAAAATTAGGATTTTCTTTCTTTACTTTTGCATGGGATCTGAAGTTTTCTAGTGAAATTTTCATTAGATTAGATTAGATTAGATTAGAATAGATTACTTACAGTGTAGAAACAGGCCCTTCGGCCCAACAAGTCCACACCGACCCGCAACTCACCCAGACCCATTCTCCTACATTTACCCCTTCACCTAACACTACGGGCAATTTAGTATGGCCAATTCACCTAACCTGCACATTTTTGGATTGTGGGAGGAAACCGGAGCACCCGGAGGAAACCCACGCAGACACTGGGAGAATGAGCAAACTCCACACAGAGAGTCGTCTGTGGCGGGAATTGAACCCGGGTCTCTGGCGCTGTGAAGCCGCAATGCTAACCACTGTGCTACCGTGCCGCCCATTTATTGCCCATTTCCCAATTGCTCTTGAATAAGTGACTTGCTAAGCTAAGGCCTTGATAGAATAATACCGTGCTATCACATATCTGTCATAGAAACGTGACTTAAAGAAGAACAACGATAACAGTTCAACACTTTTGAATATAGAATTTTCAGGCAGGATAGACAAGGGGATTAAAAAGATGGAGGCATTGTGTTATTGGTTAAATAATCAAATGCAGATCATTGTGGTGATATTTTAAATGAAAGATCAATGTAGCCATATGGATTGATCTCAAACAAAAAAGGCATGCACTCTGCAAATAATGGGAGAGAGTAGGACTGAGAATTACGCAGGAATATTTATAGGTGAATAAACAGTATTTAATAATAGTTATGGCCTTAACTATCCAAATATCACCAGGGGTTTCAAACAGTATGAAAGGCACAAAGTTCTTGAGCAGTACTCAGAATTATTTCAGCAATCAGCAAGCATATAACAAGCTCAAAGGTGTAATTCTGGCTTTAGTTTTAAGAGATTAGGTTGGGCAGGTGAATGAAGTAGCAATGGGTGACCATTTTGGGAGATTGTGGTCATTATATAATTAGATTTGTCATTTTTATAGAAAGGGACAAAAATAGAACAGGAATAACAGTTCTAAATTGGGGGAAGGCAAATTTTGCACAGCTGAGTAGGTCTAGCAAAAGCATGGAGGAAATTTAATGTCAATCAAAAATGAGGTTTATAGGCATAGTGTAGACATTCCCACAAAAAAAGGAGTTCTGCCAAATCTAGGTCCCCAGTTAAGAAGAAGGAAGCAGGGTAAAATAAAGCAGGAAAACAGAGCTTATGACTATCTCAACAAACAATATTTTCAGAAACTTAGACATATTTTAGAATTTACAGGGGTGAGGTGAAAAAGAAAATTAGGACATGAAAAGGTGTTGACTGGTAAAATAGAGGAAAACCCAAGGATGTTTTATCAGTACATTTTATAGCAAGGAAATGAGTAAGAAAAAGATGGGTCTTATTAGAGATATACAAGGTAACTTATGAGTGAATGCAGAAGATGGGGGCAGAGTTCTTAATGAGTATTTTGCCTCTGACTTCACAGCACTGATTATAGACATTCTGGTTGAAGTGGAGATTGTGAAATATTAAGTAAAATAAGCATAATTAAAAAGCAAGTACTGGAGGACTGACCTCTGAGAAAGTGGATAAATCTTCAGGACTGAATCAATTATATCCAAGGTTGTTAAGAGAAGCCAGGGAAGAAACAGCAAATGTCCTGAGGATCATTTTCCAATCCTCACTAGATAGATGTGAAGTAGCAGGAGATTGAAGGCCTAGACACTGTGCCATTATTCAAAAAGGTGTGAGAGATAAACCATATAATTATATAGACTGGTCAGTATGACCTCCGTAATAGGCAAATTGCTAGAGCCATTTTTTAGAGACAGGATTGTGTTACTCAAAAAGATATGGATTAATCAGCATGATTTTGTTAAGACCAAGTCATATCTTACTAACAAATGAATTTTTTAATGGAAGTAACGAACAGCATTGATAAAAGTAATGTAGTGGATATTTTCCATATAGATTTTTAAAATATCTATATGGAAAAATCTAAAGCTCATGTGATTTAGGGAATGTGGTGAGTTGGATCCAAAATTGACTCTGACTCTGACAGGGAACAAAGGGTAATGGTTGATGTTTTCGCAAATGGTAAGAAGTTTCAACTGTACTATGTCGTTCTGAATTGGGTCCCTTGCTGTTTGTGGTATATATGAATTATTTAGATTTAAATGTGAGGTGAGAGACTGGGGTGTTTGTAGGTGACAAAACACTAGTTGGGTAGTTGATAGTGAAGAGGATGTCTGTTGCCTGCAGGTTTTGTTAAACAGGCAGATACGTATCAAGTGGAACTCAACCTGAAGAAGTGGATTTATACATTTAGGCAGGGCAAATAAAACAAGGGAATGTACATGGAAGGTATTGGGACGGTTAGAGGAAGTGAGAGACCTTGAAGTGAACATTTACAGGTCCCTGAAGGTGGCGGAAATGGTAGATAAAGTGTATAGAATGCACACTGGATGCTTTTATTCATTGTGTAAGTTATTGAGAAGGGGTGTTATCCTCTAACTGTATAAGACACTCACTAGGTTACAGCTAGTGTTTTGTGTGCAAATCTGGTCAGCACAATGCAGGAAGGATACAATTGCTATAGTGAGAGAATGTAACCATTGACTCTTGTCATTATATGGCATTATCATCATTGAATCTCACACTATGAATACTCTGGGATCAGCATTACATTGACCAGAAACTGGAAGGGCATTAAAATATTGTGGCTACGAGAGCAGGTTGGAGATTAGGAATTCTGCAGCAAGTAACTACCCTCCTGTCTCCCCAGTGCCTAGTCACTATCTACAAGACACAAGCAAGGAGTGTGATGAATGCTGTATGGTACTGTGCTACATCAGTGCTCCATCTGCAACAGTTTATGTGGCAAATACACTGCAAATGCTGTGAGCAATTGGCTATGTGAGAAAGTCAAAGGGAAGCAGTCCTTACTGGTCATACTTCTACCAGGGCCATGGTGGAATGAACCGTAGGCCTCCTTAATCTGTGGTTTTAGTGCCTGGACTGCACTGGCAGGGCTGTTCCATGTAGTCCAGAAAGGGCGAGTCACATCACTGTGCCTTGCTGTGCCATTCCCAACTGGAGCTGACAAAGGAATTGTCCTGAATGCAAACAAAATGAGCGATCAACAGCAATCTTCTAAGGACAGTGATTAGGAGGGCCATCCAAGAAAGCATGACATAATAATACATGTTCAAGCTAGAACTTCCAACGATAACCTTGTGAAACCTACTTCCAAGATGGAAGAGCTGAATTTGGATTTAATTTTGTTTTATTTTACTATTGTTAGTAAATTGCAAGCAATCCCTGCTTATTGCAAATAGCAATTGTATCTTGTTATTTCTGATCTATTCTGTTCCTGAATAAATTACCCATTATCCATCAGATTGTTTGCTTGATATATAAGAAGTTCCACTTTCTTATTGCATGCACACATTACGTATCCTTCTAACTATTAGAAAAAGCAGACACTGAAGCAGTGCATTAAATCACATGGCACTAAGGTTAGGTAGGTGTTGAGGGTTCCATCAGGATAATTTATCTGACTAACAAAGGCAAAGTGTATAGATGCTGAAGATGTTTTTTGGTCCTCTTTTTCTGGTACATGGTGAGCTGCATTATGCTGTTTCCTGCTGTCAACCAAATTAGAAAAATTAATCAATATTGCTTCCAGTTTGCATCTCTTTTCTCACCTTCATTGGATCCATCTTTTGACTCCTTTCTTCCATTTTCACTTCTCTTGTGGTCTTGAGGTTCAAGTCCATAGCTCCCTAAACTGGCCAAACAAGTAGATGTCGTGGTAAAGAAGGCTTTTGGCATGCTTACCTTTATTGATCAGGGAATTGAGTACAAGAGTCAGGATGTCATGTTGCAGCTTTATAAGACTTTGGTTAGACCACAGCATTCCATTCTGGTTGCCACGTGGAGGCTTTAGAGAAGGTGCTGAAGAGGTTCACCAGGATGCTGCCTGGATTAGAGGGTTTGAGTTATAAGAAGAGGCAAGAAAAACTCAGGTTGTTTTTCTCTGGAGCAATGGAGGCTGAGAGGACACTTGATAGAAGTCAATAAAATTGAGAGATGCATCGATAGGGTTGACTGTCAGAATCCTTGTCCCAGAGTTTAAATGCCTAATACTAGGGGGCAGGTATTTAAGGTCAGAGGGAGAAAGTTCAGGAGAGGTGAGGGTTTTTTTACGCAAAGAGCAGTAAGCGGCTGGAGCATACTGTCAGAGGCAGTGATGAAGGCAGATATGATAGGGGCGTTTAAGAGACTTTTAGATAAGCGTGTGAATGTGCAAGAAATGGAGGGTTGTGGACCAAGGACAGGGAGAAGGAATTAGTTTAATTTGGTGTCATATTCAGCACAACATCGCGAGCCAAACGGCCTGTTCCTATGCTGTACTGTTCTGTGTTCTCTTTCCTTTCTTGGGGATAGGCTATCCAGTAATATCCATTTCCAAACCTTCTAACTTGCGAAATTAGCTTGTTTATAACTTTCTCAGATTGTGTCTGTTCACCCACTATCTCTACCTCTACTGCATCTGTTTCTATAAACACACCTTCCACATAAGTGCTTATGACATTTCTTCCTTTTTCCTCAACCAAGGATTCCTCTTACAATGGCTGACAGGTTGATTATGCTGAGGACCCCATGTCCTGCACTTCTGCCCTTATTCCTTCACTTTGCATCCAGAACTACAACGTTTCATCCCATCCAACTTCAGCATTCCCTCTGAGACTTTACACTCCTCAATCATTCGTAGCATCTGTAATCTGCTCTTGGCTCACCTCACCTCACCCCACCCCAACCCCCAATCCCCAATCCATCACGAAACCATCCCATATAATTGCAGAAGGTGTAATGTTACCACCTGGTTTCCTCCCTCCTCACTGACCAAGAACTTGAAAATACTTTCCAGGTGAAGCAGCAATTTATATGTCCTTTCTTTCAATCTAGTCTACTGTATTCACTGTTCACGGTATTTGTTCTTTTACGTTTGTGAAACTTAATGCAGACTGGCTGCTCTGCAGAACACTTCCACTCAGTCTACAAGAATGCCCCTGTCCCTTGCTTGCCATTTCAATATACCATCTTGCTCTCTCACCAATATTTCAGTCCTGGGCCTGCAGTGCTCTAGTGCAGCCCAACCATAGCTAGAGGGACTGCACCTGATATTCTGCTTAGGCATTTTCATGGCTTTCAAAATTGAGTTCAACAGTTTAAGGCCATTTGATTGCCTTCTCCTCCCATCTGTGTTAAGTTTGTGTAAGTTAGCTATCAGTACAGCTGGCTATTTTCTGTTGCTAGCATCTGTCATTAACATTTTCTCTTCTGTACCAGCATGAATACTCTAGAACGAACATATATTTTCATTTTTCTTTATTGCATTTTGTCCCACACTCCAAAATAGTGTTGTACACAAGACTACAATAGGAGTTGCTACTTGTTTGGAAACAAATGTGAGATCTTTTGTCAGCTGTGTTTACACTGGTGCTTTTTTTTCCAAGCATTGGAGGAAGAGGTTGAGACCCAGTGGCACCATGGACATATAATCAGAGTGAACTGGAGACGATTGTTGATTATAATTTCAATTTGGATCAGTTTTATTGACCAAGAGTCTTCAGAATGACAATAACTCTCTTATTGGCTCCTGGGCAGATAGACAGCTTGTGTGTGAACATTACAGAGACAGAAGGTCTCTGATTGCAAGATGCAGCTTCTTCCTTTTCCTCTATAGTGAAGGAACCAAGAACTGAAAAGATAGCTAGTCCCTACCATCATTCGCAAAAGCTGTTGCCTCTAACCAGTGACTGAAAGAGTAACAATTAACATATGAGCTGCCCTGTGTCTTTAACAAAGAACTGAAAGGATTTTGATACAAATGTCCAAGATCACTAGATCTTGGAAGAAGCAAGAGAGGCACCTCGTTGAATGTTATGGACTGATACAATTGAAGTGTGTTTCCATAATGTTTTTCTTCCATCCATAAATCGTTTTCGTCATGTGGCTGGATCTATCTGCACATGTGTATAGGGGTTTAAGAAGTGATTAGAGTTTCAGCCAATAAAATTATATGTTGATGATCCATGTTTTTATTTGTGTTTAGAATTTATTTCTTTATAATAAATGTTAAGTATCGAAACCTTGTTAGTAATTTTGTTAACCTGAGTCCATCAGACGGGTAAATTGCGCAACTTGATTAAATACTTAAGTTCTGTGACTACCCCAGGGGCAATGCGTCTCATGTATCAGTGCACTTTTCCTGAGTGAGGCATGCCAATTTGCTTTGCCTTTTGCTCTGGGGCATCTTTCCAAAAGTTAATTGTGGATCAGTGTGTACAAGAGTCTTCAGCATGGCAACTCGTTGCTTGAATCCTGGGCAGAAGGACAACTTGTGTGCGAACATTACAGATTCAAACTCCTCTTATTCTATCGGACCTGCGTTTTTTTTTACACCTTTCTATTTTGTATTATACCTGACTGTTGCACTGTGAAATTGCACATGATATCCAATAAGTTGAGAGAAATCCTTGGGAATCTCTGTGATCCTTCTATCATCTACTCCCATTCACTCTTTTTGGAGGTATGCAAGCACTGCTAATTTACCCTGAAATGCTTGAGCATCTTTTTAAGGCAGAGTTGAACCTGTGAGAGGCAGTATCTTGTGCAGTTTTTCTCAGTAGACCAATGAATTATGAAAGACAGTGGATATGCGAGCTGCCCGTTGTTTCACACGGATGATCCCTGGAATGATAGGCCTAACGTACGATGAACGGCTGAGGATCCTGGGATTATATTCATTAGAGTTTAGAAGGTTGAGAGGAGATCTGATAAAAACTTAGAAGAAAATGCATGGCTTAGAAAGGGTAGGGGCTGGGAACTTGTTTCTGTTAGGCGAGGAGACTGGGACCTGTGAACACAGCCTTAGAAATAGAAGGGGTGAATTTAGAACAGAAATGAGACATTTCTTCAGCCAGAGAGTGGTGGGCCTGTGGAATTCACTTGCCATGGAGCGCAGTGGAGGTTGGGATGTTAAATGTCTTCAAGGCAGAGACTGATAAATTCTTGGTCACGCAAGGAATTAAGGGCTACGGTGAGAGTGCGGGTAAGTGGAGTTGAAATGCCCATCAGCCAAGATTGAATGGCGGAGTGGACTTGATGGACTTCGACTCCTAAGTCTTATGTCTTATCTCTCAGCCTTGAGAGAGTACAACCCCATGAAAGGCTGATACATAGAATGAACTTTTCCCTCGAGATTTATGGATTCAGCACTGATTCTGTATTTTCTTTCACAAGATAAGTGTGCACAAGCCAGATCTTAGCACAATCCTTTGCACATTGTGTTTAGCCACAATGGTTCAAAGGTTTTTAATATCTGAGGCTATCTAGAATCAAGAAGTTGGTTTCCTTCCTGAGTGATGACCAACATTTGACCACTAGGACTACTTTCATCCTTGGTATGTCTAAAGAGGCTGTTCATTTGACATGGGTATGATCAAGCGGGTAAGGCAGAAAAGATTACACCAGAACAGATATATATTCACTTGCATAGTTAAAATATGTTCACAAAAATAAGATGTTATTAACAATGACTCATCACCCATATCAGCTATGTGCCTTCAATATTATTTTCTTCCTCTCTGTGAATATGTCTGCTGTTGTCCTACTGGCCATGGCAGAGGTGGAGGAAGCTTGCTCTGAGGTTGACCATGGTGGCCTCAAAGACTTGACAGCCATCTCTGGTGCCTTTTTGGCCTAGAAGACCCAGGTTGGTTGAGTCTTCTGCCCAAATGTAAGCTCACACTCTTTGGCTTGAATTCTACAGGCTTTGCCGTCATAGACAGTGGGGAGGTGCAAGAGCCAAGCACTACTGGAATGTTGTGAGAAGAAGCTTTTGGGTGTCCTGTGTGTGGTTCCTTGTCCATAGGTGATTGTTTATGTCACCAGGTCTCTAAGAGGAAGGGACACTTGCATTGGGATCAAAGTCCCTCATTCCCTCTCTCATCTTCTCATTGATACTGAGTATCTATTGTTAGAGAGAGAGTGCAGATCTGCATGTGTATCCAGCAGACAGAATGACCTGAACATAGGTGTGCTCAACAGTCATCAATCTGACCATACAGACAACAAGGCACATGCACATCAAAGTCAGAATGGTACTGATAATGTTGATGAGCACCTCCATCCTTCGATGCATCTTTCTATGTGCCTCTGACAAACCTATCTGCTGTTCCTTGTATCTGTTCTTACATTACAATGAAGTCATTAATGTCTGAGGACATGGAATCACCTTCTGCCTAGGCAGAGCAGTTGCCTGAGATTGGGGGATTTCTTCCACTATTATTGGAGATGCATAACTGATCTACTCAGATTGTACTCCTGAGTCTAATCTAGATAGAGAACCTACCAAAGTGAAGGTTGGTTGGCCACTGCGGTATCCTGTGAGCAATTGTGCTGTTCTGTGCCTCACTGAGAATTTTCTCCTTATGTGGTATGAGGAGCCTGATGTCTGCCACTTTTTGAGCCCACCAATTTCACTCCCTCAGTTGAATTTTGGAGTAAATGTTCCTTCAGTGAAACAAAGGAAGGGGGTATGTTGAAAGTGGGTGGAAGGCCAGGTAGTAGAATTGCAGGAGCAGGTGAAGTGTCCTCTGACTGGAAAAATAGAGGGCAGGAATGATAACCTGGGTGAGTGGACTGGTGCATGCAATTCTATAAGCCTTGGTAAGAGGCTTGTGCATTGAGCTAGAGTGAGTGGAGGCACCATGTTTGTTAGGTAGCAGAAAGAAGATGGTGACACTTAATCTCGTGGAGTGCACGAGACCTTCTTCCTGCACTGTTGCGCATCCTGCTTCACTTGAGATACAGTACTGACCCAGGCAGCACTGTGGATCCAGGTTGGCCTGGTCTGGTAGCATGGCTTCCTTTGGCATGGAGAAGGACTAACTACTACTTCACCTCATCAATCAGCACATTTTAAGGTCCATGTTTGTGAAACAGGGGAATGAAGCTTGCTGTCCTCTGGGACATGACAGTGTTATGCTATAAGAGTGATGGAGTTACTTGCATGCAACATCTGAAGTCGTGTGCAGCTTTAGACATGTTGTCAGTACATGAACAGGAGTGACAAAAGCGTCTGCCTCTCCTGCCGCACAATTCCTTGAAGAACACTCTAGCTCTGTTGTATAATTAACAAGGTGAAGAGTGGAAACTTTGATGAGAAAAGTCACTTCAAGCTATGACAGACTACTCAACAAAACACTTGAACTGAATATGGGAAAATTCCATTCGCAATCTTGCTACTAATGTTTCTGCAGGAGACTTCTGTATGGTGAGCTTGAGACTGAACTTGGAGTATTTGATGGAATTTCAATTATGTAATCCTTTTGAATCTTTTATTATAGGCCTGCTGTCCTAGTCAATCATAACAACCCCCCTTCTGTCCTCCTTTGGGTCTACAAGTCCTGACATTGGCTTTTAGAAGCCACGCTCATGTACAATTCAGAAATCTTGAAGTCTGTTTTTATTTTGTGCAACATGACAAACAATAAAGTTTGCATGCTCTTTTTTATGCGCTTCCACAGAAAACTTTGAACTGGTTTTGAGGTAACATTCAGAATTACGATTAGTAAATTTTTATCATAATCTGTTACTAACGATGGCATTGCTACCTAATTTGGAAATAGTAAGTCTCTGCATGCATTAATCCTTGTGAAAGTGAGGTATATGCACCTCTATCTGTTACACTGGCAAGTGAATGTAGTGTACCATTCTTGTGACCTCATAATTCTGGTCTTCACAATTCCTCAGATGTATCCGGAATTCTTCAAAATCCATTAGTGATGTCATTGACCTCAAGCGGTGGGTAAAAAAAAATGATAAAGCAGAAAGAAAATTAAAATACGTAATGTTAAGTAGTCTGGAAATAGCTCACTGAATGTTACTAGAGGAGAAAAGAAGAGGATAAGAATGTGAATTTATGAACTGATTTGATATTGTGCCTTATTCTCTGGGTGTCCTCAACAGCTTCATAATCAGTAGATTACTTCTGAAGTGCAATTCTGGTGCGCAGGCAATTAGTGTCGAACAAGATTTTGCATATAACAAATGTAATAAATGTTTTCAGTGATGGTTGAGGAAACAATTCAGTGCTAGAAACTAGGGTAGGTTCTTGCTATTTTATGACCTGTATTTTCTTGAAATACTGGAGTAGACATGTGAGACCTTGGATTTAATGTTCATCTGCAAACTGTCCCTTTCACAAAGCTACAGACTCTTGTTGGCAGACACCTTGAAGTTCTATGTGCATGGGTTCTAAAGAGCTTGAACCAATAATCTTATGAATCAAATGAGAATACTGTGAACAGTGCTGAGAAGATATCAGGCTCACAGGTCGTCTGTGAATGCTTAGTCGTTGAGTATGACTTATATTCAAAACTTTGATCAATAGCTTTTTATGCACTAGGGAATGTAGGAATAGAGCAGGAATATTATAAGTGAGGTACAAGATCCGATTTTAATAAGTGGTACAACAGGCTGTAGGGACAAGTTCTTGCTGCCATTTCTTGCATTGCAGACGAGGAGGGTGAACTGAAAGGACAATCTTTTTCTAAAATGAAGAACTCTTGAATCTTTACTTAGCATTATAAAGAACAATGAGGTCATTAAAATTGATGCAGCATTTTACAGTTTAATTAATTAATGTCTCTAACAGGACAACTGAAGCTATCTGTTCATCTTCAAGATGGGGCACTTGCTGTTCATAGTAAGTTTGCAAATGTTAAAGATGTCTGAAGGGAGAGTTGCATGTTTTTTTGAATGTAATTTATTGTAGGTAACGTGAGAAACTGAAATAAACTTTTAAAATTAAAAATAAACATACAACTCTAAGTGAATTTTAAATAGCTCATTTTGAACATATGACTTAATTATTACAAATATAAATTTATTTAATTGAATATGAAAATTATATTTACACAGAATTTGAAATTGATTTGGACAGCTTAAACTAAACAGAAATAAATTATCATTGAACAATGTAAAAACGATTTTGGTCTATCTTTGGTAATATCTATATTAATTTGCAACAGTTAAGGATTGTAGCATCATTTTTGGAAATTGTGTTGTTTAAAGTTACGCTGCCTTTGGCTCTTTGATACAACAACTTATTTTCATATCTCGGAAGGGTAGTTATATTGCAACATTTTGTTCTCTAGTTATGGAAGCAAAAGGACTTCTGGGAAGAGAATACCGCCCTTGTGATTCTTATGCAAAGGTAAAAATTCTGACTTTTTATTTTCATCATGGACCGTTTGAAATTGTCTTAATCTGAGAAAATTACAACTAAGTCAAATAACCCTTATTATTTTAGAGCAGTTAATTGGTCAAGAATCTGTTAAGTGGATTATTTTGTGTTAATTTTAATACGTGAAAGAGATGAACAGTTCAAGTATGCCATTTTCTCTTCTGTAACTGAAGTATGTATTGCCCAAAATAGGAATCTAAATAAAACTGAAAATGTATGTTTGAAAGTTAACTAATAACATTACCTTGTTTTATGCCAGGAGAAAGTGAGGACTGCAGATACTGGAGATCACAGTTTAAAAAGTACGGTGATGGTAAAGCGCAGCTGACCAGGTAGCATTCAAGGAGCAGTAGAGTCGATGTTTTGAATATGAGCTCTTCATCAGGAATGAGCTCACGTTTAAAACATTGACTCTCCTGCTCCTCGGATGCAGCCTGACTGGCTGTGCTTCTCCAACACCATACTTATGTTTTATGCCTTTGAACTTGCTTGTTCTAATGTATATGATAATAACAGATTATGATTATTTTGATGTCCATTTTATAGCAGATTGACTGAAACAAAATATACTCTTATAATTTTCTTGATTCTCACTTTTCTTGTACATGTTCTCTCCTTTGTCTTCACCCTGCCCTAATAGTTACGCATTTTGTTGTGTCTATCGCTTGCATCATTACTGAGTTCTATTTTGTGGTGTAATTACTTTTACATTGCAAATTGCAAGTCATTTAACAAACACAGTCTATTGTACCAAGTCTATATCATACATCTAAGTTGGTTAGATTGACAGAGACTGTTGTGTTGGCATCAAGGGCCTTAGTTCCTCTTCATTACAAATACGGTACCTGATGCCTGTTTTAACCACATTTACAAAATTTATTAATGACAAGTTGCAACATGCCATTGCGGTTGATATTCTTAGGCACTTGACAGCCAAACCAACAGTCTTTAAAAAAATTCTTAAAGGTATAATGTGGAGTGAGAAAGAAAAATCTGCCTCCTCCTGAACCCAAATGAAATTTGTGAAACTTCGTTTGTCACCACTTAAGCACAGACCAATTTTTAGGCCAACAATTCTGTTTGCGTGATTAACATCTCTTTTGATTCTTTCTGCTTCCTTTCCATTTTGTTCTTGACTTTTCAGCCTAACTAATTTACCGTATTTGTTTTCTACTTTCAGACTTGAAGGATAAACACCAAAATATTATAATCAATTACCTTTCTTGCTATGGTGCTGATTAAATTGCAGGTTTTTCTTACTGTAAGATACCCACTTCCAGATAGAAATGTTTCTTCACTCTTCCCTCATAAGAGATTTATACACCACAGATTGGGCTGGTGGCTTGTCTTCACACTGCCGTCAGTGTTCTAATGTCTCCTTTGTGTCCCTGTGACCAGAACAGGATGGAAAGTGTAATCTGAAAAAGTACTGCACGGTTTGGCTGCTGCTTCCTTTCACTGATATTCAGTTCCTTAGACTCTTGTATGCTTCAATGTTGTTAACTTTCTTGAATGATGATATCGATTGATTGAACATGTTAGCGGTGAATTTAATGAGATTTCTAGGACTCCCTTGAACCACATCCTTTTGTTAATTCAGTTTCTTTCATAGATTATCCCATACTTTTCTTTCTCCTTCCTGTGCTTTGCACTTGTCATGGTTCAGTTTCAACTGTCATTGATTTTTTTTGCTTTATTTTTTCAAACTTGCTGGGTTCTTTTAGAGCTGTCTTTAATTTTGAGCTGTCTCAATTTGTTCAAGTGTCATTCCCAGATGGTTCTAATGTCAGATTTTATTTGGTATTGTCGTATTTGACCATTTTATATTGAGGCTTTGAATCCAGAACATCTATGTGAATGAGAAATAGTAGAGACCCAAATCCAAGCTCTGTAGCACTTCACTTAGTATGTTTTCTTATCTTGATAGAACTCCGTTAAAAGATACACTTTTTATTTTTAGGTTTGGTTTATTGTCTAGTTAACTTCAGTTAAGTTTGAATGTTTCCCTCTTTAAAGTTGTCAATGGTACCTGACTGTGATCGTGGACGTAGACAGAAGACGAAGACTGTGCCAGATTGCAAGAATCCAGTATTTCATGAACATTTCATTTTGTGAGTATTTAAATTGTTGCTAATGTCTCAAGAAAACATGCAGCTTACAGCTGTGGAATTTGATAAATAAACTTTGTCATACTTAAGGCTTAGGGAAATCCTAAGGAAGATGTTTGTTCTGAGTTATTTCCAGTCTTTCTTTCTTCCATATTTTGTCCCATAATACTATTTCAATTGAATATTTCTGCATTATAATGTACTCTGCCCTTTCTGCTCACTGCAATACAAAATATCCATTTCCATCTATCATTATTGGCAGGTAAACATTAGAATGCAGCACCTGTGTACACGAACATTGTATTAGGTGTCGTATTCTCTGCGTACTCCTGGAAATAAGTGTGGGTTATCAATGACAAGAATAATTTGCGTGTGAAATATGTTTTTGGTGTCATGACATTGGCTGACTAGTCTTCTTTCCGTCACTGCATGAATACTGCATCACAATTATTCTGTTAAAATGTTTCTCAATCAATTGTCACCTTTATATGTTTACTGAAAGTATCAGGGACAGAGTCCATTTTGGATAAGTTGAGGAACGTTTGAAGAGTTAGTTTATAGATAAATGCTGTAGGACTCCAATAGTGGGGAGAGACGAGGGCAAATCTGCAGAAAAATTGCAAAAAAATACAAATGTCACAGAGATTTGATTATGAGGAACTTCATTTACCCTGATATAGACTATGATTGTACTAGTGTAAAGGTGAAGGCAAGGGAAGAATTCCTGAAACATGTCAAGAGATCAGTGTATTTTCATCCAAACTCAGAAAGATGGAATGCTGAACTTTGTCATGCTGAATAAAGTGAGAGGATCATAGTATGACATTTAGTACCATGAAGTATAAGAGTAAATGGAGGTACAGTTGAACAGGAATGTACTATTAATGGTCTGGAATCAAACGTTAGTAAGAAAAAGAGCAATTGACAGTGGGAGACCTTCAAAGAAGAGATGTTTTAAATACAGAGAAAATTATGTTTGTATGAGGAGAAAAGGAATAACATCCAAAGAAAGCGAGTTTTGAGAAGATTTGTAGCTCAGGTTGTAGTTCTGGATGTAGGTTTGCTCGCTGAGCTGGAAGGTTAATTTCCAGATGTTTTGTCACCCTACTAGGTAACATCTTCAGTGGGCGTTCAGAGAAGCACTGTTCATGATTCCTGCTTTCTATTTATATGTTTAGGTTGGTGATATCATTTCCTGTGGTGATTCCATTTCCTGTTCTTTTTCTCAGCGGATGGTAGATGGGGTCTAACTATCCAGAAACACATAGAGTTAGATCCCCAACTACCACCCCCTGAGAAAAAGAACAGGAAATGGCATCACCACAGGAAATGACATCACCAACCCAAACATATAAATAGAAAGCAGGAATCAAGAACAGTGCTTCGCCTGGAGGCCCACTGAAAATGTTACCTAGTTGGGTGACGAAACGTCTGGAAATTCACCTTCCAGCTCAGTGAGCAAACCTACATTCGGATCCAAAGAGAGCTTTCTGAGCATCTTATGCCACAGGGGTTAAAATGAGATCAAAAAAGGAATCTTTTAATGATCTTTAATCATTGTTAGGTTTATAATACAACAGAGTCTAAGCAGAATGTAAAAAGTGCACAAGAGGTTCAAAAAAGAGAATCCGAAGAGAAAGGGGATAATGGATTAGTGGCCAATGTAAGAGGAAATCCTAAAGTATTTTGAATATTAAAAGCATAGCCAAAGAGAGGCTGAGGTCAAAAAAGTGTTTATTGTGGCAACAGAAGACATAGCTGAGATACTGAATAATTACATTGCCTCCGCTTTGCTGGAGGAGTGAGTGCTACCAACATAGCAATAATAGTGAGACAGTACTGATAACAGTTGGGATAAAAGTAGATAAAAAATGATATTATTATAAAAGTTGGCGGTCCTCCAAGTAAAAAGTGGCTGAGTCCAGATTGGATGTGTTTCGTTTTGCTTTTGAGAAAAAGAATCTGGCTTGGGGGAACAAGGGAGGCACAAGACACCACATCTGTGGATCAGACTTGGTCGACTGTTGGGGATTTTCCTGCTTTTAATTTTCATATGTTCATACTTCTTGACCGTTAATAAACATGTCACAGCTTGTGCTAGGAAATCATTGGCCTTGGTTGGTATGCCTTATGGCAGGCCTTTTTCTCATTGTGAGAAAGGAGACAAAACCCAGAAAGGCAAACATCTGCAGCAGGTGGTTTTTGTTTCATTTAGGCTGTAGTAAGATGGTCCGATGGCAAAGATCGAAGTGATTGGAATATAAGAGGAAGTAGACTACTTAAGTGTGATCTGAAACAGTTTAGCAATTCATCTCGATGTTTGGCTCACCAAGTGTTTATGTAGTCCATCTTCAGAGAGATTCAAAACATACATATGAGAAAATGTTAACTGTACAGTTCTGGTCACAAGGGGGTGCTGTTACATCTGAATTATGGTATTGTCTCAGTAGATACAAAGTTATAGTCCAACAGGTTTATTTGAAGCACTAGCTTTCCAAGCGCTGCTCCTTCAGGTGGTTGTGGAGTATAAGATCATAAGACACAGAATTTATAGCAAAAGTTTACAGTGTGATGCAACTAAAATGATATATTGGAAAAGACCTGGATTGTCTGTTAGTAGATATGGGTATTAAGCCACTTCCTATGTGAGGCAAAATACTCCAACCACTTATAGAAGCCACTGACATGTGTGCACATGAATTAATAAGATACAACTCGATATCTATTTTGTCTCTTCTTTGTTTTATTCAGTGTAATATGTTCTTATTATTTCCACTTCAGTTTGTACTCTTAGTTGCAAACAACGGCTAGCGTGATAATCCTTTAGGAATTACAATGCAACTTCTTATTTAAATAAAGAAGAAGAATGTTTTGACGTAGTTAAATTTGAGGCAGGTGCCACGCATTAGACTTTGCCCCAGGAATTTTATTTGTTTCGATATGGCGATATGTTACTACAGTTTTAAAAATGTTAGCTGGAAGTTAACCTTTGTAATAATATAATTTTTAAAATCTATTTTTATCCTAATTGATATCAGTACTGTCTCACCTTTTCTGTTTTTAAATAAAAAGGCACAGCAAGTGACCATTTTCTCCCTCAAGTCAATTAAAATCATAGCTGATTTGATTTAGGCCTTAATTCCACTTTCCTACCCTGAGCCCTTCCTGAAGAAGGGCTAATGCCCGAAACGTCGATTCTCCTGTTCCCTAGATGCTGCCTGACCTGCTGCGCTTTTCCAGCAACACATTTCCATCTCTGATCTCCAGCATCTGCAGACCTCACTTTCTCCTCAAAGATTTCAACCTACTGCGAATCCTCTTACAAGGATGCCTTCCTTGAAGAAGCTCTCTTTCTCCCTCTACAAAGGTTTCAGTGAGTCCCTCTCTCACTGCACCCCCCAGGTCATCCCATTCCTGAAGAAGGGCTAATGCCCGAAACGTCGATTCTCCTGTTCCCTAGATGCTGCCTGACCTGCGCTTTTCCAGCAACACATTTCCACCCCTACCCTGAGGCACCCTTGCAGTGATGTTCTGAGGCTGAGATTATTGACCTCCAGCAGCTAAAACTGTATTCTCTTGTGCTAGGAATGATTCCAAACAGTGGACAGTTGTAAAATAAAATCACAAATTGCTGTTTAAACTCAGCAGGTCTGGCAACGTCTTTGGAGAGAAAGCAGAGTTAATGTTTTGAGTCTGGTGACTACTGTTTTCCAATTGTCATGTTGAGGCCAGTATTGTGAGTTTACTGGAACAACCTAGGTAGGGATGTATCCATTTTGGAGCTCAAGTGAGAATGCTGTCAGGTCACGTAGTTTGAGTATTGAGTGCCTTTTACCTTTTATTGATTTTTGCAAGGATTGAATTGAGTTGACTGAACACTGCCATCTGTGACACTGGAGTCCTCTGGCAGATTCAATTATTCATTCATCTCCTTTGCTTGAGACAGTTGCAATAGCTTTAGCTTTTTAATTTTCCACAGATATTAGCGAGTTGACAAGACTTGTAGCTCAAGTTGAGGTTCTGGAAGTAAGTTTGCTCGTTGAGCTGGAAGCTTCATTTTTAGACATGTCATCACCATTCGAGGTAACATCATCAGTGAACCTCCGATGAAGCACTGGTGTTATGACCCACTTCCTGTTTGTGTAATTAGGTTTCCTTGGTGGTGTCATTTCCTGCTCTTTTTCTTAGAGGATGGTAAATGGAGTCCAAGTTGGTGTTTGTTAGAGTTCTGGTTGGAATGCCATGCTTCTTTGAATTCTCAGGCGTGTCTCTGTTTGGCTTGTCCTAGGATAGATGTGTTGGCCCAGTCGAAGTAGTGTCCTTCCTCATCTCTATGTAAAGCTATTTATGATAGTGGGTGGATTCCCCCATCATTGGGGATGGGGGTGTATGTGGAGCCTCCTGTTTCACTTATTTTGCTTTTTTTCCATTACTGTTCATAACTCGATCCTGTTGGAAGCATCAATCTGATGCATACTAAGGGAGAGCAAAGCAACCGTGACTAATGGGAAATCAGGGGCTGCATAAAAGAAAATGGACACAATGTGGTGAAGATTAGTGGGAAGCTAGAGGTTTGTGTAACCTTCAAAAACCAGCCGAGGACAACATTTTTTAAAAAAAGGGGCAGGTGATGAAATATGAGGGTAAGCTAGGTAGTAATATAAAAGAAGATTGCAAGAGATATTTTAGGTTATGAAAGAGAGGCAGGAGTGGACATTGAAATTTGAAATTAGAATCCCTACAGTGTGGAAACAGGTCCCTCAGTCCAACAAGTCCACACTGACCTTCCGAAGAGTAACCCACCCAGACCCAATCCCCTACTGAAGAGATTACTTAAAGCTGGGTATGGTTAAGCTTCTTCATGGAGCTATTATAACCTAAGCTATCTGTAGTTCCAGTCTGTGAGTTAGTCACAAATGGCGTCACAAAAGACCTTGAGATATAGGAGCAGCATCAGGTCAGTTAGCCCATCAAAAGTACACTACCATTCAGTCATGGCTGATATGATATTCCTAGCAAAGTGCAGAACCTCTCGCTTTCCGGTTTTGTATTCCATTTGCCACTTCTTTTACTTACTGTTTTAGCCTGTCCAAGTCCTCCTGCGGCCTCCACACTTCCTCAACACTGCCTGTCATCTGCCTGTCTTTATCTCACCTGCAAACTTAGCAACAATGTCCTCTGTTCTTTCCTACAAATTGTTAATGGAAATGTGAATACTTGTGATTCCAAGTTGACCCCTGTGGAACATCACTAGTCACTGGCTGCCATCCTGAAAAAGACAAATTTTACTCCCACTCTATGCCTTCTACTGATCAGCTGGTCCTCTATTCATGCCAATACCTTGTCCCTAAGTTCTCTTATCTTACTAAGCACCCTTCTTTGCAGCAGCTTGCCAAAAGCCTTCTGGGAAATCCAATAAATCACAATGACTGGCTTTTATTTGTCAGCTTACTCATTACCTCCTCAATGAATTCTGACAGATTTGTCAGACAAGATTTCTCCTGAATGAAACTGTGCTGACTCAGCTCTAGTTTACCACATGCTTTCAAGAACTTTGCAATTTCATCCTTAATAATGGATAATAAAATCTTGCCAATGACTCACGTTAAGCTAACTGGCTTATAGTTTCCCATCTTTCCTATAGCTTCTCTATACTTTCTGCCTCCCTCACTACTTTAACAATTTTCTGATCTTTTAAACTCCACTGATTCTTGAAAGACTGCTAATGCTTAAGCTTTTTGTGAAGATCTGTAGCTTGGGTTATTGTCGAAATTGTTGGTCGGTTTGCTGAGCCAGTGGATTTTTTTTTTGCAAACCTTCTATGTGACATCTTAAGTGCTGTGTATCCTCCTGATGAAGATACGAATTCCCTTTGTTGGGATCTGCTACCAATCTGATTTTTCCTGTACCTGCATATTGAAGTCACCCCATGATTCTGCTTGTTGTCCCCTTCTCTGCTATGCGTGAAGTTAGATTCTTGACCCTTTTAGTAATCTCTGTTCTATTGTGAACACCCCCTCCAACGAGTAAGTATTTGTCAGAATTCTGGAAGATGGGCAATCTGGCTTTATCTGCTACTAGATGCTTGTGATTTTGGGGATCCTGCTGATGCACCAAGCCAGTGAACTGTTCAGCTTGGGTTGACTGCATAAGAAATCCTTTATAAGAAGTCAGCATGGATTCAGTTGTTTTTCTTTTGCAGATTTCTTGTGCACTGTGATACTTGTGCCTGCTTTCTGCTGGTGCTTAAGTTTTCCTCTCCTTTCCCCTCCAGAATTCTGACAAACAGCCTGTTAAAGATCTTCTTTCCTGAAGAATAAATCTTCTATTTTCTGTTTCTCTTTAATATTGAGAAGACAATAACTCCAACTAGGGATAATACTGTCAGCAATCGCTTGAAATATCGGCAGTCCCTGGAGTGGTACTTGATTTCTTGACTTTTTGATTTTGGATGAGAGTGTTTTTGCTGAATCAAGTTAATTATTTAGAAAATAGTGCCAAAACTTCAAGCGAAAGAGTTGTGAAATTTTAAAATTGTTCTTACTTTGCAGTTCTTTGCAGGAAGCAGATGAACAAAAGAGACTTCTTGTCACAGTTTGGAACAGGGACAGGAATTCAAGGTAATACTGATCCTTGCAATAAACTTGTGACCTGACTGTTATGGTATAATCTCTTTGAAAAAAAGCATGAGCATCTCTCAGTTACAAATTTTACATATGCTATCAAGATAACTATAATCTCTAACTTGCTACAATAGTATTCCAAAAGAACACCTTCCTCATTATTTACCAGAGATTTCTAGAGTTTTCCATAAAAGAAATCTTCCTGGTGATCTGCTCAACATACATTCCTTGATCAACGATAATTAAAAAGAAATCGCTGATTGTTTTTCTTATTTACTATTTGTGGAACCTTTAAAATTAATATTTTATACTGTTTAAGGTTAGAACCATATAATGTTTTGCATGTAGTTAAGAAAACGAACCTGTCTTTAAAATCGAGAAATCAGTGGAACTCAGCAGATCTGGCAGCATCTTTGGGAGAAAGCAGAGTTAATGTTTCAAGCCCCATTACTCTTCAGCAAACTGAAGTTTCTGATGAACTTTTAATTATAATAGGTACTGATTGACAGCCATTTAGAGGAGAATGAAATCCATAAGAATACAATTTGAAATAAAACCTGCTAATAATAGGAACGTTAAGGGAGGCACCCAAGGCAAACCAATTAAAGTAATATTGTAGTGAACCAGGCCACCAAGAGCCATAATCAGCACTGTCATGGAAATCAAACAATGGAGCCTTCACTCATTATTCGTATCTGTTCAGCTTGGTCCAGCTGTCAGAGCAGCATTCGATGATTTGACTCCAGAAGCCACCATAGCTGCTGAGTCTGGCTTCAGGTTTCACCTTTTGACTTCAGGAAGAAGGTCTTGAGCAAGTTGAGTCACAAATTGAGAGAAACTGATTTCACTACCAGCTTCATACATTTATCTTTTCTTAATTTGTATATTTTTATTTGTACTTAAGCATATGATTTTACCACTTTATTTGAGCTTTCAGCAATAGTGTCATATACTAACTTGTTTAAAACATAAAGATGTGCTCTTGATTATTTTTAAATGCGGCATTCGTATGTATACTCCAATTCTAAGTTCATTGGGGAAGAGATTGAAAGCAAAATGTTATGATGAAAGCTGTTTTTAATGCTAGAACATTGCAACACTTGACAAGGGATCTCTCGCCATTGTCACAAGCAATCATGGTACTCTTTTGCTAAGTCAAGGATTCTTTCCCCAGAGACCGTGAGCGGATGAATGTCAAGTACTCCACCATACTTTGTCCTCTTTGCCGTATTGTAGAATGTCTTCTCTTATTATGAGATTACGGCAGGGATTGAGAGATATGAAAGTGACTGACTGGTGCAGCTGTTATTGTTGGTACAGTTGGAGAAAGGTGGTGAGGTGTGCTGACTAAGTAAATACCACAGTGTTTAGGAAGATTTAGTAGGCTGGTGTGGGAGAGCATGAGTGAGGTGAAATGTTGCATACAACATGGGAGTGGTGGAGCATGAGCTAGTGTGAGAAGTGTGTGCAGTGGGTAGATATGGTGAGTTTGGGTAGTAGAGAGAAGGTAGTGGCACTCACCCTTGCTGAGTGCAGAGGGTCACTAACTTCCTGCATTTCTGAGCGTTACTCCAGTCAATGGACAGGTCCTCAACTTGGGTGGCAACTTCAGACCGGTTTGGCAAGGTGTCATGCAGTGGACTCTTCTGGTGGTTCTGAGGAAAAGATACAGCCATTCTTCCAGCGCGTCCAGATTCCTGTTGGCATAACTCTATTGACTGCCCTTGAAGGGCTTTTCTTGGCTTGAAGTATTTGAATTGGTAAACAGCTAGCCTTTAACTAAGGCATTGTGTGAACTCTAGGTAGCTTTGAGGTGAGTATTGTAGAATTGTGAGAAAAACTTAAGGAGCTTGCAGAAAGCAACCCTCCATGAAGCTCCCTTAAGTTGACAATTAGCCACATGGAAAAATTCTACTCTTGGATTCTGTGCCTGTTGAGAAACATGTTTTGTCCTGTTTTCGTTTATTGAATAAACATTTTGAGCCAGAGGCGCAGAGTTGTCTCTGCCAAGCCAATGAAGCAAACAGTTTGTAAGGGCCAGAGATTTTTTAAAGTTAGAACAAGAGAAGCAGCATGAATGGGTGGAGTCAGATTCCCACAGAACCAGGATTTTAGTTTAGCTTTGAGTTGGGGTTTTGAGGTTGGCTGTGGAAGCTGTTATACATCTCTCTTGGCCACAGCAAAAAGTGGCATCTTAGTGTTCTTTTCTGGACTGGAGAAACATTGCATGTGAGACAATCTACTTTACTGAATTTACCTTTGCCAACGGTGTGTTTATGGTATGTTAATATGCAGGAACAGTTGCTGTTTAGTTGTTAACAGAATAATAAATTATTTAAATTTTCCAATAGAGTTAAAGTCATGCCAATTCTTCTTTGCTTTGTTTGTATTTTAACTGGATGTAAGAATAAAGTGTGGTTTGCTTAAAACCAAGTAGCATGACCAATCGAATTACATCTGGAACACAGCACCTTAAAATTGCCTTTAAAGAAAAAAGTTAGGGTCCAGGCTATCTCCTTGATATATTTGAAGGGGGTTTGGTCTAGGCCATAACACTGTCAAATTGCTCTTGATTTTGTACTTTGGCTGGCACGTCCTTGAAGATATTTTTAATTGTTTTTGCTTAGCGTGAGATGCAGTGAAATTCCGAATACAATAAGTAGACCCTATGGGATATTAACAGATTGTAGCTACTGAATATTTAAATGATTGAAGTTTTTATTTAGTTACTTGTAGGAAGACTATAAGAAAGTATGATTGCCAGTGTAATCTAGTTGTTTATAGTAAGGCATAGAGGGTAAGTAATCAAGTATTCTCCTATGATCCATTGTATTCTTTTGAAGGTTTGGTTGGCTCCACTTAGAATAATAGGATGGTTACAGCACAGGTGAAAGTCTTTTAACTCCTCTTTGCAAGATCATGCTACTCATTATACTCTCTGCAAGATCAACAGCATTAGTATCATTCCTTACCCTGACTTAGTCCTGAGGCTTTGTTCTATTTTCAGGTGCTTACTGTACTGAGTTCCCTTTTGATATTTATAATTGAATCTATTTTTTGCTTAGCCACACTCTGCAGCAGTGCACTCCAAATCCTAATCATTGGCTACATAAAAATATATCTATATTAATATTAATTTTTATATTAATTAAAAATATATATTGCCATTCATTTTTACTTGATTATTTGATATTCTGATAATTCAGGTCATGGTAATTGTTAATCTTCATTTACCTGTAACACTCATGATTTGAAACATCTCTAAGAACTCTTACCTCAGTCTTCTTTTCTTGAAGAAGAACAACCTCAACTTCTCCAAACTATATACATAGCTAAAGCCTGTCTTCCCTATAGCCACTCTCATAAATCTGTTCAATACCCTTTGCTGTGCCATTCCATCCTGAATTTACACCTGTGGTCACGGAAACATCAGTCTATCTACTTAATCATGAAATCTCTTGTCACTACTGCTTTCCCAAACTTAATCTTGCCTCTTGTAGCTTATCTACTCTGAAAAAAATTACTAAATATTTAGTGGCATTAAGATGCTGTGAATTAAAATACAGTTTCTTGCTGAAAAGAATTGTGGGAAGATTGTGCAGCTGCAGCTACACAGAGAAGTGGTTGTGATGACACTGAGCCATTGTTATCTGCAACTATTGCTGTCCCACTCTTATGGGACTTTCTCATTATATGGAGGAATGCCTTTTAATTAATTAAGCTGGCTTCATTTTGGACATATTTATGTCTTCAGCCTTAACTTTGAGGAGTTTGAGCTTTCTGTCACAGTACAAAGACATTATTTAAGTAAACAAATGTTCTGCTGTGCATGTAAATCAATTCTGCAACATGTGGTTGATTCTAGCCCCACCAAATGCCCACTTATTATATTTCCTAAGGCCAGAACCCTTGTTACCATTATGTTAGTTAGGTTGGTAATGGAAATTGACACAACCAACCTACTTATTTTTGGCAAACTAGAAACCTGTTCTGCTATAATTTACTAAACTTTGAAAATACAGAAAATATAATCAACTGCTGAATTAAAATATGCAGAGAACAGCTGTGCATTTACAAACCAAGCTCAATAGAGTGAAGGCTGCTTTATTTACTCAAAATATTTCACAATGTTTCATTGATGTTTAAATTACAGAATTTTCTTAAATAATTTACAGATGCACCGAGCTACTTGGATGTATGAGCTTTGGAGTAAAGTCACTGCTTGCATTGGATAAGGCAAGTAATTAGTACAAAATTAGAAATGTGTCTTTTTGTATAATTTGATATCCTGTACTCACTAACAAGTTAAAGAGTACAAACAATAAAGCTGCACTTGACAACTGTACAAACTAAAAATGCCGGAAGACTGGAGTTTGGCTAATGTGGTGCCACTGTTTGAGAAAGGTGGTAAGGATAACCAGGGAACTTTAGACCAGTGAGCCTGACGTTGGTAATGGGCACATTGTTGGAGGGAATCCTGAGGGACAGGATGTACATTTATTTGGAAAGGCAAGGACTAATTAGGGATAGTCAACATGGCTTTATGCGTGGGAAATCATGTCTCATAAACTTGGTTAAGTTGTTCTAAGAAGTAACAAAGAGGATTGATGAGAGCAAAGCAATAAATGTGATCTATATGGACTTCAGTAAGGTGTTTGACAAGGTTCCCCATGTGAGACTGGTTAGCAAGGTTAGATCACTCGGAATACACGGAGATCTTGCCATTTGGATACAGAACTGGCTTAAAGGTAGAAGACAGGGTGGTGGTGAAGGATTGTTTTTCAGACTGGAGGCCTCTGACCAATGGGGTGCTACAAGGATCAGTGCTGGGTCCTCTACTTTTTGTCATTAATATATAAATGATTTGGATGTGAGCATAAGAGGTATAGTTAATACGTTTGCTGATGACACCAAAATTGCAGGTGTAGTGGACAGCAAAGAAGGTTACTTCCGATTACAACATGATCTTGATCAGATGGGTCAGTGGGCCGAGAATTGGCAGATGGAGTTTAATTGAGGTAAATGTGAGATGCTGCGTTTTGGGAAAGCAAATCTTAGCAAAACTTGTACACTCAATGGTAAGATCCTAGGAAATGTTACTGAACAAAGAGACCTTGGAGTGCAGGTTCATAGCTCCTTGAAAGTGGAGTCGTAGGTAGATAGGATAGTGAAGAAAGCTTGGTATGCTTTCCTTTATTGGTCAGAGTATTGACTACAGGAGGTCATGTTGCGGCTGTACAGGACATTGGTTAGGCCACTGCTGGAATATTGTGTGCAATTCTGGTCTCCTTCCTATTGGAAAGATGTTGTGGAACTTTAAAGAGAAAAGATTTACAAGGATGTTGCCAGGGTTGGAGGATTTGAGCTGTGGGGTGACGTTGAATTTTTTTTTAGATTATATTCCCTTCAGTGTGGAAACAGGCCCTTTGGCTCAACCAGTCCACACTGACCCTTCGAAGAGCAACCCACCAGACCCACCTCCCTCTGACTAATGCACCTAACGCTATGGGCAATTTAGCATGGCTAATTCACCTGACCTGCACATCTTTGCATTGTGGGAGGAAACCAGAGCAGCCGGAGGAAACCCACGTGAACACGGGGAGAATGTGCAAACTCCACACACAGTTAGGCTAGTGCTGTTTTCCCTTGAATGTCGGAGACTGAGGGGTGACGTTATAAAGGTTTATAAAATCCTGAGGTGCATGGATAGGATAAATAGACAAAGTCTTTTCCCTGGGGTGGGGGAGTTCAGAACTAGAGGGAATAGGTTTAGGGTGAGAGAGGAAAGATATCAAAGAGACCTATGGGGCAACTTTTTCATGCAGAGAGTGGTACATGTATGCAATGAGCTGCCAGAGGAAGTGGTAGAGGCTAGTACAATTGCAACATTTAAAAGGCATCTGGATGGGTATGTGAATAGGAAGGGTTTGGAGTGATATGAGCAAGATGCTGTCAAGTGGGATTAGATTGGATTGGGATATCTGGTCGACATGGACGAGTTGGGCTGAAGAGTCTGTTTCCATGCTGTACGTCTCTATTTCACTATTTAAAGGTAATGGCAGAATTGAGGCAGGATTTTCCGTTGTCTTTTTGTTAAAAGTGTGAAAAATATTTTGGATATCCTCCCATTTTAATGATTGGCAGATTTTGTGTGAAAAGATTCCACGAAATAGGAGCAGAAATAGACCATTTTTGCCATTGAATCTCTTTTGCCATTCAATAAAATCTTGATTGATCTCTTGTAGATTTAACTTTACTGTCCTGTCTGCCCCTGTGACCCCTAGTTCTCTCATGGGTCAAACATCTGCCTATGTCAGACTTCAATAAATTCAATGACTCAGCCCCGACTGCTATATGTGAGGGAGAATTCCAAAGGCTAATAAACCTGAGAAACAAAATGTCACCTTAACTCTCAAGGAGACCTTTTATTTTAATACTAAGCCCCTCATTCCAGAAATGATTCAGCAAAGATTTACAAAGATATTGTCAGGGTTGGAGGGTTTGAGCTACAGGGAGAGGCTGAATAGTCTGTGGCTGTTTTTCCTGGAGTGTTGGAGGCTGAAGGGTGACCTTATAGAGATTTATAATATCATGAGGGGCATGGATAGGATAAACAGGCAACGTCTTTTCCCTGGATGGGGGAGTCCAGAACTAGAGGGTTTAGGGTGAGAAGGGAAAATTTTCAAGGGACCTAAGGGGCCACCTTTTTGGGCAAAGGGTGGTGCATGTTTGGAATGAGCTGCCAGAGGAAGTGGTGGAGGCTAGTACAATCACAACATGTAAAAGGCATCTGGATGGGTATATGAATAGGAATGGTTTAGAGGGATGTGGGCCAAGTGCTGGCAAATGGGACTAGATTAATTTAGGATATTTAGTTGGCATGGACGACTTGGAGTGAAGGGTCTGTTTCCGTACTGTACGTCTCCATGACTTTCTAACCCCTCACCTATCCCACAGACCCTAGGAATCTTGCGTGTTTCAATAAAACCACCTGTCATTCTTATAAACGTCATTCAGTATAGATCCCTCATTCTCAATCTTTTCTGATAAGGTAGCCCCTTTATCCCAGTAATAAGTCTAATAAGTCTTTTCTGCAAATGTATATATTCTGAAGGAAGGAGACCACAATAATCCAGGTGTGGTTTTAGCAGTACCCTGCTTAATCTCCCTTGCAATAAAGGCCCATTTATTTTATCTGTCTGATTTGGTTGCTGTATCTACACACTTACCTTTTGTAATTGGCCTACCAGGACACCCAGCATCTAGCAATCTCTGTCAATTTAAATAATAATTTACTTTTCTAATCTTCCTGTTGAATTAGATAACCTATCTATATCTTTTTTATGCTCCATTACAGCTTGCTTTCTTACCTTGTACCATCAGTAAATAAGGCTACAATACACTACATTTCTTCGTCCAAGTCATTAATAGAGATTGTTGAGTCCCAAACAGTGCTCCCTGTGTTCTTATCTAATTTATTTCCTCATGTTTGGCTTATACTCTATTTTTGCTGATAAATCAGCTCTAAGGGGCTCTTGAAGTACTATGTCTGAGCTACAAGACCTGGATTCAAGTCATATCTGCTCCAGAAGTGTGTAGTAACATGAAGAGCAATATAAAATAAATCACCTCCAACGTAATGAGATCTTCTGTTGAATAAGATTTACATAACACCTTAATAACCTTATCAACAAATGAATTAGATGTCAGAAGCACCTGACCAATACCAAGGATAGTAATGAATTAATCACTGTCATATTTTCCATTATCATTATACCAAGATTCCATTTTGCTATTTCAACCAGGATTGTATGTCACTTAACATTCATAGACAATGAGAAATGTGGTGGAGTCACATGTAGTGCACCATGAATCCAAGATCACGGTTGAGGCCATCTACATGGGTATGGAACCTGAATATTGGTTTCTGCTCTGCAGTGCTGCGCTGTTGTACGTCTCGAAGGCCACATTGGAGGAAGCTTAGCCAAAGATTGGAGGCTGAAGAGCCTTGACCACTGATGCGTTCCTAACTGGGAGGGAACATTCTTGTCTTGTGATTGTTGCAAGGTTTCCATTCATCCATTATCTTAGTGTCAGCAGGATCTTGCCAGTTGAAGTGTTTGGCTGTGCTCTCTGTGGTTCCCCTGTACATTGGGGAGACAGTATCTCAACTTGCAGAACATTTCAGAGAACCTCTCTGGGACACGTACTAAACAACCTTCCTCCCTGTAGTCGAATTCTTCAGCTCCCTCAAGTACGAGCAAGTCCTGGGCCCCCTCCACTGCTAAATTCTAGCCATCCGATGCCTGGAGGAAGAATGCCTTAGCTTCCACCGTGGGACCCTCCAACCACACATGATCAATGTTGATTTCACTAGTTTCCTACTCTCCCCTTCCCCCACCTTTTCCTGGATCCAACCCTCCAACTCGGCACCGCCCTCTTGTCCTACTTGTCCGTCTTCCTTCCTACCTATCTGCTCCACCCTCCTCTCTGTTCTATCACCATTACCCATCACTTTCATCTACCTATTCCCAGCTACCTCCCCAAACTCCATCCCCCTTCTATTTATCTCTCAGCCCTCTTGCGCCCCTCTACATTTCTGATGAAGAGCTTATGCTCGAAATGTTGACTCTTGTTCCTCAGATGCTGCCTGACTGGCTATGCTTTCCAGCACCACACTTTTCGACTGTGATCTCCAGTATCTGCAGTACTTACTTTCCCCCATTTAAGTTGTGTGAGTCAAAGAAAAATAATTTGCCACTCACAGGACCAAAATTTGAAAAAAAGCAGTTAAGTCAACCTACAGCAACTGTAAAGTGATGGTGTTGAGGAGTAGATGGTACTTATTTTGCTGAATGTTTGAAATCTTGTAAACTCTGTATCTAGATTGTTTTATTTTAATTCTTTTAGATAATAAGCTTCTGTTTTATTGTTAAAACCAAAACTGCAATCTGGCACACTGTTTCAGTGAAAGACCGCCACATTAAATTAGAACAAAATATGATCTGTAGCCAATTTTAATTCTAGGATCTGCCTTGTCTAGTAGTAACCTAGTTATATTCGGTTAAATTGCTGTATTTTACCTTCAGTGGTAAAGTTTGCTTTGGATGCAAATTCTAGGTAGACAAGCAGGAGGCTGGATACAAATGCTGTCAAAGTAGTAATTTTGGTGAGGTGCTGTAGCAGAATTGTAGCTTGTACGCAGCTTCACTACATTGATCATGAAAGTTCGCATTTATCCTACTGAGTAGACTATTGATTGAATTTCTTGTTAAAGTTGTAGAGAGCTATAGGGAAAAGACTTTTAGCAGATTGATTGTCTGCAGGCCAAAGAAAACCCTTGCTGTTCTAATCCCATTTTCCAACATTTGGCCGTTAGCCTTGTTTGCTTTGGTACCACAAAAGGACATCTAAATACTACTAAAATGTAATGAGGATTTCTGCATGTAACAGTCTTACAAGCAGATAGTTCTAGATTCCCACTATCCTGTTGGTGAAAAGATTTTCTTCACACCCCTTATTATTCCCTCTTGAGTTAATGCAACTTGTAAGGACCATTTTTAAGAAGATCATTTGTAGGATTTGGTGTTGCTGGCTTGGCTAGCATTTATTGCTAATCACTCTAGAACTGAGTGGCTTACTCGACCAACTCAGAGGACATCTAAGAGTTAACTACATTACTGTGGAATCATGTAGATCAGACCAGGTAAGGATTGCAGATTTCCTTCCCTTGATTTTGGTGAACAAGCTGATTGTTATGACAATCGACAGATTGCTATTCGATTAACTTTTCATTTCCAGACTTGTACTGAATTCAAGTTTCACCATCTGCCATGGTGTGATACAAAGCCACGTCTCCAGAACACGAGAGCCTTAGGCCCTGGATTAATAATCCAGTGAGAGTACCATAATGTCTATGCTTCCCCAAGAAGGATGTGAATGATGACTGTTCAGTCAGACTGCTAACTTCAATCTTGTAAATGGCAGGCTTCTGAAATACCAGGAAATCAGTCACTCATCATGGAGTAGCTAACTTTTGTTTGTTTTTTGAATCGACCTATTTGGAAATGCTATGACACACCTGGGGCAGATAAGGCTTAAACCTGGACCTTCTGGCTCAGAGGTAGGGGCATTGCCAAAGCATCACAGGACCCTGGTAGCCAGCATCCATCTTGGTCTGAAAGCCACAGTCTTGGTTTGAATAATGCAGTTAATCAAGAGTTATGGCTGGGTATTTTCATTGTTTAAAATACTCACCAACAGTACTTAACTGGAACAAACATTAACAAATAAATTTCCAATCTTTAGCCTAGAATAGGCTGCTTCGATGTTGGAGAACTTGTGGCTGAATGTTAGAATTGCAAGTGAACCGGCTCACTCCTGACCTTCGGATGGACAGACGTCATTTATTAAGCTGATGTTGATAATTTTGCTAAACCAACTTAGAAGAGTTGTCTGTGAAAACAGGCTTCTTTTTGACAATTATACCCATCTTGCTATATAGCGTGTATGACTTTAACTGTTGTCAAAGTGTAAGCATTTAAGAATTGAATTAATCATGCCCATAAATGCATAATTAGTTGGCAAAGGGTTTCAAGTTGTATATTAACTTGAGATCCAGAAGTAAGCTACCTTCAAATTCCAAACATTTCTGTGAGAAAAGTGCATTTTCTATTGTGGGTAACATGTCAAACTTAGTTATGTTGTCTTTGCAGTGTTTCCTCCCACTTCGAGTAAATACTGGGTGCATTTTGAATGAATTGTTATAGGATCTCATGTTAGATGCCAATCAATTTCAAAATACATCAAAACTGTACAATAATGCATTAAAAATATGTACAAGTTGAAGTTTCCAGAGTAAAGATATTTTGTAGTTTTGCTTTTTGATAGCAAGGTTTTTTTGAATGTTTAGAAAGTTTTTTCATTTTTGGGTGGCTCACTATCTTTTTTATTAATTGCAGGAGGTCAATGGTTGGTATTATCTACTTGGAGAGGATCTAGGCAGGACAAAACATTTGAAAGTGGCCACACGTCGCCTCAAACCAGTTAGAGGTATAACTTATATGGTTTGCGATTGTTTTCAATGCCATGTATGACATTTTCATTTTAGTGGATGTAAGTTTGTTCGTTGAGATGGAAGGTTCATTTTTCGGATGTTTTGTCACCATTATTGGGTAACCTCTTCAGTGAGCCTCCAGACGAAGCACTGCTTATGTTTCCTACTTTCTGTTTATACGTTGGGTTTCCTTGGGTGAGTGATGTCATTTCCTGTGGTGATATCAACAAACTGCCATTCCCAGATGTCACAGTAGAGCGAACAGCCAATGGGGAACTTCAAACCAACGTCTACAGGAAAACAACACATGTGGACCAACATTGTGCCCACGACTGCAATAGCAAATACACACTTGTACAATTTGCTTACTGTGATCATTGATTAGTTGTCCATCACTGGAATAGAATCGTTTTCTATTAATAAATGTTGTTGGATGGTTACGATATATTTCTCTTTATACAAGTGCAAATACATACATAACTTTTGCAATTTTGAGTTCTCCAGCTTCCTGATAGTGAATTTGTCTCCTCCATTACCTAGGCAGGAATGGTTGCTTGGGAGATGCCGCAACTGTCACTTATTGATTCCAGAAAAGAATAGACTGCATAGAAGTTGAGAGCTGCAGTAATTTCGTATAACTGGCATAGTGGATCTTCATGGATGCAGGTTATCCTGCTGTACGGTCATAATTCTGTCATGGTTGCTTTGAAGAAGTTAGTCTCAACAGGCACTGTCTCTCCAACATTTATAGGTATTTCATCCTGAGCCTGAAAACTCTGATATTCCGGGGCCTACATCTGTCTTACTGCCAGGTCTGTTTTTGTGTTCCTACTGTTGCTATTCCTGGGCTGCCTGCACTGGTTCCTGTGTAATGCTGATCTCCTCCAGTAATTGAGGGTGAAGCAGTACTGGTGAATGATTCCCAGTATGCAGCACCATTTCCCTTTTTGCAAGGTGGCCTTGAAGTGCTCTTGCCTTTGGGATATGTAATGCTACTTTAATAAGTAGTTTTTCTGCCTTAAGGCTTTGCACCACCCTTTTTAGTTTTTAGAATCAATACTTTTGGCCTAGTCACCTCCTACCTCACTCTCCGCCCTACTTCTCAGATTATCAAGTTAGAACACAGCTCTCTCCAGAGACAATGTAATTCCATGCTAGTTAAAAGAGCTCTCTGTAAGACAGGTAAGTCACATTTTAGTTGGCAGCATTCGAAAAGCAGACTATTGAAGTCATAAGAGAACTCGTGTCAGTTTCATTTAATCTGAAAAGCTTCATTAAGTTAAGCAAATTAGATATAAATTGCATGCCAGTGGTCAAATTTTGAACATTGATTAAATTCCTGCTCTATTAGGTAAATTCCCGGCTTGCTTACATTCCCAATCAGGAGACGTTTTTCCACCTTTCCAAACCTGCCAGTCCCTATCTTTCTTGTTCCAGCAGATTCCACAAAGTTCAATCATTCTTGTTTTTTTTAATAATAGTTCACAGGTGACCTACATGGGAATGGTTTAACCTTAATACTTCCAGAAGTGTTGGATTTCTTTCATCCCTTTCCACAGATATCAACAGTAATCTTAGTGATACTTTATCTTGGAGCAAGAAATGGATAAGTTAATTGTTGTTTTAAATCTGTCCAAGAGAAAGGCTGCAATAGTGAGTATAGTGGATTCTTTCTTGATTATATATTTTTGGAGATAAGTCTCTTGATTAAACTTAAAATATAAGCCATAGCTAATAACGTGGGGCAGTGTTTGTAGAAGAATAAGACGGTGTTATTTTCTGGGTCTGTAGATTGTGAAGGAGTAAAAATGGCCTTTGCAGTGATATGTACTTCTTGTCAGATGTGGGAGTTTAAAGAGAGTTTAAGGGTTACTGTGGATTATATCTGCCATAAATGCTGTTGGATGCGAATCTAATCAGATCGAGTGGATCGGTTGGAGAGACACATAGTAGCGATGAGGAATTTGCCACAGCAACAGTATGTGATGGATGGCAATTAAGGGAAGGGAGGAAAGTCTCAGATACAGTCACATAGATGGGTTAACTCCAGGAAGGGTGCGAGAGGTCGGCACATAGGGCAGGAGTCTTTTGTGGATATACCCATTTCAAACAGGTATGCTGTTTTGGAAAATGTAGGGGGTGATGGATTCTCAGGGGTACGTGGCATGAACAGCCAAGTTTCTGGTATTGAGACTGGCTCTAATGCAACGAGGGGTACGTCGGCTTCCAAAAGATCAATTGTGTTAGGGGATTCTGTAGTCAGAGGTACAGACAGATGTTTCTGTGGCCAGCAGAGAAAAAGCAGAATGGTGTGTTGTTTCCCTGGTGCCAGGATCAAGCATGTCTCAGAGGGTGCAGAATGTTCTCACGGGCGAGAGGGGCCAGCAGGAGGTCATTGTCCACATTGGAACCAACAACATTGGAAGGGTAAAGGTTGAGACTCTGAAGGGCGATTACAGAGAGGTAGGGAGAAATTTTAAAAAGGATGTCCTCAAGGGTAGTAATATCTGGATTACTCCCAGTTCTATGAGCTAGTGAGGGCAAGAATAGGAGGATAGAGCAGATGAGGAGCTGGTGTATGGGAGAAGGATTCACATTTTTGGATCGTTGGAATCTCTTTTGGGGTAGAAGTGACCTGTACAAGAAGGACGGATTGCACCTAAATTGGAAGGGGACTAATAAACTGGCTAGAACTGCTTGGGAAGTTTGCTAGAACTGCTTGGGAAGATTTAAACTAGGAAGGTGGGGGGGGGGGGGGGGGTGGGACCCAGGGAGATGGTGAGGAAAGAGATCGATCTGAGACGGGTACAGCTGAGAACAGAAGTGAGTCAAACAGTCAGGGCAGCAGGGAGAAGGTAGGAAAATAAATTAAACTGCATTATTTCAATGCAAGGGGCCTAACAGGGAAGGCAGATGAACTCAGGGCGTGGTTAGGAACATGGGACTGGGATATCATAGCAATTACGGAAACATAGCTCAGGGATGTGCAGGACTGGCAGCTTAGTATTCCAGGATACAAATGCTACAGGAAGGATAGAAAGGGAGGCAAGAGAGGAAGGGGAGTGCCATTTTTGATAAGAGATAGCATTACAGCTGTGCTGAGGGAGGATATTCCCGGAAACACATCCAGGGAAGTTATTTGGGTGGAACTGAGAAATAAGAAAGAGATGATCACCTTATTGGGATTGTATTATAGACCACCCAAAAGTCAGAGGGAAATTGAGAAACAAACTTCTAAGGAGATCTAAGCTATCTGTAAGAATAATAGGGTAGTTATGGTAGGGGATTTTAACTTTCCAAACATCAACTGGGACTGCCATAGTGTTAAAAGGTTTAGATGGAGAGGAGTTTCTTAAGTGTGTACAAGACAATTTTCTGATTCAGTATGTGGATGTACCTACTAGAGAAGGTGCAAAACATGACCTACTCTTGGGAAATAAGGCAGGGCAGGTGACTGAGGTGTCAGTGGGGGAGCACTTTGGGGCCAGCGACCATAATTCTGTTCATTTTTAAAATCGTGATGGAAAAGGATAGACCAGATCTAAAAGTTGAAGTTCTAAATTGGAGAAAGGCCAATTTTGATGGTATTAGGCAAGAACTTTCAAAAGCTGGTTGGAAGCAGATGTTCGCAGGTAAAGGGACGGCTGGAAAATGGGAAGCCTTCAGAAATGAGATAACAAGAATCCAGAGAAAGTATATTCCTGTCAGGGTGAAAGGGAAGGATGGTAGGTATAGGAATGCAGGATTACGAATGAAATTGAGGGTTTGGTTAAGATAAAGCAGGAAGCATATGTCAGGGTAGATCGAGTGAATCCTTAGAGTATAAAGAAAGTAAGAGTATACTTAAGAGGGAAATCAGGAGGGCAAAATGGGGACATGAGATAGCTTTGGCAAATAGAATTAAGGAGAATCCAAAGGGTTTTTACAAATATATTAAAGACAAAAGGGTAACTAGGGAGAGAACAGGGCCCCTCAAAGATCAGCAAGGCGGCCTTTGTGTGGAGCCAGAGAAAATGGGGGAGATACTAAATGAATATTTTGCATCAGTATTTACTGTGGAAAAGGATATGGAAGATATAGACTGTAGGGAAATAGATGGTGACATCTTGCAAAATGTTCAGATTACAGAGGAGGAAGTGCTGGATGTCTTGAAACGGTTAAAGGTGGACAAATCCCCAGGACCTGATCAGGTGTACCTGAGAACTCTGTGGGAAGCTAGGAAGTGATTGCTGGGCCTCTTGCTGAGATGTTTGTATCATCGATAGTCACAGGTGAGGTGCCGGAAGACTGAAGGTTGGCAAACGTGGTGTCACTGTTTAAGAAGGGTGATAAAGACAAGCCAGGGAACTATAGACCGGTGAGTCTGACCTCGGTGGTGGGCAAGTTGTTGGAAGGAATCCTGAGGGACAGGATGTACATGTATTTGGAAAGGCAAGGACTGATTCGGGATAGTCAGCATGGTTTTGTGCGTGGGAACTCGTGTCTCACAAACTTGACTGAGTTTTTTGAAGAAGTAACAAAGAGGATTGATGAGGGCAGAGCAGTAGATGTGATCTATATGGACTTCAGTAAGGCGTTCAACAAGGTTCCCCATGGGAGACTGATTAGCAAGGTTAGATCTCATGGAATACAGGGAGAACTAGCCATTTGGATACAGAACTGGCTCAAAGGTAGAAGACCGAGGGTGGTGGTGGAGGGTTGTTTTTCAGACTGGAGGCCTGTGACCAGTGGAGTGCCACAAGGGTCGGTGCTGGGCCCTCTACTTTTTTGTCATTTACATAAATGATTTGGATGCGAGCGTAAGAGGTACAGTTAGTAAGTTTGCAGATGACACCAAAATTGGAGGTGTATTGGACAGCGAAGAAGGTTACCTCCGATTACAACAGGATCTGGACCAGATGGGCCAATGGGCTGAGAAGTGGCAGCTGGAGTTTAATTCAGATAAATGCGAGGTGCTGCATTTTGGGAAAGCAAATCTTAGCAGGACTTATACACTTAATGGTAAGGTCCTAGGGAGTGTTGCTGAACAAAGAGACCTTGGAGTGCAGGTCCATAGCTCCTTGAACGTGGAGCCGCAAGTAGATAGGATAGTGAAGATGGCATTTGGTATGCTCTCCTTTATTGGTCAGAGTATTGAGTACAGGAGTTAGGAGGTCATGTTGCGGCTGTATAGGACAATGGCGAGGCCACTGTTGGAATATTGCGTGCAATTCTGCTCTCCTTCCTATCGGAAAGATGTTGGGAAACTTGAAAGGATTCAGAAATGATTTACAAGGATGTTGCCAGGGTTGAAGGATCTGAGCTAGAGGCAGAGGCTGAACAGGCTGGGGCTGTTTTCTTTGGAGCATCGGAGGCCGAGAGGTGACCGTATAGAGGTTTACAAAATTATGAGGGGCACGGATAGGAAAAAATAGGCAAAGCCTTTTCTCTGGGGTCAGGGAGTCCAGAACTAGAGGGCATAGGTCTCTTTTATATCTTTCCCCTCTCACCCTAAACGTAAGGGGCAACCTTTTCACACAGAGGGTGGTACGTGTATGGAATGAGCTGCCAGAGGATGTGGTGGAGGCTGGTACAATTGCAATATTTAAGAGACATTTGGATGGGTATATGAATAGGAAGGGTTTGGAGGGATATGGGCCAGGTGCTGGCAGGTGGGACTAGATTGGGTAGGGATATCTGGTCGGCATGGACGGGTTGGACTGAAGGCTCTGTTTCCATGCTATACATCTCTGACTTTGAGCTATATTAAGCTTTGTTTCCGATTTGCTGTTCTTAGCAAATCCTTTTTCTATTGCAATACTAGTTATTTTAATTTTTTTATGCTGTTGTGTGTGCTGCACCTTCCTTTATTGTTACTGGAGATTGTGGTATCAGTCACATAGGTTATAGACAGCAGGAAAGATGAATATGAAATTAGCTCAGAATAAAGTGGCAAACAATAGTGTATATTGTGTGGCAATGTTGAGGGTGTGGGGGTATGCCAGAATCTTTAAGGAGATTTGGCTTTACTGGGTGGAATTGGATTTGGAGTGTGGCAGGGAGGTAAGCCTGATTTTGGGTCTGGAGCCCTTGGGCTTGGGAAAACTACAAAAAAAGGTCAGACGTTGGGAGTTCTCCAGTGAGTAACTTGCCAGCGCACCATGGCAGCAGAGTTCAGTACCTCCAAATTTACTTGTAGCAGCTCAACAAAATTTGTCCAATGACACTTTCGAACCACCTGGAACAACAAGGAGAACACTATGGGAACTTCGCTGCATGCAAGTTCACCTCCACCTCCAAGTTAGAAATTACTCTAACTGGGAAGTATGTTGTTCTGTCTTTGTGAGAAAGCACTTGTCGAAACAATACCTTTTTTGAAGTGCCTGTAAAATGGGTTCTTCCAGTGTCTGCCTCATGATGGAGGGCACATGAATACTACAGACCAGGAAGAACTTTGGATTAAATGCAATTATATACAAACATCCTTGTTTTTCACTAAATATAACAAAACACTAATGACTATTTGTAACTGAGTTACTCAAGGTACTTAATTATTGGATAACTGTTCTCTGGCATTGGCAGTTCATTATCCTTGTCAGTCTCTGTATACAGGGCGGCACGGTGGCACAGTGGTTAGCACTGCTGCCTCTCAGCGCCAGCGACCCGGGTTCAATTCCCGCCTCAGGCGACTGACTGTGTGGAGTTTGCACGTTCTCCCCGTGTCTGCGTGGGTTTCCTCCGGGTGCTCCGGTTTCCTCCCACAGTCCAAAAATGTGCAGGTCAGGTGAATTGGCCATGCTAAATTGTCCATAGTGTTAGGTAGGGGGTAAATGTAGGGGTATGGGTGGGTTGCGCTTCGGCGGGTCGGTGTGGACTTGTTGGGCCGAAGGGCCTGTTTCCACACTGTAAGTAATCTAATCTAATCTAAAAACAAGGGCTGCAGATGCTGGAAACCAGATTCTAGATTAGAGCGGTGCTGGAAAAGCACAGCAGTTCAGGCAGCATCCAAGGAGCAGGAAAATCGACTTTTCGGGCAAAAGCCCTTCATCAGGAATAGAGGCAGTGCCTGCAGGGTGGAGAGATAAATGAAAGGAGGGTGGGTGTGGGGAGAAAGTTAGCATTAGAGTACAATAGGTGAATGGGGGTGGGGATGGAGGTGATAGGTCAGTGAGGAGGGTGGAGTGGATAGGTGGAAAAGAAGATAGGCAGGTCGGACAAGTTATGGGGACAGTGCTGAGCTGGAAGTTTGGAACTGGGGTGAGCTGGGGGAAGGGGAAATGAGGAAACTGTTGAAGTCCACATTGATGCCCTGGGGTTGAAGTGTTCCAAGGCGGAACATGAGTTCTTCCTCCAGGCATCGGGTGGTGAGGGAGCAGCGGTGAAGGAAGCCCAGGACCTCCATGTCCTTGGCTGAGTGGGTGGGGGAGTTGAAATGTTGGGCCACAGGGTGGTGTGGTTGATTAGTGCGGGTGTCCCAGAGATGTTCCCTAAAGCGCTCTGCTAGGGAGCATCCAGTCTCCCCAATGTGGAGGAGACCGTATCGGGAGCAACTGATAGAATAAATGATATTGGTGGATGTGCAGGTAAAACTTTGGATGCGGGAGGCTCCTTTGTGACCTTGGATGGAGATGAGGGAGGAGGTGTGTGCGCAGATTTTGCAATTCGTGCGGTGGCAGGGGAAGGTGCCAGGATGGGAGGGTAGGTTGGGGGGCGTGGACCTGACCAGGTAGTCGCGGAAGGTGGAAAGGGGTGGGGAAGGAAATATATCCCTGGTGGTGGGGTCCGTTTGGAGGTAGCGGAAATGTCGTCGGATGATTTGATTTGTGTGAATGTTGGTAGGATGGAAGGTGAGCACCAGGAGGGTTCTATCCTTGTTACGGTTGGAGGGGTTTGGTCTGAGGGCGGAGGTGCGGGATGTGGACGAGATGCGTTGGAGGGCATCTTTAACCACGTGGGAAGGGAAATTGCAGTCTCTAAAGAAGGTGGTGATCTGGTGTGTTTTGTGGTGGAACTGGTCCTCCTAGGAGCAGATACGGTGCAGTCAGAGGAATTGGGAATACGGGATAGCATTTTTGCAGGAGGTAGGGTGGGAAGAGGTGTAATCCAGGTAGCTGTGGGAGTCGGTGGGTTTGTAAAAAATGTCAGTGTCAAGTTGGTCGTCATTAATGGAGATGGACAGGTCCTGGAAGGGGAGGGAAGTGTCAGAGATGGTCCAGATAAATTTAAGGTCGGGGTGGAATGTGTTGGTGAAGTTGATGAATTGCTCAACCTCCTCGTGGGAGCACAAGGTGGCGCCAAGGCAGTCAATGCAGCCTCTACATTGGGGAGACCGGACGCCTCCTAGCAGAGCACTTTAGGGAACATCTCTGGGACACCCACACTAATCAACCACACCGCCCTGTGGCCCAACATTTCAACTCCCCCATCCACTCAACCGAGGACATGGAGGTCCTGGGCCTCCTTCACCGCCGCTCCTTCACCACCCGATGCCTGGAGAAAGAACGCCTCATTTTCCGCCTCGGAACATTTCAACCCCAAGGCATCAATGTGGACTTCACCAGTTTCCTCATTTCCCCTTCCCCCAGCTCACCCCAGCTCCAAACTTCCAGCTCAGCACTGTCCCCATGACTTGTCCTACCTGCCTATCTTCCTTTCGACCTATCCACTCCACCCTCCTCTCTGACCTATCACCTTCATCCCCACCCCCATTCACCCTGTGTACTCTTTGCTACCTTCCCCCACCCTCCTCTCTGACCTATCATCCCCTATTGTCCTCTATGCTACTTTCTCCCCACACCCACCATTCTCTCATTTATCTCTCCACCCTGCAGGCAGTCTGCCTCTATTCCTGATGAAAGGCCTTAGCCCGAATCGTCGATTTTCCTGTTCCTTGGATGCTGCCTGAACTGCTGTGCTTTTCCAGCACTACTCTAACCCAGTCTCTGCATATGCGTTGTTCACATGGGGCAGAATTTTATAGTGATCTGAGCAATGTGGGCCATAGCATGACTTGCGACAGAAACAGATGAGAAGACCTATCTCATAAAGTACAACCTGCTGCACCTTTTATGTATTTACCTATCGCTCATCAACAGACACCGCATCTGACTTTCTAACCCTCTCAACTGTCATAGCACCTCTCCGGTTCACTTGCAGACTGCTTCAGAAGCATGGACCGGCTTTGCAAGGTGCACTGAAAGGTTGCAACAGGGACACTTGCACGTTTGGATAGACATGTAGCCCATAGATTTGACCTAGCTGCATTTCATGGCTGCTCATTTACTCTCTCAGCACTTGTTCACTTATTACCGAACTGCATGCTCTCAGTATCCATACCTTGCCTTCTCTTGTACTCCCTTACCATGCTACCATGTCAACCAGAGCCCAAAGCAATAAGTCCTGCTGTATTAACATGCTGTTTTGTGCACACTTAAAGAGGGGCTGGTTGTCATGCTTTTCAGTGAGGATCTATTTGAGGTATGACCTCTTGCTGTGCAGCACACAGATATAAATCTAACCACTCCAGCATGTGACAGCTACCTGTGCAACACAGGAGAGGCAATGGCCTAGTGGTATTATCACTGGACTGTATTCTGGGGACCCAGGTTTGGAACCCGCCACAGCAAAATGTGAATTCAATAAATGTCTGAATTTATAATCTAATGATGCCCATGAATTCATTGTCAATTATCAGGAAAAACCCATCTGGTTCACTAATGTTCTTTAGGTAAGGAAACTACCTGGTCTAGCCTACATGTGATTCCAGACCCACAGCAATGTGGGGTTGATTCAACAGCTCTTGGGGCAGTTAGAGATGGGCAATAAATGCTGGCCTAGCCAGCGATGTCCTCATCCCCTGAATAAATAAAAAAACTCTCTAAATATTAATTTAGCCAAATGACCAAGTTAGAAACTGGTTGCCACCAGGAAGGAATGATTGTGGTCAGTCAGGGGATCTTGGTACAGTCAGTTTGCACTCCTTTCAAGGATTTGGCAATGGTTAATCATTTGTTTCGGCTACTTAGGATCAGAGTAATTGTTTGACTACAATCTGGGGAGTGGACAGTAGTCCAAGGAATCATGTATCATCAGTGGATGATCTATAAATGCAGTGGTCAGGTGTCTAGTCAGTCATGTCTAGGGCCAGTTTGTCAAAGGTGGTCAGAGTTCTAGGGCAAGTACAGTGCTGGAGTTCGGTCCATCACTAGCTCAGGAGGGTGTAATAGAGTTTGTGGTGGGAGAGAAGGGATCAGTGTTAAAAGGATTCAGGAAGTCAGCACTGGGGGAGGAAAACAGGCACTTGTAAAGTTGGGATGAGGATGGTGATAGCAAGAGATAGGGGGAATAGCATCACAGGGCAATGTAGGCTGTTTGGGGAAGAGAGTAATTGTTGGCAGTAACCACCAAATGGTGCCCAAAAAGGAGGCAAGGTGGAAGTAATTAAAGTGTAATGTCAGGGTTTAGGGACAGGGAAGACCGAGGTGGAGTTCAGTGTGATGGGGTCTCCACATGTAGTGATGGATGGAAATGGGCTATCAGTAGAATGGGATAACAGAAGCATGGAGGCTCTGGAGTACCTGACAGCCAAGTAGAGTGCAGTGCTGAACGCGTCAAATGAAAGCTGCATTTCGTACCATCACTTTTGTTCTGCACATTTGAAATAGTGAGTGGAGTCAGGATCACTTTTGGCAGTAAAGCACTGGATCAATTTCTGCTTGTCAATATGACATTGAAAGGATAAATACATGAAGCAGCCATTTGCATATGGGCACTACATGCCAGACAGAAGTTAATTGACTTGATTATAATGTTTTATTTCCCTTTTTGTACACTGACAAGCTACAGGACATGAGGGAAAGGGTAGCACTGACTTAAGTGTTTAAACAGGATGTAGCTATGGACATGTAAGGTTTGTGGAGTGGTTTTTTACTACTAGCTATTGGAGAGAGTGCAGTTGTAAATACCATGGAGTGTCAGCCACGTCGTCTGTGCTGTGAGCAACGTGGCTTTGCAGCTGCTGTGCCATTATGCGACCAGCGAGAAACAGTTGTCAACACTTGTCCAAATGTGAAACAGCCATATAAATATTGGTGTGGGCATGGGGGGGTGCTGGCCTTTCAGCGGGTATCAGCTGTTCTGGGAACTGGGCATGTTAAGGTGTATTAGGAATCTAATGTGAGAACCACCATAGTGATTGGGTAGTTAGTTGAAGTGGTGAGTTTGGTAAGGTATGGAGAGAAATCTCACTGCGCATCACAGCAAGAATCCTTCCAAATAAGCAACTCGTGCTTAAGTCAAAGAATCTAAGATTCTGTCCATAGTTCTTAAATCATGCTGATCCCTATATGGTATACGGCGTGTTGTTCATTGTGCATATGGATAATGTTCCCTCCCTGGGAACTGTCATTCCCATGTCCTTTTTTTAAAATTACCTGTTACCTGATGATCCACTTCTCTTGTGTTGCTGTGGCCTCAGGGTCTGGTTGATCTGTTGCTGTGCAGGTGGTGAGTTGCCATCTTCCTGATCGATGAGGAACAGCTTTTTCTCATTGTATGGCTTGCAGTTATGACAATATATCATTCACTTGCACCGTATAATTGAGCTGACACCTGTTTCATGCAGGTCCCAAGGTATGACCTAGGGATGACTGTTTTTGACAAAGTTGAAGGTTTGTACCCTGAGTGGCTCTTCTGTGTTCAATTCTGACAATGGCTTAATAGTATTAGAGTCATAGAGATGTACAGCATAGAAACAGACCCTTCGGTCCAACCTGTCCACGCCGACCAGATATCCCAACCCAATCTAGTCCCATCTGCCAGCACCCGGCCCATATCCCTCCAAACCCTTCCTATTCATATACCCATCCAAATGCCTCTTAAATGTTGCAATTGTACCAGCCTCCACCACCCTCCTCTGGCAGCTCATTCCATACTCGTACCACCCTCTGCGTGAAAAGGTTGCCCCTCAGGTCTCTTTTATACCTTTCCCTCTCACCCTAAGACTATGCCCTTTAGTTCTGGACTCCCTGACCCCAGGGAACAGACTTTGCCTATTTATCCTACCCATGCCCCTCATAATTTTGTAAACCTCTATAAGGTCACCCCCTCAGCCTCCGACGCTCCAGGGAAAACAGCCCCAGCCTGTTCAGCCTCTCCATGTAGCTCAGATCCTCCAACCCTGGCAACATCCTTGTAAATCTTTTCTGAACACTTTCAAGTTTCACAACATCTTTCCGATAGGAAGGAGAGCAGAATTGCACGCAATATTCCAACAGTGGCCTCGCCATTGTCCTGTACAGCCACAACATGACCTCCCAACTCCTGTACTCAATACTCTGACCAATAAAGGAAAGCATACCAAACGCCATCTTCACTATCCTATCTACCTGTGACTCCACTTTCAAGGAGCTATGGACCTGCACTCCAAGATCTTTGTTCAGCAACACTCCCTAGGAACTTACCATCAAGTGTATAGATCCTGCTAAGATTTGCTTTCCTAAAATGCAGCACCTCGCTTTTATCTGAATTAAACTCCATCTGCCACTTCTCAGCCCATTGGCCCATCTGATCCAGATCCTGTTGTAATCTGAGGTAACCCTCTTCGCTGTCCAATACACCTCCAATTTTGGTGTCATCTGCAACTGTACCTCTTATGATTGCACCCAACTCATTTATGTAAATGACAAAAAGTAGAGGGCTCAGCACCAATCCTTGTGGCACTCCACTGGTCACAGGCCTCCAGTCTGGAAACAACCCTCTACCACCACCCTCGGTCTTCTACCTTTGAGCCAGTTCTGTATCCAAATGGCTAGTTCTACCTGTATTCCATGAGATCTAACCTTGCTAATCAGTCTCCCATGGGCACCTTGTTGAACGTCTTACTGAAGTCCATATAGATCACATCTACTGCTCTGCCCTCATCAATCCTCTTTGTTACTTCTTCAAAAAACTCAGTCAAGTTTGTGAGACATGATTTCCCACGCACAAAGCCATGTTGACTATCCCGAATCAGTCCTTGCCTTTCCAAATACATGTACATCCTGTCCCTCAGGATTCCCTCCAACAACTTGCCCACCACCGAGGTCAGGCTCACCGGTCTATAGTTCCGTGGCTTGTCTTTACCACCCTTCTTAAACAGTGATACCATGTTTGCCAACCTCCAGTCTTCTGGCACCTCATCTGTGACTATCGATGATACAAATATCTCAGCAAGAGGCCCAGCAATCACTTCCAAGCTTCCCACAGAGTTCTCAGGTACACCTGATCAGGTCCTGGGGATTTATCCACCTTTAACCATTTCAAGACATCCAGCACTTCCTCCTCTGTAATCTGAACATTTTGCAAGATGTCACCATCTATTTCCCTACAGTCTATATCTTCCATATCCTTTTCCACAGTAAATACTGATGCAAAATATTCACTTAGTATCTCCCCCATTTTCTCTGGCTGTACGCAAAGGCCGCCTTGCTGATCTTTGAGGGGCCCTATTCTCTCCCTAGTTACCCTTTTGTCCTTAATATATTTGTAAAAACCCTTTGGATTCTCCTTAATTCTATTTGCCAAAGCTATCTCATGTCCCTGTTTTGCCCTCCTGATTTCCCTCTTTAGTATACTCGTTTTTTATACTCTTCTAAGGATTCACTTGATCTATCCTGTCTGTACCTGACATATGCTTCCTTCTTTTTCTTAACCAAACCCTCAATTTCTTTAGTCATCCAGCATTCCCTATACTTACCATCCTTCCCTTTCACCCTGACAGTAATATGCTTCCTCTGGATTCTTATCTCATTTCTGAAGGCTTCCCATTTTCCAGCCATCCCTTTACCTGCGAACATCTGCCTCCTATCAGCTTTTGAAAGTTCTTGCCTAATACCGTCAAAATTGGCCTTTCTCCAATTTAGAACTTCAACTTTTAGATCTGGTCTATCCTTTTCCATCATTATTTTAAAACGAATAGAATTATGGTCGCTGGCCCCAAAGTGCTCCCCCACTGACCCCTCAGTCACCTGCCCTGCTTTACTTCCCAAGAGTAGGTCAAGTTTTGCACCTTCTTTAGTAGGTACATCCACCTGCTGAATCAGAAAATTGTCTTGTACATACTTAAGTAATTCTTCTCCATCTAAATCTTTAACTCTATGGCAGTCCCAGTTGATGTTTGGAAAGTTAAAATCCCCTACCATAACTACCCTATTATTCTTACAGATAGCTGAGATCTCCTTACAAGTTTGTTTCTCAATTTCCCTCTGACTATAGGGGGGGGGGTCTATAATACAATCCCTTTCTTATTTCTCAGTTCCACCCAAATAACTTCCCTGGATGTGTTTCCGGGAATATCCTCCCTCAGCACAGCTGTAATGCTATCCCTTATCAAAAATGCCACTCCCCCTCCTCTCTTTGCCTCCCTTTCTATCCTTCCTGTATCATTTGTATCTTGGAACATTAAGCTGCCAGTCCTGCCCATCCCTGAGCCATGTTTCCGTAATTGCTATGATATCCCAGTCCCATGTTCCTAACCATGTCCTGAGTTCATCTGCCTTCCCTGTTAGGCCCCTTGCATTGAAATAATGCAGTTTAATTTATTAGTCCTACCTTGTCCCTACCTGCCCTGACTGTATGACTCACTTCTGTTCTCAGCTGTACCCGTCTCAGATCGATCTCTTTCCTCACCATCTCCCTGGGTCCCACCCCCTTACCTTACTAGTTTAAATCCTCCCAAGCAGTTCTAGCAAATTTCCCTGCCAGTATATTAGTCCCCTTCCAATTTAGTATTCTCAAAACAAAATTAGGTTTTCTGCACTTTTTTGTTACACATAACTGTTATTGCTTCTGGCTTCAGTAGCTTGTGCCTGTGGAAGAGTACCTTGGGTATAGCCTGAAATTTAATCTTTGTACTGGACTGCTCCATGAATTCAGTAGTTATTTTTCTCCACTCAGGAATTGTCTTATATACATATGTGCTGAATTAACTCTTTTTAAACTATTTATTTTGCAATTTTCACTGCTGCATCAGCCTTTCAGTTTGATTGGGATAGTGTGGTGCAGCAACTTGTGAACTGAAGCCACGTTTGCTCATCACAATGTCGAGAATGCTGGACTGAATGTAATATACCTTTCGGCATTCGACAATTAGTCTTTCAAAACCAAATGAGTTCTTCAGGAATAACTATAACTTTAATGCATAATTTAAAACTTGTACCTGATGCAAGAAGCTGTGCCTTTTTCAAGGCCTTTTAAAGTCAGGGTAATAGTCATGAAACTGGAAGTTCTTAGAACGCTGGGACAGCAATAGTATACTGTACGGATAGAATCATATGTGCCCAGCAACTCTGTTGTACCCATTTACACGACAAGGGAGCTGGTGGCGCTGGTGTTACATGGCATTAGATTGAAGAGGGAACGAGGGATAGGTGAGTGATGGCAGGACAAGTGGTGCAGTGTAGTAGCAGTAGAGGGGAAAGGACTGGCAGGAAGAGTGGGTTCTGGTGGTCAGATGCCTTGAACAGCTGTTGGGAACTTTGGAACAAAGTTCCTAAAAAAAGGTCCCATGTGCTCCTTGCATGCAAGTCTCCGATCTGCTGGGATTAACAGCAGTAGATGAATGTGGCTTTGAAGTGGAACTGTTAGGCAGTGCTTTATTGTGATAGGTGGGGACCTGTAGCCTCCCACTTCTCTGCAATTCACCTACTTAAATATCCTCTACCACCAAAGGAGGGGGCACAACTACAAATTGAGGGTGATAGATTTAAGACAGATGTCAGAGGCAGGTTCTTTACGCAGAGAGTGGCAAGGGCGTGGAATGCCCTACTTAGTGTAGTCAACTCAGCCACATTAGGGAGATTTAAACAATCCTTAGATAAGCACATGGATGATTTTGGGAAAGTGTAGGGGGACAAGCTGAGAATAGTTCACAGGTCGGCGCAACATTGCAGGCCGAATGGTCTGTTCTGCGCTGTATTGTTCTATGTTCTAAACTCCCAATCTGGGGAAGGCACAAGATTCTCCTCATTGTCTTTAATTACTGAAAAACATTAAATCTTGTCTTTATTTTTAAAATCAACTGACCTGTTTTCTAAGGGTTGTGAAATTGCAGTCATGTATCTGTAAATTTCTGAGGATTTCTGCAGCCTTTTTGATTGTCAGCATCAACTGAGAAAATTATAAACGATACGAGGGAAATGCAGAAGCACGTTTTGAGTTGGATGATCAGCCTTGATCATCAGGAAAGGTGGAGCAGGCTCAAAAGGCTGAGTAGTCTACTCTTGTTCCAATGTTTCTATGACACTTCTCTGATTTGAAACAACTGATCACTTTTACATGTTAATTTATTCGTGTTCAACCTTTTCAACACATTATTGAGGGGTAAAGACAAAAGGCAAAGGGGAATTGCAAACCTTAGTGTTGTTTGAGAAAATCTACAATACTGAAAGTCTAGTGAAGTTTTTTTAAATGACATATATTTACACTGTTGTTGATTTGAAAGATTTCACAAAAGTGGATAGGGATTTGAGCACAAGAACACATTGGATTACGGAAAGGACTTTTACTTTCGCTACAGGACAAAGTTAACGAATGATCAAAAACCTTTTGTTTATTTCAGGAGTTGCCATGAAAAGTAATGCAGTCGCAAATGAAAACAGAGACATTGAGAATATACTGCCATTGAAGGTATGCTTATATCTATTAGTGAAACTTTGAAATGCTTCCTGAAATTTCAGCTTCAACAGTTATGAATAAAATTGAAAATTTAATGTTTTGTACAGCCATTTTGATGTTTCCTAACACTTAAATGTTTGCTTTCTATTCTTAGAACTCTACTGATCGTCTTTGAATTTTTGAGATCCTTTGCTTTCATAATTATGTTATATTATTTTGAAACTTTTAATTTAAATCTCAATACTCTTTTAATGGTATTGTCTCTCTGACATATGAAATGAGAGAGAGATTCAGAGCAGATATAGCAGCACAAAACTAGGCATCGAGCATGAGAAATATCTACCATTGGATAGGATGCTCACTTTTAGATTATTGTTTTTGTTTATTTTTCCAAACCTTGCCGCTGCTCATTGCTGATTCCTTCAGTGCAGCCAAAACTAGCAGAATAGAGTCTTACAAAGCCTGGAAAATCTCTGCCGATAGTGAGGTCAAGACCAAACTTAAGGGAGCCATCAATCATTCTACCAGGAGGGTGCACGCTGCTGCTGACATTTCATGGAACTATGCAGAGCTTGGCAAGCCCAGAGGTGGAGTTGAAGGGAAGAGAGAAACCCAAGTCTCCCAGGGATTGATAGGCTTCCAGAGAGTTTGGAGAGGAAGCAATAGATTCTATGGGATTCGGCAGACCTAGCAGGTTGCGCAAATGTGGACTGATGGAAGGTAGTGGTAGGTAAGGAGGGGGAATGATCTGCAGAATTCAACTTCTTGCAATTTGGTGAGCTCGAGATGGGAAGAGGCAGCAGTAGAGCCTGAGTCTTTGTGGAGTAAAAATGCTATAATTGTATGATTTCCATGTCACCAGCATTTTTAGATGTTTCTTCTACTTGAACCATTCATGTGGCACCATAGGCCTTCAGTAACAAACAGTATTACACCAGAAATATTTCCCTCATCGTCCAGTGATTCCCTCGCTATATATTTTACTATCAAGCTGGCGGGACCAACTTATTTCATTGCTAAGTGTAGAACAGCCTGTCAGGAGCAGCAGCAAGCATACCTGAAAATGAGTTATCAACCTAATGAAGGTACAATACAGGAGTTGACAGCATGCTCAACATCAAAAGCAGCCTGCTATTGACAGACCTAAGCAGTCAACAACAAGTATATCAGACCACAGCTCTGCATTTCCCTCTCAAGATGTCAAAGCACATTGCAGTTCCTTCATGATTGCTGGTTCAAAATCTTGGAATTGCCTACATAAGAACACCTTTGAGCTAGCTATGCTATTTGTACCTGTTGGTGAATATGTGCACCACTAGCTTCTCGAAGGCAATTAGTAATGACAAATAATGTTGTAAGTGTCCTTATTTGAAGAGCAAATGGAAAAAAAAATCAACCTTTTCACATTAACGTTGGCTTAGTATTCTTATCACTTGTGCCTTGGAAGAATATCTCACTTAATTGAAAATTTTAATATCTAAATTTCATCTTTTCAGTTTTCTGTAAGAAGACTACATGTTACAAATCCTTTGGAGACAAATAACTTTTTTAAAACCACATGGTGACTCAGTAGTTCAGTGATTATCACCATTGCCTCATGGCACCAAGGACCATCAATTCCATCCTCTGGCATCGGTGTGTGTGGAGTTTGCATGTCACCATGTAAAATTGGCCATGCTAAATTGTCCTGTAGTGTCCAGGGATGTGTCTATTACGTGGATCAAACATTGGAAAATGCTGGGTTACAGGGCAAGGGTGGGGGTGGGTGTGGTGGTCTGGGTGGGATACTTTTCGTAGGGTCATTGTGGATTTGATTGGTTGAATGGTCTACTTTCACACTGTAAGAGTTTTATGATTCTATGATTTGAGTACTCCGTGTCTGCCTTAAAGGAACCATACAATAAGATTTCAAGTTTTAAAACTTTTACTGGGAGAAACTAAAACCAACATCAGCTAAATAACATTTAGTAGACAAATAATTTACTAAACAACTGAAAAATAGACTTTTATCATGATTATATTGTTATATGTACTTTGTAATGAAAGCTAAGCTGATTTTTTTTTAAAAATGGACACTATATCCAATGACAGCCTTTTGAATTCATTGTGAGGAAAAGGCAGACTAGTGTGTTATCTCCACATTAATCACAAATGAAGACATTTCAAATTCAATAAATCTTTAGACTTGCAACAAATCCTATAAAATTGTGAACATTCAAAGCTTCTGAGAAAACGATTGATTGGAAGGATATCTACATTGTACTGACATTGATTTATGAAGTAATGTATGACAATTAACAGATGTCATTTTAAGTTTTGATCTGTAAAAGAAAAGCATTTAAACAGAACTGTAGAAATTAAGGAAATGAATCAATGAACATTAGTTTGTGAAATTCAGTTACCCTGCACTTTGATGCGGTGAGAATACAAACTTCATGCTGTCTCCTTATCTCGACAATTTCAGCATGCTATCCAGCATGGAATGTATTGCTGAATGGGTGCATGCTGAAAATTGGGTCCAATAAAGTACACAACCACTAAATTCTTGGATCCTGGCTTTAAAGATCTGGCAGCAGTGTTGCAAGAAGTTTAATAACATCACACAAGAGGTTGATTGCTAAATGCATCTATAAATTATATCTCCTGCCATTGTTCCAGTAATATGTCATGCTCAGTTGATCAAATCACCATAATTGTCTATCAACATATTTAGGAATCAGCCATTAAGACTAGCATTCAGGTACTCCACCTGACCAATAAGCACTACCAATACTTCCTGCTTACCAGACACACTAACTATTATCTTGAACATTCAGCTACTTAGCAATGACAGTTCCCCTCCAAGCCACTTGCCATCCTTACTTGGAAATATATCACTGTTCCTTCAGGTGAGACTGGTGAAAAATCCTGGAATTCTCTCCTTAACAGTGTGTGGGACTACCTATAGCACGTGTACTGCAGCAGAAGACAATACACCACCACCTTCTCAAGGGAAATTGGGGACGGGGATTAAACGCTGGCCCAGCCAGTGACATCCATGTTACATGAGTGAATTTTTAAAAATCCCATTTCTCCCACATCCTGCAGTTGACAAGATCTACAGCCTGTATGTTTTGTGACCATGTGTCTTTTCCTCCTGCCTTACCTCTTGCCTCAACCGATCCTTTCTGTATTTCAGCATTGAGATACTGAGCTGCTGCCTGCCTAGCTACTCCTGTCTCATCTTACTGAACAGCTAGCTAGTCAGCCAAGTCTGCAGCCACTCATCTCAAAGTGGTACAGTTTGAAGCTGAGCCATAAAGTGCAAGTAATGTTTGAGCTTTTCCTGCAAGCCTATCTGCTGCCCCTCTCAATGAAAGTTAGCAGCCTTCTGTTGTATTTCTACATGAAGCATTGCAAGCTGAAGTGGCTATTCTAAGTCTCCAAGGGAATTCACAAAGGTGAATAGTTTAGTTTTGAATGTATTATTGAAATTATTGTTGAATGAAGTTGTAATGGAATTCTTTTAATTTGAGTTTTATTTCTGAAGTTTGACTAAGAAGACGTTGCGAATGCGCATAGCTGGTATATTCACTTTGACAGGAATGAATGATGGAGAACTGTGATGTTTGAATGATATTTTGGGGAATCCAGAGTCTCATTATCACTCATAGAAATTTCTTTAGAGAGATTCCTCCTCCACCACCCCCCAAACCTTCTCCTTGCACACTGCCATCTCTACTGCCTGTGTTTCATTTTGGAATTGTGTTTCAGCCCAAGAGGGACTGCAACTAAAATCCCTATTGTTGAAACAGACTTTTTCCTGACAGGCATGCAAATTTTTATAAACTTGCAAAGATCTGGGACTAGTTCCTTTTGAAAATTCAAAATCTTTCCAAAAATCCTTCAATGAATGATCAACACTGCATTTTCACGAGGTCTGCAACTGGATAAGTGTGTTAAAACCTTTTCAATCCACTTTCAATCACCTCATTTGAGTCATCTCAGCTGTCACTTTAAACAATATTTCTTCAGGGATTCAGTGGTTGGTGTGCTCCTAAAATAGCTGAATCTGTGCATTTAAAACCAGGCCTGAACACAACCTACTTGGTTCAAAATGACTGGAATTGTGCATTAAATCAATATTAAATGCTATAGAACATCACAAACTGTTCTGCTTCCATCTGGTATACGCACAGAATATACCTTGCTTTTGCAGTATCAGTAAGGCCAAATGTGAGCCATGCCAAAGTGACTGGAAACATTTTGACTGCCATTATTTAATTTGATTTTATTCTGTAATTCTGGCAACAGTAAAGGTAAAATTGCCATAGATGTACTAGACCTTAGGACGCTCCCATTGGGGAGAGATGACTGGTGGTGGTTTAACCTAGGGACCATCATGCCTTAGGCATGAGAAGATGTAGAGAAGGAGAGTCCTTTGTGCAAACCTCAGCCTGTAAGAGAATTGGACCATGCTGTTGGCATCACTCCGCATCACAAATCAGCCATCCAGCCAACTGAGCAGATCAACCCTCACAAGTAGTATCTCTGCAGATGCCCATTTTTGTGGCCTTGATTTGTCCATGAAGGCATAGATGATTGAAGTGAAGACATAATACATGTCATCTGAATTAAATGCCTGTTGGAACATTATGCACAATTTTGGCAGCCCATGATACAGAATAGTCCAGCTCATTTTACTGGTATTATTTAATGGGATGTGACGTAAAAGATATTAGGTGAGTTTTGTGTAGTTGGAACGTTTTTCCACCCAGGATTGAGAAGGTCGAAGGGTAATCTGACCAAGGTTTTCAAGATCATGAAATTTCTATAATAGTGTTTAATTGTTTCTACTGGTAGCTGAGGTTTCTAACAAGGACACAACTTTCAAGACAGTCATAAAAATAATTGGAAGTTTAGAAACAATTTTTATCTGAAGCATTGTGAGAATATCAAGTGATCGGTTACAAACTGTTGAAGCATTTCTTATACTCTTTAATGAATGCATTAAATAATTACTTGGGGGGAAAAACAGAATTCACTAGGATAAGATTAGACTAATAGTGTTGAAGACATAATGTGCTAACTGGTCTCTTTCTGGATTTTTAAATATAAATATACAGACTAAAACAATTTAAAAATGTCCCTGTTTTCTTTGTGATGTCTATACTTTATTCTGGAGGAAGGAAAATTTTACATGACATAAATGGTGAAGTCTTTTTGTTTGTATGAACGGTCCCTATTGCATTTTATTAATGGCTGTTCTATGAAAAAAAATATTTTGCTTGTGATTAATGTGCAAGACAAAGATGGGAAATAATAAAGTAAACATTAGTGTTGAAATAGGAAGTTTGACTCAACAGTGTTTATAGTCTGTCCATGTCAGAACTAAGTTCTCTTGTGCAACACTATTTATACTTAAGATTTTTTATAACGTTACTTGGAGAATTTCCATTTTAAAAAGTTACCAGAGGTATTAATCATTTTAGTTATTGTTTAACTTGCAGTTGCTGGTAACTAGTGATACAATATTCATTAATGCTTCTAGATTTTTTTGCTTGGTCCTTAGTTATGTAAATAAAGTAACATTGAACCGTGGGGAAATAAAGGATTTTTAAGTATATTAGAATATTAAATGTTTCACCGACAATCAGAAGAAAAGGGTTTCCTCCAGTTATACTCAAGTCTCTTTCTACCCAAAGTTTTGACAAAGTCCACTAGCTATTAGTGACATTGTACCGAGTACAGCATCGGTTTCTATGTAATCCTCAGTTATTTTTTTCCTATTTACCAATGTCTGCATTGTCCTATGATAAATATTTCTCATCAGTATGTAAGCATGTTTCAAGAAGTAGACTGCAAAGATTAGGAAGAGCCAAGGGAATACTCATACTTCATAGAAACCAACTGGACGTTCTTGCTGAGTGAAATTTTCAGGAAACCTTCTGGCTTATCGTTCAGAGACATGCAGTGGAGCAGAGGTTTGGGAGGTGAAAGGTTGCTTCCTGTGATTCTTCTAAATCTGAGTTCCCATGGGTGGTTATGCCAACTAAAGTACAGCCCACTATGAACCATTTATGTCAGTGACACACAGCTTTGGGAAATGTTATGTGTCCACCAATTCATTGTATAAATGAAGCAATGAATTTATTTAATGGGATATGTAAGATGTGTTTCAGTGTTTGAAGGAGATGAGTCTCAAAGAGACTGTTGTATAGAAATTAGAACTTATAACACTAACGAAAATTGTACACCCCGTCGAAAGAAGAACTATTGAGATTGAACAATGCAAGCAATTGGGCAACAGGTATAGAATATATGAACTCCGTAGCATGTATTGCATTCAGTTTTCAAAGAAACGTTTATTAATTTTGTTTGTTTTGCAGTATTCTGAATTCAAGTAACAGTTTGAGTACCTGTGGCTTTTACTGTCTTAATTCTCTTGTTATAAATCAGTTTTAAAATTAAGTAATATGTGTAAATAACTTTAAAGTATAAATCATAAATCATTTTTAACTCTGCTTTAAATATTGTGGCTTTTTTTGAAGTTCAGAATTTTTGCTACAATGCTAGAAAGATCAGGAACTTGCTAATCTGGAAGTTATGGTAAAAGTAATCATGTACTTTGGTTAAATTTCAACTTCTGGAAGATCTTAGATATTAAATACCATTTTGGGTCTATAAAATGTAAACTAGAATTAACCTAATTTAATATAATCTTTCAAGATCCATATAAGGTACATATAAATCAAGTAACTTCATAAAGTTGCATTTTTTTAAAATTTGATGTACGTCAATTTATTAGCTTTTAAATCCAATCTGGCCATTTAGATATGGTTTATAAGGGTATATTGGGATTAGATATATTACAACAAATGAGCAACTGCTGACCGAGGAGAAGGAGGGACTTTTTGGACTTGAGATCCAGATCCCAGCGGAGGCAGGACAGCAGCTCCTTTTTATAATAAGAAGGACACTTTCTAAGTGTGAAAGTTTGGAGCAGTTACTGGTTAATCAGTTGTATGTGAGTGCTAAGCTATAGTCATAATCTTGAGCGCATGCAACTATCCACATGCATTGACCACTTGACAATTTTTTAACAGTGATACAGCAATGGGTACATGGAAACCACAGGGAAGTTTGAATAGGAGCTCTACATGCTGCAGGCCTTGAAAGTAGTCCTTTCCCATGATGCTTAGGCCATAGAGATCTGGGTTTCAGAATGGTAGAGGCAATCTGTCCTACTTCATTGATCTCATCGATTCCATTCAGACTACTGAAATGCTGATCAGTGATCATTTAAAGTGAGCTCCAGCAGCAGGGGAGCTGTTGATGAAACAAAAACAGAAATTGCTGGAAAAGCTCAGCAGGTCTGGCATAATCTGTAGATAGAAATCAGTTAACGTTTCAGGTCTAGTGACCATTCCTCAGAACTTATAGTAGTCGGAAAAAAGTTTTTTTTTAATGCAGAAGATGGAGTGTAAGGAGGGGGTTAGGAGTAAATGATAAGTGGAGATAGAGAGAGAGAGAGAGAGAGAGAGAGAAGAACAGTTGGACAGATGAAGGAGTGGATCACGGTCAGCCCAGGAGAATGAATGGCTGCTAATGGGACAATTAGTGGCTAACAATTAGTTGTTTGTAAGAGCAGACCATGTGATAACAAGGCAAAAGTGAAGACTGCAGATGCTGGAAACCAGAGTTTAGATCAGAGTGGTGCTGGAAACGCACAGCAGGTCAGACAGCATCCAAGGAGCAGGAAAATCCACAAATGGATTCTTGATGAAGGGCTTTTGCCCGAAATGTGGATTTTCCAGCACCACTCTGATCTAAACACCTGTGATAGCAAGGCCTGGTGTGTGGGGTTTGGACATAGGAGAAGATGCCTCAGACCCTAAAATTGTTGAAAGTTGTAGAGTTCCCAAATGGAAAATGAGGTGCTCATAGACTCATGGGGATATACAGCACGGAAACAGACTATTCGGTCCAACTCGCCCATGCCGACCAGATATCCCAACCTAATCTAGTCCCACCTGCTAGCACCTGGCCCATATCGCTCCAAACCGTTCCTATTCATATACCCATCCAAATGCATTTTAAATGTTGCAATTGTACCAGCCTCCACCACTTCCTCTGGCAGCTCATCCCATACACGTACCTTTCCCTCTCACCCTAAACCTATGCCCTCTAGTTCTGGACTCCCCCACCCCAGGGAAAAGACATTGTCTATTTATCATATCCATGCTCCTCATGATTTTCTAAACCTGTAAGGTCACCCCTCAGCCTCCGATGCTCCAGAGAAAACAGCCCCAGCCTGTTCAGTCTCTCCCTAAAGCTCAAATCCTCCAACCCTGACAACATCCTTTTAAATCTTTTCTGAACCCTTTCAAGTTTCACAACATCTTTCCGATAGGAAGGAGAGCAAAATTGCACCCAATATTCCAAAAGTGGCCTAACCAATGTCCTGTACAGCCACAACATGACCTCCCAACTCCTGTACTCAATACTCTGACCAATAAAAGAAAGCATACCAAACGCCGCCTTCACTATCCTATCTACCTGCGACTCCACTTTCAAGGAGCTATGAACCTGCACTCCAAAGTTTCTTTGTTCAGCAACATTTCCTAGACCTTACCATTAAATGTCGACATCCTGCTAAGATTTGCTTTCCCAAAATGCACTATGTTGTTCCAGTTTGTGCTGAGCTTTGCTCGAGCACTGCAGCAAGCCTGAGACAATAGATGTTGGCCAGGGAATAAGGTATTGTTTTGAAGTGGCAGGCAAGCAGAAGTTCAGGGTCTTTTGAGGACAGAATGTAGGGGTTCTGCAAAGTGGTCACCCAGCCTACACTTGTTTCCCTAATGTAGAGGAGACCACATTGTAAGCAACAAATGCAGTAGACTAAATTGAATGGAGGTAAAGCACTACTTAACCTGGAACCTGTGTTTGGGCCCTTGGATACTCTGGCGGGAGGAAGTAAGCAGGCAATGTAACATCTGTGGTTGTAGGATTGCCTTGGGGCTGTGGGGGGATTGAAGGAAGAATGGATTAGGGTGTGCCAGAGGGCATGGTCCTTGTAGAAGACTGACTGGAGGAGAAGGGAATATGTGTCTGGTGATGGCACCCCGCTAAAGAAGCAGAGATGGTGGCTGGTGATCCTCTGGATATGGATGCTGATGGGGTGGTAGGTGAAGGGGTACCCTTTTAATTTTGTAGGAGGGAAGGGTTGTGAGGGCTGAAGTTTGGGACGTGGGTTGGATCTAACTGAGGACCCTGTCAATTAGGGTGCTGCAGAATCCTCTGTTGAGGAAGAAGGTGGATATTTTGAGGCCTCTTTGTTGAAGTTGTCAGGATCAAAACAGTTGTGGTGGACGTAGAGGAATTGGGAGAATGGAAGAGTCTTTACAGGTAGAGGGCGTAAGGAGGTATAGTCAAGGTAACTGTGGGAATTGGTGGATTTGTAGTGGATATTGGTGAGCTAGGCCACCTCCAGAAATGGAAACAAAGATGTTGAGGATAGGAATGGAGGAGTCAGGGATGGACCAGGTGAGGGTAAGAGCAGTGTGGAAATTGCAAGCGAAATCAATAAAAATGTTCATTCTGGATGAGTGAGGGAGGCAGCACTGATGATATTGATATGCCGGAGAAAGAGTTGTGGGTGGGGGCTGGAATAGGCCTGGAACAAGGAATATTCCACACACCCCATGAAGAGACAGGAATAGCTGGTGCCTATTCGGGTACTCAGGGTCATCCATCTGACCTGAAGAAAGTGAGAGGAGTTAAAGAAAAGTTGCTCAGGGTGAGGACAAGCTTGGCCAGGAGGTGGAGGGTGGTGGTCGATGGGGATGGTTCAGGCATTTATTTCCAGGAAGAAATGAAGAGCCTTGAGACCATCCTGTGGGGAGTGGGGGGGGGGGGGGGGGGGTGGTTGGGAATGGTCATGTAGAGGGATTGCAGATCCATGGTAAAGAGGAGGTGGCTGGAGCCTGTGAACCAGAAAGTCTGAAACTGATGTAAAGCATCAGATGAATCATGGATATAAGTGGGAAGGGACTGGACAAAGAGAAAAAAATCGATTTTGAGACTGGAAGAGATGAATTTTGTGGAGCAGGCAGAAACAATGGGTCTGCCTGTGCAGTCCTGTTTGCGGATTTTGGGAAGGAGATAGCAGTGTGCTGTGTGGGGTTGGGAGACTGGGAGTTTGGAGGCAGTGGTGAGGGGGTAGGGGAGATTCCTAGATTAAACTGTTGATCATGCTGTTTCACTGAGGTAAATTTTAAGAGGTGACTATCCATAAATAAGAAAGTATTTCAGGTTGTTCTTACACTGAGGTAATGCTATACGAGGCATATGACTAGGTTTAACTCCACATGAGTCAAAGCCTCTCTGATGGCTTTCAACTCTTGGTGGGCAGGATGTCTTTTGCTGGGCACTGAAACCGTTGGAAGACTTGATGATGATTACCATGCCTGAAGGACAGATAATTAGATTGCTTACAGTGTGGAAACAGGCCCTTTGGCCCAACAAGTCAACACTGACCCTCCGAAGAGCAACCCACCCAGACCCATTCCCCTACATTTACCTCTTCACCTAACACTACGAGCAATTTAGCATGGCCAGTTCACCTAACCTGCACATTTTTGGACTGTGGGAGGAAACCGGAGCACCCGGAGGAAACCCGCGCAAACACTGGGAGAATGTGCAAACTCCGCACAGACAGTTGCCTGAGGTGGGAATTGAACCCGGGTCTCTGGCACTGTGAGGCAGCAGTGCTAACCACTGTGCCACCGTGCTTCCTCGTCAGGCTTTCTCCATGGGCCTGCTGGAAGTTTGAGTAATTGGTGGATGATACTGCCTGGCTGATTTACCTGTGATGGCTCATTAGATTTTGGGCAAATACCTGTGTGTTATTTTGAGGTGATGGTCTCTGAAAGCATTAGATGTCTCTAGGACATGATTATACTTGGTAAAACACCTAACCTCTAGTAAATAATGATGTGGCCAGGTTGACTGGGAGATACATAATAGAAAAGGGTCAAGTATGTTCTTGGGATGCCTTTGGTTCTGAGCAGGATTTTGGTTTGTTCTAAACTTGCTGAAGGATAATTCTCTATCAATCAGAGTTCATTTGATTTTCGATGTATTAGCTACAAAAGTTTAAACCACTTAACAGAGTCTCCTAACAGTTTGACTTATGGGATAGCAAAGCTGGAAAGAGAGAAAGCAATTTTTACTTGTAAGTCTCCAGAGTTAACAATATTAGAACGAGGAGAAATCTGACCCAAGCTGGCTATGCTTAAGACATTTTTGCATAAACCAAATCATCTGCCGCCACCTCCAAACAGACCCCACCACCAGGAATATATTTCCCTCCCCACCATTTCCGCCTTCTGCAAAGACCGTTCCCTCCGTGACTACCTGGCCAGGTCCACACCCCCCTACAACCCACCCTCCCATCCTGGCACTTTCCCCTGCCACCGCAGGAACTGTAAAACATGACCCACACCTCCTCCCTCACCTCTATCCAAGGCCCTAAAGGAGCCTTCCACATCCATCAAAGTTTTACTTGCACATCCACTAATATCATTTATTGTATCCGTTGCTCCCGATGCGATCTCCTCTACATTGGGGAGGTTGGGCGCCTCCTAGCAGAGCGCTTTAGGGAACATCTCCAGGACACCCGCACCAATCAACCACACCGCCCCGTGGCCCAACATTTCAACTCCCCCTCCCACTCTGCCGAGGACATGGAGGTCCTGGGCCTCCTTCACCGCCGTTCCCTCACCACCAAACACCTGGAGAAAGAACGCCTCATCTTCCGCCTCGGAACACTTCAACCCCAGGGCATCAATGTGGACTTCAACAGTTTCCTCATTTCCCCTTCCTCCATCTCACCCTAGTTCCAAACTTCCAGCTCAGCACTGTCCCCATGACTTGTCCGGACTTGTCCTACCTGCCTATCTCCTTTTCCACCTATCCACTCCACCCTCTCCTCACTGACCTATCACCTTCATCCCCTCCCCCACTCACCCATTGTACTCTATGCTACTTTCTCCCCACCCCCACCCTCCTCTAGCTTATCTCTCCACGCTTCAGGCTCATTGCCTTTATTCCTGATGAAGGGCTTTTGCCCGAAACGTCGATTTTCCAGCTCCTTGGATGCTGCCTGAACTGCTGTGCTCTTCCAGCACCACTCATCCAGAATCTGGTTTCCAGCATCTGCAGTCATTTGTTTTTACCATGCTTAAGACATTAATAACATCTTTGTTGCAACTGGAGTTTACCATAGAGGAAGTTTGAAGGGATACCCTTCACTGGAAGTGAATCATGGGCCCAAAAGATCTCAGTCCATATGTGAATTTTTAAAATGGGTCTCTGACTAAATGTTGTAATTGCAGATGAGTATCTGATTTGAGATTTTTTGTGGGGAGTAAGTCAAATGGGTGCAGAGGAAATGTTAAGAGGTTTAGCTTAAAGAATAAGTAACAATTTTCATCGCACTTCTAATTTCTTTAGTGTAAATGATCATTTAAGATTGAGTTTGGGTTAGGGCTCATTTTATAATAAAATTCTTTTGATTTAAACTGTAAACCTTGATTCTTCTTAGCATCTACAACACATGTTTATTAAAAGATAGAATGATAATTTTATCGGTTTCTACTGAGATCAAAAAACAGCAAAATACTGTCGTACTGATCATGAGACAAACGGATGAATGTCATGAGTCTGCCTAGGGATTATGGTGTAGGAATGTTGATAGTCAGGTGCAGAGGAGTGCAGGCCGAATTTTCACAACATCCCCTTTACTAACAAAATGCACGGTTATGGGAGAATTCCCTGTAGGAAATTGGCATTTTGACAGCTGTTGTAGTGTTGGTGGGGAGGTAAGATGCAGTAGAAAAATATTGCAAAATGGCTTAAATTATGCAGAAAAGGTCTTCATGGGGCTTTTGGAATTAACTTCTTAACAGGTTAGTCCATGCCAACTAAATGATGGTAGAAGACTGTTCAATGAGCAAGTGTCAGTAAATATGGAAATCACATGATGTAATCAAGACTCCAGTAAGATATTTAAGTCAAATTACTAATCATAGCAACATCCCTTTGCTTGACCTACTCTTCCTCCTCCCAAATCTCAATTGTTACAGTGCAGAAGGAGACCATTTGACTCACCGGATTGTGACAGTACTCTGAGCATTTTGATTAAATGCCAAACTCCTGTCTTTTCTCCATAGCCCTAAAAGTTAGATGATTATTCAAATAGAAACCATGCCCTCTCGAGTCCCGCAACTGAACCTGCCTACACTAACTTCCAGACAGTGCATTCTAAACCTGAACCGCAGCCTGTCTGAAAAAGTTTTCTTGTCTCTCACTTACTGCTTTTGCGCAGCATTTGAAAACCATGTTGTCTGATTCTCTTTTGATTGAGTAGGAACAGTTTCTCCTTTATATGCTCTGCCCAGAACCCCTCATGATTTTGAAAGCTTGTACCAAATCTACCCATATCCCTTTTCTACAAGGAAAGCAGTCTCACTTTCTAAAATCTGTCCTCACAACTGAGGCATCTCATCCCTGGAACCATTCTCAAATCTATTCTGTACTCTTTCTCATGCATTCATACAGGTGCATGGAGATGGGAGGTTTCCATGAAAGCAGTTCATTTTTCCTTTCCTTTCCATTCCTCAACAAAGAGTGTGCATTATTTCTTTTTCAAGCAGTATCACCCATTTCATGCCTAAAAATCAGACTAATCCATTCTCGTCTCAATTAAATGCTGCAATTTTTGGAAAAATTGCTGCATTGTACAGTTTCTTAAACTTTTAAAGTGAGTTAAAGTACAATGTGGACACATGATTCTTTTAAAATTCTTCAACTGTATGTAACTTTTTTGCTGTCTGTTTCAGGTTACAATACCACGTGGCAAAGATGGCTTTGGCTTCACAATTTGCTGTGATGCTCCCGTTCGTGTGCAAGCTGTAGACCCAGGCAAGATATTTAAAGTTTGGTTGTGGTTTAGGCAAAATGAAATTCCTCTAAATTTTGTCACCTGGTTGTGTTGAGTTATACACTATAACATGTCTGTTTGAAGAGAGTCCAAGTCCACACTTTAAATGAGCTTTATTTCAATTAACCACACTCCAGAAAACACCTTACCATTGATTACAAGCTCTCCATATTGATAACAACTGATTGACACCAAAATTAACCTTTAATTAACATCCATTACCTGGTGCCACATTAGTCTCAGGCATCCTTTCCGTTCACATTAAATACAACAGATTCATTTTTTCTTTTTTAAAATGAATCAATTTACAATAAACAAAATGACAACAGATTATACTAATACTCATTGTTTTCTTGTATGTGTATTAAAGTTCAGAGTCCTTTTTCCAGTGTGTCCACCAGTTTCTTCATGCTTGCTCCTTTCTTTGCAAATCAATCAGCTGACTGCTATTATCCCACCCATTTCAATTTGGAGATTTCTCCATTCTCCAGCAACAGTTTTAAAACTGCAGTATCAATCTTCAGTCACTTTTCATTGAAATATTTCACTGAATTTATTATCCCGCTGTGACTTTGTGTTAATGTAGCACACAAATGGATAGTTGCTGAATTCATATTTACTTTTTCTTCCAATGTTTTTACAAAGAAAGATGCTACATCTGCCAGCTCACCAAGAGCAAGACTTTCCATTGCTCAGGTACTTTTTACTACCCTCTGATCCTTTTGATCTTTTTAGCCTCCCTGTGGAAAAGACAATATTTATTTCCCTTTCCCACAAGAATAAAAATACTCATGCTCTTGAGAACTTACCACAAATTTGAATAAGAAACATTACTAAAGATTTCATGTTCCTAACATCTCCCAATGATGGACATTCCAAAATAAATGTTGTCATTTTTTTTTTCAATGGTTTGTTCCCCTGAATAATATCTTCCACCTTTAGAGTTTTCTAGGGGGATCTCAATGCTGATACTTCAGAACTGGCATCTGGTCTTGTTTGGGTGCCCAGACAATTCAGGTCTCCACCTCGACTCACAATTCATCCAGTTCAGCTTTGGAAGGCTTTCTGTGAGGTCCTACTTTGATGAATAGCAAGGGGCAAACATTTCCCAAATAGGTTTGCTGACACATAGCGAGAGTTGATCTATTCTGCCTGATTACCAGTTTTGTACTTAAAAGCATTGAAAGTTTGACATCCAGTTTTGATGTCATCTTTAAGTGCATTTTATGACAATGATTTTCAAATTCACTTCTCTCACTCCACAAAACAACTCACTTAGTGCCTCATGAAGAAGCCTGAATGCTGCTCATACTGCCAGTAAAATGTATTAGCGCCTGTTTTCACTAAAGATAGTGTGTCCTGAGAAGTGCCAAACCCTAGAGACATCATTTAGTCTATAAACATTTATTTATTGCATTTGGTGACTCTTTTCAAGGAGAAAATAAAACTTTTCTCCATGAAGAAATGGAGCTTTTATAGCAATTGGTCTACACTCCCAAGAATCTGGTGCTAACAAAGCTAAGAAAATTTTCAAAATTGCTTTCCCTGAATGTATTTTTGTATCGTGGTGCCTTACGTTTTCTTCAAAAACCCATACACTGGACCTGCTTTAACCTTATATATCCCATTAGAGGGCAGTGATAGAGTCCTGACCTCTAGGTCAGAAGATCTGGATTCAAGTTACACCTTCCCTGGAAGTTAGCATAAGATGCTTGAACAGGTTAATTAAAATAACTTTCTTCCACTGGTCCTCCTTTGAGGGATGTTTTCTTTGGAAATTTTTCTGTTCTGAATGCCTCTCTCCATCAAATTCTGGTGTGAGGAATATTATCCAAGAGTGCTGTGTACCTTTATGAATAGATGGTACTTTTTTAAAGAGTATGGAGATTTCTGTGTAAGCAAGATGTTTTTCTCGGATAGCAGTTTGCTGTCTGGTCCCTGTCCATTTGCCCCCTTCTTTATACCTGTGATCACATTAATTTCTTTGCAGTTGGATTGGTTAGAGATAGTCAAAACCATCGGATTTAAATTTAATTGGAATTTGATATCTAGGGCCTGGTTTAAATTAATTGGCTAATATCCAAGCTGGTTGCCTTAACATCTAAACAAGGAGGCAGTGAGGACTGCAGACATTGGAGAGTTAGAGTTAAAAGTGTGGTGCTGGAAAAGCACAACAGGTCAGGCAGCATCTGAGAAGCAGGAGAGTCGATGTTTTGGGCATAAGACCTTCATCAGAAATGTAGTGATGGAAGGTGAGGTTACGGTCGAGGAGTCCATGAGTTGGTGTTTGGCTTTGGCGATGTAGAGGTTGGTGCGCCATACTACCACTGCACCCCCTTTGTCCTCTGGTTTAATGATGAGTTTGGGGTTGAAGCGGAGAGAGTGGAGGGCTGTACGTTGCAAGAATGAGCGAGTGGACAGGTGGAGGCGGTTAATGTCACGGCAGCAGTTGGAGATGGAGGTTGAGGGAGGGAAACAGGCCCGTTAGTGGTGTCCAAGAGGATGGACTATGTTGGATGTGGGAGAAATAGTCCTCAGAGGGTGGGTGGGAGTCACAATTGAAGAAGTAAGCATGGACTCGGTGGAAGAAAAATTCAGTGTCTCATGTACGAAATTGCTTGACCTGGGAGTGTAGTAGGATGAAGCTAAGCCCTTTACAGGGGACTGATCATTCATCCACAGTGAGGGGGAAGTCTGGGTGGATGGTAAAAACTCGATGGGGCTGGGGTGTGGTGTAGAGCTAGAGCTGGGCATGGAGGTGGAGACTGTCCCTGAAGTGGGGACAGTCATGTGATCATCGTTAACATCATAGGTGTCATTAGCGGAGGAAGTGACATAAATGGCAGCAGTCATGGGGGTGAAAGTGGAGCGTTCGGTGGCACCTGCGGGGGGTGGAAGTGACATTCATGGAAGCAGTGTTTTCATCTGCTGCAGATGTCAGCGGGGGCCAAAGTGGCACATTTGGCAGCAACCACGGGTGTAGAAGAGGCAGAGGCATCTACAGCAGTGTAAGCAGAAGCAGTGCTATTAGTGGTGTGCAAGGGTGGGCACTATGGTCAACAGCAGTGTTTTGGTGAGTGTTATCAGTCGGGGGGGGGGCGCGGAAGAGGCGATTGACGGCGATAATCACTGGTGCCGAAGTGACATGGCGAGCAGCATTTATGGAGGTTTCAGAAGCAGTAGATCTGGCTTGTCCTGGCTTGTAGATCTGGTATCAATTGTGGAGGTGGTAGTTCTGGCTGCAATCACAGAAGCGGTATTGTTGGCAGTGACTGCAATGAGTTCAGGGGCAGAAGTAATGTCATCATTCACAGTTGTAGTAGTGGCCGCACGGATAATAGCATCCGGCTGGTTACAGAGGCTGGGAGAAGGGTCTGGAGTGGTCAAAGAATATCTAGTTTGGAGGTAAGTATGTGAGAATTTGGTGCGCTTACGTTTGTTGATGTCCAATAAGCTGGAGAAAAAGCGTTTGTTGAATGTGTGGATCCTCCTCAGGATGAAGAATAGCATAGGTCCTTTGCAGGTCTGGGAGAGTGTGGCCCTGAGGTGGGGCTGGGCTGACTGCAGGGAGAGTAGATGGAAACTCATGGCTGTGAGCGTGGAACATAGGATCTGGAGGCTTGGGATTTGCTGTAGGTTGTGATTGTCCTGGTCAGCTCCAAATTGAGAAGGTCTGAATGTTGTCTGGATTCCATAGATGTTAAGCTGGTTGTATAGGCAGGTGCTGAGGAAGGAGACATAATTGTAGGAGCGGATCTTCTTCAGAACGAAGTTGAAGAGCTTCAGGGCAGAAGAGATGACCTGGGGGGCTGCAGTGGGAGAGAGAGACTCGCTGAGATCCTTGTGGAGGGAGGAGGAGGTGGGCATCCTTGGAAGAGGCTTCACAATAAAGTTTTCAGCAACTAGGAGAAAGTGAAGACTGCAGATGCTGGAGATTGGAGTCAAAACGTATGGTGCTGGAAAAGCACAACCAGTTAGGCACCATCCGAGGAGGAGGAGAGTCTACATTTCGGGCATAAGGTCTTTATCAGAAATGTGATGAACATAAAAAAAATCAATCTCACAGACAATTGATACACACGTATCAATTTTAGAACTGTCTGTGTATCTACAATTGTTTCCCAACTTTTTTTTGCCAGATTATCACCTCTTAAAGGGACCATGCACACTTTACCCCTTATCATTTTGTACAAACCAATTCTGGCTTTCTGCCTTTCACATCATGAGTACACATCTTCATAACAATACCAAGCAACCTTGAATACTGTATTCAAACAGCTTGGTTTCTGTGTTGTACAATTTCATTTATCGGATTTTATCAACAATCTCTCTCTCTCTCTCTCTATCTCTCTCTCTCTCTCTCTCTCTCTCTCTCTCTCTCTCTCTCTATCTCTCTCTCTCTGACACACACACACTCACTAAACCATATGTTCTTGCTTGAAACTGGTATCCAATGGCCTTACCGTATACCCTAAGGCATTCTGAATTCTTTGAGACTTTGGCCTCAGTGCAAATCTTTTTGCTTGATGTGTCCTCCAAAAAGTAAAGCTAATTACAGCTTCTGCCCATAACAGGGGGCAGACCACTTATTGCTGATGAAACTTTAGGATTTCCACCAAAACTTAATTGATGTAGATGATATCCTCTAACCGTCTGTGGCAGTTTCTTAGCATTGACACCTCATGCTCATCCAGACAACAGTTTATAGCTTGAAAAATGTGTTGCTGGAAAAGCGCAGCAGGTCAGGCAGCATCCAAGGAGCAGGAGAATCGACCTTTCGGGCATAAGCCCTTCTTCAGGAATGAGGAAGGTGTGCCAAGCAGGCTAAGATAAAAGGTAGGGAGGAGGAACTTGGGGGAGGGACGTTGAGAATGCGATAGATGGAAGGAGGTTAAGGTGAGGGTGATAGGCCGGAGAGAGGGTGGGGGCAGAGAGGTCGGGAAGAAGATTGCAGGTCAAGAAGACGGTGCTGAGTCCGAGGGTTGGAACTGAGACAAGGTGGGGGGAGGGGAAATGAGAAAGCTGGAGAAATCTGCATTCATCCCTTGTGGTTGGAGGGTTCCTAGACGGAAGATGAGGCGCTCTTCCTCCAGGCATCGTGTTGCCATGGTCTGGTGATGGAGGAGGCCAAGGACCTGCAAGTCCTTGTTGGAGTGGGAGGGGGAGTTGAAGTGTTCAACCATGGGGCAGTTGGGTTGGTTGGTGCGGGTGTCCCAGAGGTGTTCTCTGAAATGTTCCGCAAGTAGACGGCCTGTCTCCCCAATGTAGAGGAGGCCACATCGGGTGCAGCGGATGCAGTAATTGATGTGTGTGGAGGTGCAGGTGAATTTGTGACAGATATGGAAGGATCCCTTGGGGCCTTAGGGAAGTGATGGGGGAGGTGTGGGCACAAGTTTTGCATTTCTTGCGGTTGCAGGGGAAGATGCCGGGAGTGGAGGTTGGGTTGGTGGGGGGTGTGGACCTGACGAGAGAGTCGCGGAGGGAGTGCTCTTTCCGGAACGCTGATAGGGGAGGGGAGGGGAGGGAAATATATCCTTGGTGGTGGGGTCTGTTTGGAGGTGGCAGAAATGACGAAGGATGATACGAGTTATCTGGAGGTTGGTGGGGTTCTGTCCTGGTGGCGATTGGAGGGGCGGGGTTCAAGGGTGGAGGTGCGGGAAGTGGAGGAGATGCGATGGAGAGCATCGTCAACCATATCTGAGGGGAAATTGTGGCCTTTGAAGAAGGAGGCCATCTGGGTTGTTCGGTATTGGAATTGGGCCTCCTGGGAGCAGATGTGGCGGAGGCGAAGGAATTGGGAATATGGGATGGCGTTTTTACAGAGGGCAGGGTGAGAGGAGGTGTAATCGAGGTAGCTGTGGGAGTCGGTCGGTTTATAGTAAATGTCCGCGTTGAGTCGGTTGCCCTAAATGGAGAGGCCTAGGAAGGGGATGGAGGAGTCTGAGACGGTCCAGGTTTACAGTTTACAGCTTAGTTGATTCATCAAAAATTTACAGTATCAAAAATCTGTATAGTACTGATTGCTTACTACATTTAAAGTACAAATAAAATATTTTATCCAAATTCAGAAGAGTTTTTTAAACCAGTTGCAAATGTGACAATATTATAAAATGATCCTAGTAATACTGCTCTTATTTTAATTATATTCTGTATTAATTCCAAGCATAACCATGGAAATCGGGCCAAGCTAAAAGCTCTCTTATTCACTTGAGTAATTTGCAGATACATGGATGTGTTAAAGACTGAACATTGCCTTTTTAATTAGATTTTATTTTAGCATTGCGTCTCCATGTTTTTGTTTTTTTTGTCCTCAAAATTTGTTTTTAAATTCCCATCTGAAAAAGCTATTTAACTTCACCCTTGAAATGTCACTAGGAAGTGGAGTTGTTGGAGAATCTATTCAATCCATGTAATCACACATTTTAAGTATTGCACTTTTTTGTTCATTTTCTTAGGTGGCCCAGCTGATCAAGCAGGCTTGCAATCACTAGATACTCTGTTACAGCTAAATGGACAGCACGTAGAACAGTGGAAATGTGTGGAGTTGGCTCATGCAATAAGGTAAAAACTTTTCAAATAAAGTGTTCTAAATTATATGTTGTTTATCAAATAAATACATGGATTTGTGGCAACCAAAAAACAAAATACAATCTACATTTTACAAATACAACAGTAACCTCATACATATATAGTGCTTTGAATGTAATTGAGATATTTAAATTTGTTTATAACATTAAACACAGTAATATTAAAGCATATATGGATACGTTTGACCAGGCTACCAATAGTATAGTCAGATAATTCTTAGAAGTTGGAGTTTGGAATTCCAGGAAAACTGGAATAAACTATAAATGATCTTTTTTTTGGTGGGGGGAGGCATGGATTGATTTGAATGAGGATAAGAATTTTTCAAATTGAAGCATTAACCTTAACCAGTAACCTGTGTGGGCCACTGAGATCAGGGGATTCAGATGAAAGGGATGTGATACAAGTTAGGATGTAGACAACAGAGTTTTAATAACCTTAAGTTTTAATAAGGAAGGGTAGAAATGAGTGCTTTGGAATAATCAGGTCTAGATGTAACAACATAGATGAGGATTTCAACAGCAGCAAATAGAGGCAAGGGCAGAGAGTGGTGCTATTACAGAGGTAGGTATAGATGGTTTTGAGTGCAAGATTAGATGACATACTGTGTGGAAACAGGCCCTTCGGCCCAACAGGTCTACACCGACCTGCAACTTACCCAGACCCATTCCCCCTTCACCTAACATTACGGGAAATTTAGCATGACCGATTCACCTAACCTGCACATTTTTGGACTGTGGGAGGAAACTGGAGCACCCATAGGTAGCTCATTTGCAGGGTCAAAATGACACTAAAATACAATTGTTCTGGCTCATCCTAAGAGTTACAAGGAAAGGGTTGGAGTTAGTGGCAAGGGAACAGAGTTTGTGACTGAGTAAATATTTTGACTTGTGACACAGTGGATTACTTTCAGGCTGAATATGGTAATTTCATACTTTACATTTCTACGCATGTAATATTCTACTTTATGACCCAATGCTAAAAGCTGTCAGAGCAAGAACCGACTACTCAGCTACATCTTTGTCTGATATTCAACAGGAATAATTAGGAATCATCCTTGGCTTGTCACCTTATTTATCTAATCTTATGCTCCAGTGAAATTTTATCCATAATGGTTAAAGTTTAGGAAATGGAGACTGTTGCACTTCCATGAGGATGTAGGCAATCCTGAGAAGGCTGTTGGTACAGTTGGCCATGTGGCACTTTGATATCATTGGCAGGGGAATAAGCATGCTGTCATGATATGAATACAGAAGGGACTCCGTAGAGCCTATACTACTAGTATTGCACCTCAACACATCTATTGCTGGGTACAATACCAGTTTGTAGGAATGTGACTCCCTCGGAGCTACTATTGGCAAAGGTTCCAGGAGTTAGGGAGCTGGCATTTGAGTTTCCATAGGCAAGTGACCTCAAAAAGTTGCAACTTTCTGCCACAGACCATGAAGCCGCAGCAATTTGACAGAGGTCTCCAAACTACAAGTCTACCAAGCCTGTGTCCTCTTTGCACTCCTCTACAGACCGGAGACCCTGACAGCATATCCTGAGCAGGAGAAAATTGTGAATATTTTCCATATTTGTTCTCTTAGACATATATTCAGCATCTCTTTGTAGGACAGCACCATCAATTTGGAGGTCCTACAGAATGCTAACTCAATCACATTCTGTATTTGCTGATCCAATGAGATCTGCCCAAAGAACTAGAGAGCAGCAAACTAAGCAGTTTCTCAGTCCACTGCTTTCATTCTGTCAAAAATGGCAGAGACATGCCAGTGTGGGTGTCCTCCAATATGGGACAAACTGTTATCTTCTAAGACAGAAGGTGGCCACATGTCTCTTCAGAGATGTTCGTTCCTGTCTGCAACCACAGTGCATGTTCCCATTCAAGTAATGATAGCCACAATAAAGTGGCAAAACGCAATTTCTAATTGTCCCATCCAGGTGTGCAGCCAAAGAATAGTCTGGGTAGTGATGGCTCCAAGCCTACCTAATATAATAAAGTGGCAGAACTATGTTTCTTTGGAATTTCTACCTACTAAAGTTGATTGTGGAATATCCTCCAATGAGTGAAATGCTATCACTTTATTTCTATTTGTCATAAGACTGGAAGGCCATTAAAAAAAGTAGGAAATGGAGTATACCTGTTCAACCTGCTCTGTAATTCAGTAAGATCATGGCTGATCCTACTTTCGAATCTGATTCCCCTTCTTGCTGTCTCTCACTGTTCTCTTTTATTCTGAGACTGGGCTCTTGTCCTGGGCTCTACCAAGTAGAATCCTGAACTCTTAAGGCAATACCTCCATATCGGGGATCATCCTAGTGAACTTTCCTTAAGCTGCCACCAAGGAAATTGTATATTTCCTTAAGAAAAGTGGACTAAGACTGCTCTCAATACTCTAAATGTGGTCTCAAAAGCACCTTGTACAGTTGTAGTAAGACTTCCTTAATTGTATATTTCAAGCCTTCAGAAGTGAGATAACAAGAATCCAGAGAAAGTATATTCCTATCAGGGTGAAAGGGAAGGCTGGTAGGTATGGGGAATGCTGGATGACTAAAGAAATTGAGGGTTTGGTTAAGAAAAAGGAGGAAGCATATGTCAGGTATAGACAGGATAGAATGAGTGAATCCTTAGAGTATAAAGGAAGTAGGAGTAAGAGGGAAATCAGGAGGGCAAAAAGGGGACATGAGATAGCTTTGGCAAATAGAATTAAGGAGAATCCAATGAGATTTTTACAAATATATTAAGGACAAAAGGGTAACTAGGGAGAGAATAAGGCCCCTCAAAGATCAGCAAGGCATCGTTTGTGTGGAGCCACAGAAATTGGGGGAGATATTAAATGAATATTTTACATCAATTATTTCTGTGGAAAAGGATATGGAAGACATAGATTGTAGGGAAATAGATGGTGACATCTTGCAAAATGTCCAGATTACAGAGGAGGAAGTGCTGGATGTCTTGAAATGGTTAAAGGTGGATAAATCCCCAGGACCTGATCAGGTGTACCTGAGAACTCTGTGGGAAGCTAGAGAAGTGATTGCTGGGCCTCTTACTGCGATGTTTGTATCATCGATAATCACAGGTGAGGTGCCAGAAGACTGGAGGTTGGCAAACGTGATGCCACTGTTTAAGAAGGGTGGCAAAGACAAGCCACGGAACTATAGACTTGTGAGCCTGACCTCAGTGATGGGCAAGCTGTTGGAACGAGTCCTGAGGGACAGGATGTACATGTATTTGGAAAGGCAAGGACTGATTAGGGATAGTCAGCATGGTTTTGTGCATGGGAAATCATGTCTCACAAACTTGATTGAGTTTTTTGAAGAAGTAACAAAGAAGATTGATGAGGGCAGAGCAGTAGATGTGATCTATATGGACTTCAGTAAGGTGTTCAACAAGGTTCCCCATGGGAGACTGATTAGCAAGATTAGATCTCATGGAATACAGGGAGAACTAGCCATTTGGATACAGAACTGGCTCAAAGGTAGAAGACAGAGGGTGGTGATGGAGGTTGTTTTTCAGACTGGAGGTCTGTGACCAGTGGAGTGCTACAAGGATCGGTGCTGGGCCCTCTACTTTTTGTCATTTACATAAATGAGTTGGGTGCGATCATAAGAGGTACAGTTAGTAAGTTTGCAGATGACACCAAAATTGGAGGTGTAGTGGACAGTGAAGAGGGTTACCTCCAATTACAACAGGATCTTGACCAGATGGGCCAATGGGCTAAGAAGTGGCAGCTGGAGTTTAATTCAGATAAATGCGACGTGCTACATTTTGGGAAAGCAAATCTTAGCAGGACTTATACACTTAAGGTCCTAGGGAGTGTTGCTGAACAAAGAGACCTTGGAGTGCAGGTTCATAGCTCCTTGAAAGTGGAGTCACAGGTAGATAGGATAATGAAGAAGGCATTTGGTATGCTTTCCTTTATTGGTCCGAGTATTGAGTACAGGAGTTGGGAGGTCATGTTGTGGCTGTACAGGACATTGGTGAGGCCACTGTTGGAATATTGTGTGCAGTTCTGGTCTCCTTTTCGGAAAGATGTTGTGAAACTTGAAAGGGTTCAGAAAAGATTTACAAGGATGTTGCCAGGGTTGGAGGATCTGAGCTACATGGAGAGGCTGAACAGGCTGGGGCTGTTTTCCCTGGAGCGTCGGAGACTGAGGGGTGACCTTATAGAGGTTTACAAAATTATGAGGGGCACGGGTAGGATAAATAGGCAAAGTCTGTTCCCTGGGGTCGGGGAGTGCAGAACTAGAGGGCATAGGTTTAGGGTGAGAGGGGAAAGATATAAAAGAAACCGAAGGGGCATTCTTTTCACGCAGAGGGTGGTACGTGTCTGGAATGAGCTGCCAGAGGATGTGGTGGAGGCTGGTACAATTGCAACATTTACAAAAAATTGGATGGGTATATGAATAGGAAGGGTTTGGAGGGATATGGACCAGGTGCTGGCAGGTGGGACTAGATTGGGTTGGGATATCTGGTCGGCATGGACTGGTTGGACGGAAGGGTTTGTTTCCATGCTGTACATCTGACTCTATAACCCTCTTGAAATACAGGCCAACATTTCATAAGCTTTCCCTTATTACCTGCTGCAGCAGTGTGCTAGCTTTGTGTTTCATGAACAAATACTACAAAGTACCTTTGTTTTGCAGCTTTCTAAATTTCTTCCCAATTTGTTTGTTTTATTCTCAGCTTCAGTCCCGTTTACTTTGTCCATTTATCTCAATTCTCCATTGATAATTTAACTGTATTAGGAGAATTTCCGAATTTTATTTTTTTGGCTTTGACAGCTACACTAATTTCCTTATGCGATATCAGCTGTCATTTATGTCTTTGGAGTTTTCTACTTCTTTCCTGATGGGTTCACTGACCATTCTCTTTAAGCAATCTATTCTGGTCTTCATTCTCAAATTCATGATCTCCAGTTCTTAATACATACATATTTTTCATGCTTTATGAAATATTTCTTCATGATTAATGCTGCAGCCTAATTGTAAATATTTAATCCATGGTGCAATATCATCAGTGATTTTATTGTCTCGAAAAACCAAGTATGAATTATCTCACCAAAATAAACTAATGGGGATTCTACCCCAGAGGTTTTGTTGCTTTAGACGAAAATTCTAATGCATTTGGTTGTAATGGGTAAATGAACAAATGGCAATGTTTCAGCTGATCACGCACAGTTTCTCAACATTAGTGGATAAGGACTGTGCAGTGAGGTGCGTAAGTAGAAATTCTATTTTTGTAAGCATATTTTCACGCTTGTTTTTTAATGCAATATTATTTGCTCCTTTATAGAAACTGTCACAGTCAGATCATTGTTTTAATCTGGCGCCTTGTTCCTCGATTGAGACCCAACTTTGAACGCATGATTAAGAAACCATCTTGTAGATCAAATTATGATTTGCAGTGTCCACCCAACAAACGTGAAAAGAACTGTGGTACTCCATCAATGTCCATGGACCACAGGGAAAGTTGTCATATTGTGTATGATGGTACTGATGGAGTTGTACTGAACAGCTGGGAGCGACGTGAGGAGTTTGACAAATGTCCACGAATTGGGCCTACAATGTCAAAGGATAGGCCTGAGGGAGACAATATTCTCATCCTTTCTCCAATACAACACGGTAGCCAGGTATGCATTTTATAAAAACGAAGTTGGTTAATTGAATTAAATTGTGTGGTGGAAATATTGAAATATTTTGTTTGGGATGAAATAACTGGTGAATTTTAAGAAAGAGCAGGAGAGAGGAATTGCTGTTCATAAGGGACTTAAAGAGCTTAGAGATTGCATGATTAGAAACTCACAATAGTAAATTTTCCATTTTACAGTACCCAAGCATTCAGAATTCTCGTATAGCTGGCAAAAATTTCAAACAAAATTTCCCACTTTTATAAATATGTAAAGTTTCTTGAAAAGTGCCTCTTTGAACTTGATGTTCCAAGTTCTGATGCACATATGCTCACCTGCCACATTGTAGTTCTCCCAACCATAAATAATAGCACTGCATGTCATCCTTCCTCACACAGGTACTATTATTGTTGAATTTGGGATTGTTATATCCAAAACCTTTCACTTGTGAATCAGTTGTCACCAAGGCAGATTCCTATGCAAGGACTAAAGCAAAAGCGTTTCTTCTTGAAACACAAAATGGAAATGCATTGATTCATCAACGATCACCGTAGAAGCATAGAGAATTCTTTGTGAAAATTGAGTGTTAGAAGTGTAGAATTGCAACATATACTCATACTTACCAAGCAAATCCTGTGAACAACATTTCCGGCATTGAACTTTGAAGAATGTTTGGATGTTCATAAGGATGTTCCATTACAGTGACATTAAATACAGAAGAAATTATAGACAGTGTTTTGAATTATGAGGAGTTTGACAAATGTCCACGAATTGGGCCTAAAATGTCAAAGGGTAGGCCTGAGGGAGACAATATTCTCATCCTTTCTCCAATACAACATGGTAGCCAGGTATGCATGAGGAGAGTGTGGTTAAGTGGGAGCAGATTTAAAGATTGCTATCAAAGGATTTGATATGTCCAGAAACATGCTGAATAGTAAAACTGTTTTAGTTTTGAGAAGATTTGTAGCTCCAGGTTGAGGTTCTGGATGTAGGTTTGCTCGCTGAGCTGGGAGGTTCATTTCCAGATGTTTCATCACCATACTAGGTAACATCTTCAGTGGGCCTCAGGTGAAGCAGTGTACATGATTCCTGCTTTCTATTTATATGTTAGTGCACAAATGCTAATGCATTTTCACTTGAATTCTCAAGTTTTGCATGTGAGAAGAAAAGCATGCTAGCAGGTAGATATAACAAATTTATTCAAGCGGGCTACTGAGCCTAACTCCCCATTTGCTCAGTCCTCTACATTAGCTGCTATTCAAGGTGTAAGTCCTAGTTCTCTTGATGACCTTAATAAAATACTGCCTGATTTTCCAAAATTCAGTAAGCAAGTTGCACTACCCTTTTGACATTTGAAGATCTTTGAATAAAAAAAAAACAAGAGTATGTTGTATTGGGCTTCTGTAAGAGTATTTTTCTTGCAGCTAGCAGATTCACATACCTGGCATCCCCCATTCCCCTTACATGCTGGACAATGGGAGATTTAACTACTAAGATACAAAGAAGCTCTTGGGAAAAGGTGCAAATCCTAAAATAAAGTCAATTAATGAAGTTGCTCTCAACAATCAAAATTAGTTCAAAGATTGTATCAGCCATAGCCAAAACTGACACTGGTAGTGAGTGGGGATAGGCAATGTGAATGATGTACTGTGAGCAAACTACCACAAATTACTTTTAATTCGGCTATTTATTAAGGAACCTCATAGACAATCAAGTACTGAAATAGTGATTTAAGTTTTATTGCATGTAGTAACCAAAAATAAGACCCCTCGCGTAAGCCGGTTAAGCCTGTCAACCCAACTTGGCTAATACTGATTAATGGTGGAATCTGGCCAGGATTTCATCCAATGGTGGTCTGTCTCTGGAGGTGTCCAGGGTTCGATCCTTATGCGTTGTTGTTCTTTGAAGTTTTGCTGTTGAGTTGTTCTGATGTTGGATTTTTGCAAATTTGAAGGAGGGAATACTTGTAATGTGACATTATTGATGATTCAATCGATTCTTTCATCCCTAACATTGACTACATCTCTGGAGACCTCAAGTCTGTAGCTTGCCTTCCTATCAGAAATATTTTCCTGATTCCCTTTTACATTCAGGGTTAGCTGTTCTTTTGAAAAACGGCCTTTCTTGCAATTCACCCCTTTGCTTCTGCAGGCAGACATAATTTCCTATTTGTCACAAGACAGCAGCTTACCAACCAGTTTTTATTACTTCTCTCTCAGGAAAGAGATTGCTTATTGTTGTTTCTTCCCAGGGATGGATAATGAGCATGTTGCATTTAATTCCTTTATAACAGTTTCTCCCTGTTCCTTTCACCTCAAGAAACAGTTTATTCCAGAAAGAGTTGTTAAAGGTCTAAAGTTTACATTGTCACAGGTGGTGTAGAATCAGGTAGTTACTCTGAATAGTGGGTCAGATAGAATCAGATATGACATGGGGGTTGTGAACAATCCGGGAGGAACTGTGATGTTTCCTATGGGAATAAGGAATTTTGTTTAGGGTGTAGGTTTGCTCGCTGAGCTGTACGTTTGATATCCAGGCGTTTCATTACCTGGCTAGGTAACATCATCAGTGGCAACCTCCAAGTGAAGCAAAGCTGTTGTCTCCTGCTTTCTATTTGTGTTTGTCCTGGATGGGGTTTCTGAGGTTTGTGGTGATGTCATTTCCTGTTCGTTTTCTGAGGGGTTGATAGATGGTATCTAGATCTATGTGTTTGTTTATGGCGTTGTGGTTGGAGTGCCAGGCCTCTAGGAATTCTCTGGCATGTCTTTGCTTAGCCTTTCCCAGGATAGATGTGTTGCCCCAGTCGAAATGGTGGTTTCTTTTCCTCCGTGTGTAGGGCTACGAGGGAGAGAGGGTCATGTTGTTTTGTGGCTAGCTGGTGTTCGTGTATCCTGGTGGTTAACTTTCTTCCTGTTTGCCCTCCGTAGTGTTTCTGGCAGTCCATGCAAGGACTGCCAGAAACGCTAAGTAGGTCAAACAGGAAGAAAGTTAGCCACCAAGATACACGAACACCAGCTAACCACAAAATGACACGACCCTCTCTCCCTCGTAGCCCTACACACGGAGGAAAAGAAACCACCATTTTGACTGGGCCAACACATCTATCCTGGGCAAGGCTAAGCAAAGACATGCCAGAGAATTCCTAGAGGCCTGGCACTCCAACCACAACGCCATAAACAAACACATAGATCGAGATACCATCTATCAACCCCTCAGAAAACGAACAGGAAATGACATCACCACAAACCTCAGGAACCCCATCCAGGAAAACATATAAATAGAAAGCAGGAGACAACAGCTTCGCTTCACTTGGAGGTCGCCACTGATGATGCTACCTAGCCAGGTAATGAAACGTCTGGACATCAAACCTACAGCTTAGTGAGCAAACCTACACCCTAAACCTCAACCTGAGCTACAAACCTTGCAAGGAATTTTTTTGTGGAACAAAAAAAAACCTGGAGCTTTTAGAAATTGTAACAGTTCTAAGTTTGAACCTTTGTGTTATGGATTGAGTGTTAATGTATCAGTTTACATGCTGAATCACATCATCAAATTAAATTATGATCATTTTATGGATAATGTTATTACTTTTCAGATTTTGAGGACAATACCTCAAGAAAACCATGTTATTTATGGTAAGTTGTAAGATTAATTATTAATGTAACCTCCTGATGTACAATATTTTCTTTTAGTCTGTTACAGAAGCTGTAAGTAAATATTTCATGTTGTCGGGTTAAGTGAGCCGAGAACTGAGGGGTCAGTAAGACTAGACTTTCATGTTTAAAAGAAATGAGATGGTTTCATCCATGGCAGCTGTGTCTTTAAATGAAGCAGTGAACAAAATGGGTCTTGGAATTATTTTCCAGACTACTCTTCCTCACCCTTTCACCCTTCCTCATCCTTTAGTTCCTTCTTCTCTCATTTCTCCTTTAACTGAAATAATTCCTTGCTTTAACTTTCCAAGCTGGGATTTGTTACTCAATGATTTGATCTGTCTTTGAAGATTTTTAAAACTGTAATGTCTTGCTCCCATGTTTTGACACTTTCTACAGTTTGTTTAAAAAAGTTCTACCTCTGCTGTTCCTCTAGAACTGTCAATATTCCATAGCTCTCACTTCTTGGCCCTTCCTCATTCTGTTGCATTAGTTACATTGTAATCAGTTAATAATGCATACTAGATCACCAGGGCAAAACGTAAGTTTGGTTGATATAGGTTCTCTATTGGAATTCCATTGTTGATTCATCTATGCATAACATAACTGGTCATTTATATATCCATACTTGAAGTCAATTTTTAAAATTCTACTAATTGTGAGTTTTACAGTGCAGAATAAGATCAGTTTTAATTTATTCAAAGTAATCTCAGAAGCGGAATAAGACTGAACAGAGAGCAAGTTTAGTAATGAAGGCTTGAGGGGAAAAAAGCATGGCTCTGAGGACTTTTTTTAAGGGAGTATAGATAGGTATGGGGTGTAAATTCCAGATTACACAACTTGTATCGCTAAAGATTGTGTCTATAAGTGTGAGATGACAGCAGGGGAAGGTGCACACAGTGTGAAGAAGGGATGAGGAGTAAGTCTAGAGGGATTTGCTGGCATAAAAGTGCAGAGGTTATGAAGGGATTTGGAAGTAAAATTTTTACCATTCCTCAACAAAGGAAATGCAGTAATCATCTGACCAAGGGGGTTTCTCCTCATGGTCCTTTGCTTTCAACTTCAGTTGCTTGTGAACGTCTCGCATTTTACAGCTTCATAGAAACATTGGGCAGGAGGCCAGTGGCCCATCGAAGTTGCTCTGCCATTCAATATGATCATGACTGATCTAACAGGGTACCCTGTTCCCGTTTTCTCCCATATCTTTTGATCCGTTTAGTCATAAGAACTTCACCTTTGTCTTTCCTGAAAGCCTTCAATATTGGGGCTTCAACAATTTCGTATGGCAGAGAATTCAACAAGCTCGCCACTCTCTGGCTGAAGACATTCACCCTCATCTCTGTCCTAAAATGTCTGCCCTATTACCCTTAAACTGCGAGCCCTGATTCTGGACTTCAGTCATCAAGAACATCCTTCCTACATCTAGCTTGTCTAAGCCTGTTAAAACTTTACAGGTTTCTGAGATCTCCCCTCAGTCTTCTAAACTATAGTGAATATAGTCATAACCAGTCAAGTGTCTCCCTCTCCATCAGTTCTGCCATCCCAGGAGACCAAAATAGTGCATAATTCTCCAGATATGGTCTGACGAATGCCCTGTACAGTTGCAGCAAGACATCCCTGCTTTTGTACTTGAATCTCCTCATTTTGAAGGCCAAAACACCATTTGCCACCTGCTGCACCTGCCAGCTTACTTTCAGCGACTGGTGGATGAGGATTCAGACCTTGTAACTCCCCCTTTCCCAATCTATTGCCATCCGGATTATAATCTACCTGCATGTTTTTGCTATCAAAGTGGGTAACCTCATATTTACTTACATTATACTGTATCTGTCATGTATTGAAACAGACCCCATCGGTACAATTTGTCCATGCCGATCAAATATCCCAACCTAATCTCGTCCCATTTGCCGGCACTTGGCCCATATCCCTATATCCATCCTTTTAAATGTTGCAATTGGACCAGCCTCCTCCACTTCCTCTGGCAACTCATTCCATTCATGCACCACGCTCTGCTTACTTGTCCAAGTCACACTGTAGCTTCTCTGCATCCTTCTCAGCATACCTTTCTCCCAGCTTTGTATCATCTGCAAACTTGGAGCTATGACATTTAGTTTCCTCATCTAAATCATGAATATATAGTGTGAATAGCTGGGATCCAGACTCTGATCCCTCTGGGTACCCTGCTAGTCAGTGCCTGCCACTGGGGAGAAAAAACTGTTTATTCCTACTGTTTGTGTAGCTCCAGCGTTTTAACATTGTAAGAATGGTGATATTGTTCTAAGTCAGTATAGTTTGTGACTTGGAGGGAAATTTACAGCTGGTGCTCCAATGCATCTGCCGCCCTTATCATTCCAACTCGTTCTGCTTGTAGGTTTGCTAGCTGAGCTGAAAGCTTCATTTCCAGACATTTCATCACCCTACTAGGTAACCCCTTCAGTTGCCCTCTGGGCGAAGCACTGCTGATAATTCCTGCTTTCTATTTATATGTTTGGGTTTCTCTGGGTTGGTGATGTCATTTCCTATTCTTTTTGTCAGGGTGGTAAATGGGGTCTAACTCAATGTGTTTGTTGTTAGAGTTCCGGTTGGAATGCAGTGCTTCTAGGAATTCTGGTGAGTGTAACTGTTTGGCTTGTGCTAGGATGGATGTGTTGTCCCAGTTGAAGTTGAGTCCTTCCTTATCTGTATGTAAGGATACTAGTGAGGAAGGGTCATGTTGTTTCGTGGCTAGTTGTTGTTCATGTGTCCTCGTGGCTAGTTTTCTGCCTGTTTGTCCAATGTAGTGTTTGTTCCAGTTCTTGCACGGTATTTTGTAAATGACATTAGTTTTGCTTGTTGTCTGTGTCGGGCCTGTCAAGTTCATTAGCTGCTCTTTTACTGTGTTGGTGGTTTTCTGGACTACCATGATGCCAAGGGGGTCTTAACTAATGAACATCTTGATGTTTCACTTTGTTTGTTGACGTAAGACTGGCAGACTTCTATTACTGGATTTGTGCTGCATGTCTGATTTCATAATGCCTCCATTATCACAGTAGTGTGCCTACCATTTTACAGTTTGATAGCTCAAGATTGTTTTTGACTCTGAAGTGAGACTACAAATTAATTTGGATGCTTGGTGTTTTAAGGGACTGTGCAGTTGATTGAGATGTTTGTTAGTGTGGGCATTATGTAATTGAAGAAATGTTCATGGTGTAAATGGAATTTTATGAAATAGATTTTTCTTAGAATATTGTGAAGTCTGCAATATACTCCACTTTATTTAATCAAACTTTATTTTAGCTCATTTCTGTATTGTTCCTGAGGACTGCCATCATGGTTGCTAGGTGAATGGAATGGTAGATGCAGGTGCAAGGGGTGGTGGTTGGGAACCAACATTCCTTCTAAGCTATGTAGGAACTGCTTAGTGATTGGTCCATGTTCTGGTGGTGTGATCTTTGAGTTAAGCAGCATTATTAACTGAAAGGATATTGGTTTTATGAATCAATGCATTTATTGGCCACATGCATTTGTGAAGCTTTTGATATTTGAACGTTTTGAAAGCTGTAATGCTATTAATGTGTGTTAGGCAGGCAATGTCCCATTATGTGAGGAAATGCATTAGTTACAACTGCTTTTAAAGTTTCAGTTCCAAACTATATGACAGATATTAACTCTAGGAAGTTGGCAGAGTTCATAGCCTCTATAAATGTAGAATGAGTCATAACCAATATAGTATTCCCTTATGCATTTAGAGTTGAATAAAAGTTAAGATAACAGCCTTCCATCTTATGAGAAGATGGTTTGCATCATGTTGCCCAACTCAACTATGAATTGAACATCGTCTGACATGGCTTGACATGCAATCTCTGCTGCATTTGCTGCATACAATTTCGTGGTCCCTGTACTCCTTGGGCCGCCTTGGCCATCTGAGCTTTCCATTTCTGCTCAATTCCTGCTTGGGGAGGTGACTGTATTATTGCTAGACTGTTAATCCAGAGACCCTGGTATTGTTCTGGGAACCAGGGTTCAAATCTTGCCATGGCAGATGGTGGAATTGAAATTCAATAAAATTCTGCAAGTAAGAGCCTAATGCTGGCCGTGAATCCATTATCAATTATCAGAAAAATCCATTTGGTTCACTATTATCCTTAGCTGATCTGGCCTACATGTGACTCCAGATCCACGGTGATGTGAATGACGCTTAACTGTCCCTGAGCAATTAGGAATGGGCAATAAATAGCTGGACTCACCAATGATGTCCTCATCCGATGAATGAATAAAATAAAAATTTTCAATGCTCTTCCAAATACTCAGACTTTAGTGATCATGGCCACCAGCAACGACCTTCTGGTTGTCAGTGTGACTGTCCCCTATCTTCACATCTTGCTTGCAGGTGTTCTTGGAGTGAAGTTATGGATGCCCAGGAAATCATGATAGAGCAGCTTGTTTACTGTACAGGAGGTATTTGGATGTATGGCTAGCATCCATCTGAGGAACATGGCTGAGTTAGCATAGACATCATTGACTTAACAGTGAGTATCTGGTGGCAGAATAAGCATATCCCAAGATAATTTGGTTGGTGACCTTGTCCTACCAAGAGGTGGTAAGGATACATCTGAGGAAACAAAGGTGAAAACTGTTCAGCCTGCCTGCCTTGTGTAGCAATGTTATCCAGGTCTCACCACTGTAGATGAATATTCTGAGAATGCAGACTTGCTTGACTCTCGCAATTTGGTATTCTCTCCAAAGTTGGCATTATTCTGCATATTCTTACTCAGCTTTTGCAATATATGTATTGGTTTCAAAAAGTGACAGACAAGATTCCGCATAGTAGACTGATTAGCCAGATTAGATCATGTGGAATACAGGGAGAACTAGCCATGTAGGTGCAGAACTAGCTCGAACGTAAAAGATAGAGGGTGGTGGCGGAGGGTTGCTTTTCAGACTGGAGGCCTGTGATCAACGATGTAGCAAAAGGATCAGTGCTGGGTCCAGTATTTTTGTCATTTATATAAATGATATGGATGTGAACATAGGAGGGATGATTAGTAATCTTGCAGATGATACCAAAATTGGTAGTGTAGCGGGAAGCCAAAAAGGTGACCACCGATTACAACGGGATCTAGATCAGATGGACCGGTGGGCTAAGCGGCAGATACTTAATTTAGATAAATGTGAGATGTTGCATTTTGGTAAGGCAAATCAGGGCAGGACCTGGGTAGTGTTGCTGAACAAAGAGACCTTGGAGTGCAGGTTCACAATTCCTTGAAAGTAGAGTTGGTTCGGCCAGTTTTGAAATATTGTGTGCAATTCTGGTCTCCCTGCCTTAGGAAGGATGTTGTGAAACTTGAAAGGGTTCAGAAAAGAGTTACAAGCATTTTGCCAGGGTTGAAGGGTTTGAGGTATAGGAAGAGGCTGAATAGGCTGAAGCTGTTTTCCCTGGAGCTTCAGAAGCTGAGGGATGAGGTTATAGAAGTTTATAAAGTCACGAGGGGAATGGAAAGGGTGAATAGCCAAGTTCTTTTCCACAGGATAGGGAGAGTCCAAAACTAGAGGGCATAGGTTTAAGGTGAGAGGGGAACGATTTAAAAGGTCCTAAGAGGCATCTTTTTCACACACAGGATGGTGTGTGTATGGAATGAGCTGCCAGAGGCTGGTATAAATACATTTAAAAAGGTATCTGGATGGGTATATGAATAGAAAGGGTTTAGAGGGATATGGGCCAATAGCTGAGAATGGGACTAGATTAATTGAGAACATACAGTTGGCACGGGTGAGTTGAACCAAAGGCACTCTTTTCTTGCTGCAAAGCTCTGACTGTATGCTATTGATTTGTAGAGCCTAAATATTTGAAGCTATCTATAACCTCCACTGTCATATTTTTCATGTTTTAAGATTGTAGTGTGGCATCTGGACCATGCTATTTCCCTTCCTGGTGATGGTCAGAGTAAATTCTTCACAGGCACAAGCGACTCTGTCCATTTGTAACTAGAGATTCCTTGATATGAAATGTTAGTGCGTTAGAATCAGTAGAATAATTGCCTATTGAGGTTTTGACACATTTTGTTTTGGATTTCAAGAACAACTTTCTATCAGTTCTAGGATATAAAAAGGTAAATAACCTGAAGGCATATGACACTAGCAAAGAGAATAAAATGCTAAAGGGTGTCAGTGCCAGAACACAACCGTTGCATATCCCATTGGCAAAGCTCAAAACATTTTCATTGTTGTTCCACTGTAACTGACGTTATTCATTAACTTGTCTTGAAAAGAGGACTCATTATAGAGTCATAGAGATGTACAGCATGGAAACAGACCCTTTGGTCCAACCCATACAGTTCGTACGTTTGCAGATGACACCAAATTTGGAAGAGTAGTGGACAGCGAAGAAGGTTTCCTCAGATTACAATGGGATCTTGATCAGATGGGCCAATGGGCCGAGAAGTGGCAGATGAAGTTTAATTTAGATAAATGTGAGGTGCTGCATTTTGGGAAAGCAAATTTTAGCAGGACTTATACACTTAATGGTAAGGTCCGAGGGAGTATTGCTGAACAAAGAGACCTTGGAGTCAGGTTCATAGCTCCTTGAAAGTGGAGTCAAAGGTAGATAGGATAGTGAAGAAGGCGTTTGGTATGCTTTCCTTTATTGGTCAGAGTATGAAGTACAGGAGTTGGGAGGTCATGTTGCAGCTGTACAGGACATTGGTTAGGCCACTGTTGGAATATTGCATACAATTCTGGTCGTCTTCTTTTCGGAAAGATACTGTGAAACTTGAAAGGGTTCAGAAAAGATTTACAAGGATGTTGCCAGGGTTGGACGATTTGAGCTCTGGGAAAAGGCTGAATAGGCTGGGGCTGTTTTCCCTGGAGTGTCGGAGGCTGAAGGGTGACCTTATAGAGGTTTACAAAATTGAGGGGTATGGATAGGATAAATAGACAGTCTTTTCCATGGGTTGGGGGAGTCCAGAACTAGAGGGCACAAGGTTTAGGGTGAGAGGGGAAAGATATAAAAGAGACTCAAGGGGCACCTTTTTCACACAGGGTGGTACGTGTATGGAATGAGCTGCCAGAGCAAGTGGTGGAGGCTGGTACAATTGTAGCATTTAAAAGGCATTTGGATGGGTATATAATAGGAAGGATTTGGAAGGATATGGGCCGGGTGTTGGCAGGTGGGACTAGATTGGGTTGGGATAACTGGTCAGCATGGTCGGGTTGGACCGAAGGGTCTGTTTCCATGCTATACATCTCGATGATGAGCAGCATCTACTTACAATGTAACTGCTAATTGTATTTACTAACATTCAGCAGCTGTTAAGGTTAAAATTTGGACCCAGTGCCTTTATTAGTCCAGTCCTTAGTGTTTATCTTACTGGTGCTTCTGTGAAAAGCTGCCTTTGTGGCTGCAACATAGCTTGTTGAAGGCTGTTCCCTTTCAGTGAGGGAGACTATGCCTGACCATTCAGGATGCTGTCAAAAAGCTGACTAAAGAAGGCATAGCCTTTGGATGGCCAGAAGAAAAACACTGGGAGATTCGAACTGGTGAGAGAATGAGAGCTGTCATTTAAGAACAAACAGTGTTTAAGTATATGTTAATGTTCAATTGTTTACAGCTGGCACATTTTACTTGTGGATTCACTTCTGTCCTGTATGTAGGAACAGATTGAAACTGTTGAATTTAGAGGTTGTTATATGTCACTGTAAATAAAAGCTTCAAAATGCACGTAACAATTAGGTTCCAGTCCTATCCTTTACCTGGCTATCTAGTTTGTGTGCAGTCATACACCCAAGAATCCACCAGGGCAACACTGCAGTAATCCTGTGTGTATACTGCAGGGCAAATTGCTGGGCTGTAGTGGCACACTGAGTTCCTTTGAACACTGGTACCTGCAGCTTTTGCATCAGTAGTCTAAGCCTTCATTGCAGCAGACTGAATTTGAAGGACATCATTCTGAACAGTGGAGCACTGATATATTAGATAGTGGATGATTACTGCTAGAGCTGCAATGAAAACAGAAGCATTGATACCAGTTTGTCTCCTGAATGGATCCAGAAGTTTTGTCTTGAAGTTGATCACCATTTTCATACTGGAGTGGCAGAATTCTCAGCTCTTATTGCACTTATTGTATTTCCCAGGTCAAAACCACTTTGGAATAACTTCTAGCACTGCTGCAATGAAATTGCAATTCCCTTTTAAGAAGTACAAACCCGCTTTAAGCGGTGCAGGCAAACTTGACCCTTTGATAGCTTGCAATGGTTGTGCACTATGGTTGGGGTGGCAATGGCCTTGTGGTATTATTGTTGGACTGTTGATCCATAGACCCAGGTAATGTTTTAGGGACCTGGGTTCGAATAGCATCACAGCAGATGATGGAATTTTAATTCAAGATAAGAAAAAAATAGAATGGAGTCTAATGATAACCGTGAATACATTCTCCATTGTCAGAAAAACCCATCTGGTTCACAAATGTCCTATAGGGAAGGAAACTGCCATCCTTAGCTAGTCTGGTCTACCTATGACTCCAGACACACAGCAATGTGGTTGACACTTAACTGCCCTCGAGGAAATTGGAGATTGGCTATGTGAGCATTTATTGCCCATGATGTCCTCACCCTGCGAATTAATTTTAACAATCCCTAGCCTATGGAAAACATCAGTGGTGCTGAGGTGGAGATGGTCAAGAGTGCTAAGTTTGTGGGAGTTTGATCACTGACAATCTGACCTGGCCCACCCACGTTGATGTGATGGTCAAGACAGCACAACAAAGCCTCTGCTTCCTCAGGAGTGTAAGGAATTCAGCATGTCTACAAAGACTATTCGCAATTTTAAAAATTGCACCTTGTAAAGGTGGTATGGCAACTGCTGTTCCCAAGACCGCAAGAAAGTACAGAGTCATGAACATAACCATCACGCAAACCAGCCTTCCATCCATTGATTCCATCAATTCTTCCTGCTACCTCAGGAAAGCAACCAACATAATCAAATATCCCTCCCACTTTGGGTATCCTCTCTTCTACTTCTTCCCAATGGGCAGAAGATATGAAAGTTTAAATATGTGTACGAATAAATTTGAAAAAGCCTTTCCCTGCTGTTATCAGACTTTTGAACAAACCTCTCAATTCTGAACTTCCCTTCACCTTCTCTGTGGCTGCAACACTATACCACCCTGAAGCATTTTGTGATCTGCCTATATAGTATGCAAAGCAACACTTTTCACTATATCTCAGTACATGTGACAACAATAAATTGATCAATCAATCAATCACTGGTTGTATGCTGTGATTATTTAAAAGTCCAGACAGCAGAAAGCATACCCGTCAAAATCCTGTTTCTGCTTTCTTGTTTTGCAAGTTTCTGGCCTGCCCTTGCCTTTCACGAATGCAAACCAATTGGAAAATATGGCACTATTATGAAAGATATCTTGCAAACCAGCAAATTATTTTATAACATATAATGTATGTGTAATTGATGAGGAATGTTGTCTGTATTGGACAAAGTAGTGTGGAAGCTTGATTTTGAAGAGTAACATGACTGATTAGCACTTATCCTATATTGACTCGCTAACAGTCATAAACGGAGTTTTTAACAATACATTGGTTAATTTGTTTAATTTTGTCAGAATTTCTCAAATTTATCATTCTGTGATATCCATGAAGGACAGCACTCAAAACCATTTCACTGTAAAATTACAATTTTGTATTGTTGAAATTGTGATTTTGGTCAATTTTGAATACACACAACAGCTAACATACTATTTATTTATGTCTGGATATTTACCACAAAACTAGCTTAACTGTAAGTGTATAAACTTGTTTTCCCATATAAATTTATGACAAATTTTAAATATTAGTCAGATGTTTAATATTAACAAAAAGCAAAGTTTAGCTTTTTTTTGCACATTACAAATGTGTAAAAGTTATCTATGGTACAGCACATCCTTAAAAATGGTGGTCTTTAATTCATAAGTGTTACGCAGCACATTCTCAAATTTATTTCCGATTGGGATTACTGCTTTGATTGGCATAACATGCTTATTTCCAAGAATTCAAACTTTTCTGTTATTTGAAAACTTAAAGATGTTTTCATTACTTTTTCTTGTAGCAAATGTAGGCCGAAGCAGAATTCAAGGTGGCCCAGAGAGAAAGCAGTCACTAATAGGATCTTCCACAGATATCTTGAAATCAACTGTACAAGCAGTGAAGAATTATGGGAATTACAGAAACTGCACAATTGTGAGATCTCATATTCCCCATGCTAACTATGGGACATGCATGACACTTGCTCCAAAGATTTTGGTGTTCCCTCTCTTTGTTCAGGTAATATTTTTGAATTTTAAATTTAATTTCACACACACTTGAAGGGAAGGTGATTTATTGCAATGATATCTTTGTATGAATGTAGCTAATTTCATTGTGTAACTTTTTCTTGAAAATCTTGAACTCCTTGACAGTCATTTACATTGTGCTCTAGACCATGACTAATATCTACTAATAGTATAAATGAGCTTATGGCAGTCTTCCTTGCCAATATCATATGTGAGTCTTTGTGTGCCTGTAATGAGCACACTCAGGAACATGTGTTAGAATTGGAGCCAAGAGTAGACCATATGGCCTTCCAAACTTCTGTCCCACTTTCTATTTGTGTGTCTTGGTCTTTTGTGATGGGTGATATCACTTCCGGTTCTTTATCTGAGAGGTTGGTAAATGGGGCGCAAATCAATGTGTTTGTTGATGGAGTTCTGGTTTGAATGCCAGGCCTCTAGGAATTCCCGTGTGTGTCTTTGTTTAACCTGTCCCAGGATGGATGTATTGTCCCAGTCGAACTGGTGTCTTCCTTCATCTATGTGGAAGGATGCTAAGATAGTTGGTCAGATCTTTTGGTGGCTAGTTGCTAGCGACTGCTCCTAGTCGCTAGTTTCCTGCCCGTCAGTCTGATGTTGTATTTATTGCAGTCCTTGCAGGGTATTTTGTATATGACGTTCATTTGGCTGGTTGTTGGTACAGGGTAATTTAGACTCTTTAATCGCCGTTTCAGTGCGTTTTTAGGTTTGTGGTTTACCGTGATGCAAAGGGACTGGAATAATCTGGTCGTCATCTGAGATGTCTTTAATGTATGGTAAGGTGGCTAAAGTCTCTGGGTGTGTTTAGGTTTGTTATGTAAGTATTCTTAAATCATCTGTTTGAAGGTAAGCATACAGGTACAACAGCTCATTAAGAAAGCAAAAGTATGCAGGCCTTTATAACAAGAGAATTTGACTACAGGAGCGGGGATGTTTAGTGCAATTTTACAGGGCCTTGGTGAAACTGCAGCTGGTGTATTGTGTGCAGTTTTAGTCTCCATCCCTGACGAAGGATATTCTGACTATGGATGAAGGACACCAAAAGTTTATCAGAATGATTCCTCAGAATGGCAAACTGAAGTATGAAGAAAGACTGGATTGGCTAAGATTATATTCATTGGAATTTTAAAAAATGAGTTGGTGGGGGGAGGGAGCCCATGGAAATATATAAAATTCTGCCAGGACTAGTTGAGGTAATGCAGAAAGTAGGTTCCCAATGACGATGTCCAGAAGCAGATATCATGGTCTAAGGATACAGGGTCAACTATTTAGGATTAAGGTGAGGGGAATTTGTTTCAGCCAGGGAGTGGTGAGCTTGGAGAGTTCTCTGCTACAGAAAGTGGTTGAGACCAAAACATTGAATGTTTTCAAGGAGTTAGATATAATTGTTAAGACTAAAGGAATCAAAGGTGTGTGGTGAAAGCAGGAACAGGTCACTAAGTTATCAGCCATGATCATATTGAATGGCAGAGCAGTCTCAAAGGGACAAATGGCTTAATGCTACTCAAAGTTTCTGTTTCTAGTGCAGTCTGTTCTCTGGTTGACTTCAGAACATGCAGTTCTAAGAAGCTATCCTGAAAATGTTCTATAAATTCTTTATCTAGACTACTTTTGTGCTTTGGCTTTTTTCCAGTATATATGTAGATTTAAATCCCCATGATTATTGTCAAAGCTTCCGATAAACTCCAATTGCTTCTTTCTACTTTTTTTATACTAACATTTGGTTGCTGTATGAGGGCTTATAGACCTTTCCCAAAGTGACTGCTTGCCTTTACCATTTCTCATCTCAAATCAAACTGCCTCTGACATTCTGGTTTCCCGAATGTAAATCATGCCCCTCTAATGTAAGTCGTGTCTTTCTATTGTGCCAATTTTCCTAGCTTCTTGACATTCTTAAATGTCATATTGATGTTCAGATTCCAATCTGTCATTCTGAAGTCAGGACCAGTAATATCTCAGGTCAGACTTATTTATTTCAATATTTACTTGCTTTTCCTTTCTCCACATTAATAACATGTAAAAATCTTTTCACCTGTTTGCTGAAGGAGCTCATGCAGTCATGCTAAGTTAACATTACAGGTTATATATACAAATATGCAGTAAGCAATGTTTGTCTCTGCACAATGTCCTTTCTGACGAACCTGCAGTCTGCACTAAACTGAAAGTAATACCAGTGCACAAGATTATTTTGGAAGTACGCCCACACTCTGAGGTTAACTGTACTGGCTATAGTGGGCAACAGCTCTCTAACATCCTGTTCTTTTTGATATGCAAATCTCAACTAACTGTTAAGAATTTTGCAGCAAAGGTCCAGACAGAGGAAATGCTTTCAAAACTTGATTGGTTTGTGCTTCAGCTGCAAAAGCTGTGAAAACCACTCGAACCTTTCCTTCTCAGGGTGAAACTTAGTCCATTTACGCTATTGTCTAATTTTTTTTTTCCGAAAAGTGTAGTTTTCAAGTGACTAAAGCTACTTTAAAATTGAAAATTATCATGGAGGTTACAATTTCGAAGATACTAGTAAGTGCTAATTTGAACGGTCACACAAAATTGAAGTCTGACTTAACAAATTGTTGCAACTAATTTACATTATTATTTGCAGCCCCTAGATCTGTGCAACCCAGCACGGTCACTGCTCCTTTCAGAAAACATACTTTTCCTTGATGACACAAGTAGACCATTCAAGGTAAGTACTTATTGTTTTAATGCCGAAATAAGAAATTTCAATTTTTAAAAATTATTTTCTGTATTACTCAATCTACGTAATGTTCAAATTCTTCACTGTGTCTAGAGGAATCTTGATTAAGTGGAAAGCCATGAATAGTTGGAAAGAAAGAAGGAATAACTTAGCTTTCTCATTCTTTAAATCTCACACTGTCCTTATTCACTTTACAACCAGTAAAGTACTTTTGAAATGTAGTCCTTCTGGTAATGTAGGCAAACACATGAGCCAATTTGCGCAGAACTAAATCCCATAAACAGTTAGTGAAGCGGTAACATCTTCCTGACAGTCTTGGGTGATGACTAAAAGTTGGGAATTGGAAAGAAATCTCATGTACTCTTTCAAAAAAAAGACATAGGATCCTTTACAGCTGGGGCCATGTCTCATCTGAAAGATGCCGCGTCTAACAATGCAGTATTGTCTTTAATTATGTTTGTGTCTCTGGAATACACTTAATTACTCAATTGTCTGACTGAGAGACAGATGTTCTACCAATAAACAAGCCACTCATTAAAATGAACTATTTTTATAACATTATTCTGTTTCCTTTTGAAGGGATTAAATTGCACATGATTATGGTTCCATGAATACCAGATTCCCTTTTGTACTTCATCTAAATCTTCATGTATTAGCTTAGACAAGTAGATATTGACAAAGCACATAAGACCAATTCTATTCTGATCTGTTATTTATATAGATGTACTTTCCAATCGGTGAATACTTGGAAACAGGAATGCTGGCTGAATGTCTCCTTTCTGATTCGAACCAAAGAATATTAAATCTTTCACTGAGGTCATCTGAGCTTGAGACTAGGATTGAATTTGGGCCATGTATGTTGATCTTGAAATTTTTCAGAAGCTGATAGTAGGTTGAAAAATCCACAATGGAGCACAGGCTCTTAAGTTGCAGATACACCAAAGTTCCTTCACTGTTCAGTGAGCAATTCTATCTCTGATTCAGTGAAAAGCAAAAAGAAACCTTTGCTTTATGGAGGAAGTTGTGACACTGAACAATGTTAGTTCTGCAACCGTATCTGTAACACCAAACCTAATGGGGGACATAATCTTTGAACTTCAACTCAGGGTTAATTGTGAATTCGCAATTAAGTTATTTATTGAAGGTAATTGTGGAAGTGTGTGTCTCTTCCAGCAAGATGCATATACAAGATCAACTGAAGTGTCTAAAAGTGATGTTACTAACCATGGGGCGTAAACATTTTACAGAAGTTGGGAAAAAAGAAATGAATGTGGATTAATCAGATGGAATTGTTACTGATAAAAGAGGTGCCACATATTGGGTGGCCCAAGCAATGTCATCCTCTTTCATACCGTATTTTGTTTTCAAAAGCAGTGACAGAAATCCTCAAATAACTGCAAATAACTGGTCATAGTCAGATGTCTTACTATCAAAAGCTTGGTTGAAAATTCAAATGTTATTTTTGCAAGAACCAAAGATTCCGTATTTGGGGAACTTTGAAAACTAAAAGACTGTGCTGATGATTTAAATCCGTTTACTTAATTCATAGCAACCTCATCTGTAAAACTACACAAAGTTCTAGCAGAATGGGGCAGTTTCTGAATTGTCAGAGATCACATATATGATCAAGGATGCATTTTAGGACTGTGCGGAGATCTTGATGTGCTGACCTCCATGGAAATTGCCTGGGAAGTTTGAACTTCCAATAGCTAATTCCCTTGCTTTTCAAGAAACCCCAGTGAATGTCTCTGTCTGAGTCAGGATTAGAGACTTCGGACAGTTCTGGTACACATGTTTGTGGAGTTTCCCAGCAAATATTAGACAGACTAGGATTGAGAGTAATTTGAGCTCAATTTCATAACTGATCTCCTAAGCAATAAAGCTGATATTCCAACTATCCTACCTGAACCCATGCCAACTACTCAATCAGCTATCTGACTAATTCCCCACCATTACCAGCTTTGACTATACTCAACTACCATCCCCCGACCAACCAGACCTAACTAGCTACTGACCACATCCACCGACTCATCCATCTCTCCAGCAACCACCCCCACCCACACCATCCACCTGATACCCTCTCTTTCCATATGCTTGTCAGAAGATTTGGGCTAATAAATTCCATAGGCTTATCATGAATATTTTGTGCTGTTCTTTAAATTTGCTGTACGTAAAATGCTCAAAGTAGACAGCTTCCATAAATCTTGGAGAAAATATAATGTTTATAGAAAAGAATTGCACACATTTTAGAACTGTCTGATGTACATAATACATCTGTGAAATTTTTAATTAGCATCAGTTCATTGCTCTGTAGTTTTAATTTAGACATAGGTCTGAATTATGGACCTGATTTTTATCTCTAAGTGAATCCGTTTTGAGTGAGTTAAAACTGTACTCCATATACTGGCATTTATTGCTGTATTGACACGGAGCTCACCTTAGTGTAAGCTAAGAAATATGTTTTTTGCAATTCTTAGTATTCAACACCTGCGTATATACTTGAAAAAACAAAATATATCTTGGGGATAAGATCCGGGGAAGAATTTTCACGGAACACAGACAATAATGTAACAATGCATTTTGGTGGCCAGTTTCCCTGAATGATTTTAATCAACACCATTGATTTTACAATTTATCTACCAAATGTCCTGATTATATTGCTCATACATATATTTTGCATTTTGCAAACTTAATGGTGGTTTTGTACCTACGTAGAGACCTATGTATGGTGTGATTTGGCAATATCTCAAAGGTGAATAGAGATCAACTATTCACAACATGTGGGCAGTTAGCTTGAGTTGCCTGGTTTAGTTGTGCGTTACCCTCAGCAAATACAGCTAAAATTTAAACAAAACTGATACTGTGAATATGGAATTACCATCAGCGGAAATAGCAGAGCTGTGGTGCACAACTATGATCACAGTTAAATATGATTCAGATTGCGAAGTGATTACATTGGAGTTTTAATGGTTTCCTTAGGGAAATTAACATACTTTCAAAGTATTATTTTCTTGAAGGACTTACTTGTATGATACCTATTCCTGAGGGAATAAATAACATACAGAAAGTCAGAAAAATGGCATGTGTATGGTAAAAGGTATGGATTGGACTAGCTGGTTATCTGTTTCCACATCTAATGACCAAACTTAAATCAAGATGTGTTACCTTGCAATCGTAGTTTGTTTAGTCAGTGTATTTGTATTCAAAGTTTGGGAGAAGATTTGTAGTTCAGGTGCTTGTTGTTGTGGTTCTGTTCGTCGAGCTGGGAATTTGTGTTGCAGACGTTTCATCTCCTGTCTAGGTGACATCCTCAGTGCTTGGGAGCCTCCTGTGAATCGCTTCTGTGATGTTTTCTCCGGCATTTATTGTGATCACAGAAGCGCTTCACAGGAGGCTCCCAAGTACTGAGGATGTCACCTAGACGGGGGCGAAACGTCTGCAACACAAATTCCCAGCTCGGCGAACAGAACCACAACAGTGTATTTGCATTTTCAGAAATTGTACAATATGCATGGCCCATAGATCATTTTAAATTGTAAATTTTTACACCTTTTAACATCTAAACTGACTGATTTTATTTTGGTATGTTTATCTACTTGTGTCAATGCAAAGTCTAAATCTTCTAAAATTTCAAATGACAAAATTAAACAATTACTCAGTTTTTCAGAGGAAAAGCTAATTTATTGTTTAAATCTGTTATTCAGAATTGCTAAAATAATGGTTGTACGAAAATGCATCCATTGTTATTATTTCAGAGATCCATTTGGTAAATTGTATAATTGAAATGAGTCCTGATGAATTTTTATAACCGTTTATGTAATTGCAAATTTGATGTAAGCAATCGTATTTTCATGACCACACTTGCAATTTGCTTTTTTATGCTGATGCTAATTAATACCCTCAACAATCAACCACAAATAATATGCCATTACCAGTGTTTTGTCTGGAGTCAACTTTTATTTTGGTGCTGGAAATCAGAAATAAACACAGTAGGTTGTAAAGCTACTCAACTGGTCAGGCAGTGAAGAGAGAAGTAGTCAAAAGGCTGTCAGTCTTAAAATATTGCACTAAATTTTACTAGAATTTTTTTATTCATTTGGTGGAATGTGGGCGTCGCTGGCTGGCCAGCATGTATTGCCTGTCCCTAATTGCCTTTGAGAAGGTGGTCTTAGAACATAGAACATTACAACGCAGTACAGGACCTTCACCTCTCTATGTTACACCAACCTGTGGAACCAATCTGAAGCCCATCAATCCTACGCTATTCCATTTTCATCCATATGTCTATCTAGAAACCATTTAAATGCCCTGAAAGGTGGCAAGTCTGCTACTGTTGCAGCCAGTGCATTCCATGCACCTACTATTCTGAGTAAAGAAACTACCTCTGACATCTATCTAATATCTATCACCTCTCAATTTAAAGCTACATCTTCTTGTGCTAGCCATCACCATCCGAGGAATGTCCATCCTATCTGACCCTCTGATTATCTTGTATGTCTCAATTAAATCACCTCTCAACCTTCTTCTCTGGAATGAAAACAGCCTCAAGTCCCTCAGCCTTTCCTCATAAGACTTTCCCTCCATACCAGGCAATATCCCAGTAAATCTCCTCTGAACCTCTCCTAAGCTTCCACATCCTTCCTATAATGTGACCAGAACTGTATGCAATATTCCAAGTGCGGCTGCATCAGAGGTTTGTACAGCTGCAGCATGACCTCATGACTCGGAAACTCAATCCCTCTACCAATAAAACCTAATACACCGTATGTCGCCTTAACAACCCTATCAACCTGGGTGGCAACTTTCAGGGATTTGTGAACATGGATATTGAGAACTCTCTGCTCATCTACACTACCAAGAATCTTACCTGCAGCCCAGTACTCTTTATTCCTGTTGCACCTTGCAAAGTGAATCACCTCATACTTCTCCACGTTAAACTCCATTTGCTACCTCTCAACCAGCTTGCAGCCTATCTATGTCCCTCTGTAACCTGCAACATCCTTTAGCACTATCCATAGCTCCACCAACCTTGGTGTAATCTGCAAATTTACTAACCCATCCTTCTATGCGCTCATCTAGGTCATTTATAAAAATGACAAACAGCATTGGCCCCAAAACAGATCCTTGCAATACACCACTAGTAACTGAACTCTAGGATTAACATTTCCCATCAGCCACCACCTTCTGTCTTGCCAATTTCTAATTCAAACCGCTAAATCACCCTCCGTCTCATGCCTCCATATTTTGTGCAATAGTCTACTGTGGGGAACCTTTTCAAACATCTCACTGAAACCCACATACACCACATCAACCGCTTTACCCTCATCCACCTGTTTGGTCACCGTCTCAAAAACTCAATAAGGTTTGTGAGGCATGTCCTAGCCTTCACAAAACCGCGTTGACTATCCGTAATCAACTCATTCCTCTCTAGATGATAAATCCTATCTCTTATAACTTTTTCCAACACTTTACCTGCAACTGAAGTCAGGCTCACTGGTCTACAATTACCAGGGTTGTCACTACTCCCCTTCTTGAACAAGGGGGCAACATTTGCTATCCTCCAATCTCCTGGCACTATTCCTGTAGACAGTCTGCTTAAACCACTGCAGTCCATGTGCTATGGCTTGACCCACAACGCTGTTAAGGAGGCAGGTCTAGGATTTTAACCCAGCAACAGTGAAGGAAAAGCAATATTCTTCCAATCCAGAATAGCGATGGTTTGGAGGAGAACTTCAAGGTAGTAGTGTTCCTATAAATTGGCTGCCCTTGTCCTTTTAGCTGAAAGTGATTATGAATTTGGAAAATGCTGTCTAAGGATCTTTGTTGAATTTCTGCTGTGCATCTCATAGATAGCACAGACTTGCTGCTATTGAGTGTCAGTGATGGAAAGAGTAGATGTCTGTGGATGTGGTGTCAATGAAGTGGGCTATTTTGTCATGGATGGTGTCAGGTTCTTGAGTGTTGCTGGAGTTGAATCCATCCAGGCAAGTGGGGAGCATTCCATCACACTCCTGATATGGGCCATGTAGATGATTGACCAACTCTGGGGAGTCAGGAGATGAGTTATTTGCCACAGTATTCCTCGCCTCTGACCTGCTCTTGTAGCCACTCTGTTTATGTGGCAGGTCCAGTTGAGTTTCTGATCAATGGTAACACCCAGGATGTCGATAATGGGGGAATCCGTAATGGTGACAGCATTGAATGTCAAAGGGCAGTGGTCAGATTGTCTCTTACCTGTGACGGTCATAGCCTGGCATTTGTGTCGCATAAATGTTATTTGCCACTTGTCATCCCAAGCCTGGATATTGTCCAGATCTTGTTTCATTTGAACATAGACTGCTTCAGTATCTGAGGAGTCACGAATGTGCTGAACATTATGCAATCAACAGTAAACATTCCCACTTCTGACCTTACGATGGGGGGAAGGTCATTGATGAAGCAGATTAAGATGGTTGAGCTGAGGACACTACCCTGAGGAAGTCCTGCAGAATCCTGGAACTGAGATGACTGACCTCCAACAAGCACAACCTTCTTTCCAATTGCCAGGTATGACTCCAACTGACAGAGTTTGCCCCTGATACCCGTTGATTCCAGTTTTGCTAGAGCTCCTTGATGTCTTAATGTCAAGGACTGTCATTCTCCTCTCACTTCTGGAAGTCAGCTCTTTGGTCTATGTTTGAACCAAGGCTGTAATGCGGTCAGGAGTTGAGTCGCCCTGGTGGAACCCAAACTGGGTGTCACTCAGCAGGTTATTGCTGAGCAGATACTGTTCCACAGCACTGTTGATGACATCTTCCATCATATTATTGGTGATCAAGAGTAGACTGAGGGTTGGTAATTGGCTGATTATTGTCTTGATTTATATGTATTTGACATACTTGGGCAATTTTCCATATTGTCAAGTAAATGCCAGTGTTCAAACTGTCTTGGAAAAACTTGTCTACATATTAATTTTGGTGAGTTTCTCTTGCTTGAATTTTCTCATGATATTCTTCATACCTTGCCCCATTAGCTATGCACATGCCTGTGCAATCGTCCCACTCAGCAATGCCAGGACCAACTCAATACCATTTTGAAAACCCAAGTGTAGACTAATTCAAGCCTTGCCAATCAATGGTGGGAAGGGAATGATGAAGAAAAGCTCCCGTAGTGTAGACAGATTGCCCATCCTCAGCATCATCCCATCTTAGAACTCCTATTAAGGGGAATGCTACTCTTTTTCCTAATGCTCAGTGGAGCCTCATACTCCCACATTGAACAATGTGAAAGTATCTTCAGAAAGTATTCAAATGGTTGAATTGTTCACTTCTATTCAACAACTGCAAAGGTAAGGAAGGAACAAAAAAAAACAGAAATAGTTCTGGCAATGGACAGGGACTCTTGTCTTTCGATTGACAACTAATTGGCAATCAATGAGTGATCGTTGCACCCAGCTCACATCTATTGGAACTGGGTGACAACTAAGCCTTGTAGTATGTTACACCAGATACTACAACACACTGTCATTCTGAAGGAGATGTTCTGTATCCTCAACTTTCTGCTCGGAAGAGTGCTGCTATTCTCCTTGCTCTTTAAGAGTTCACCTGCTTTTCCACCTGCTCTTTATCTGTTGTCTGCTCCAAGGTGGTACCGGTCAAAAAGTGCACTGCATTGTGTCTATGCTTGGCCTCAGTCATCCAATAGAATCATCAGCCATGGTTGTAGGTTGTAGCCATGGTCTCTTAGACACATCATTGTAAGGCTACCAGTGAAGAAATTAAGCAGGGACATGAGAGTTCTCAAGGTAGAAGGCATTCTGGCACCTATTGGGAAGGTGGTGGAGATTTATAGGGTCATAGAGATGTACAGCACAGAAACAGTCCCTTTGGTCCAATGTGTCCGTGCCAAACAGATATCCTAAATTAATCCCATTTGTCAGTATTTGGCTAATATCCCTCTAAGCCATTCCTAATCCTGTACACATCCAGAAGCTTTTTAAATGTTGTACTTATACCAGCCTCTTCTATCACCTCTAGAAACTCATTCCATTCACACACTACCCTCTGCATGAAAAGTTGCCCCTTAGATCCCTTTTAAAACTTTCCCCTCTCATCATAAATCTATGCTCTCTAGTTTTTGACTCCCCTACCCTGAGGAAAATACCTGGACTCTATCTACGCCACTCATGGTTTTATAAACCTCTATAATGTCACCCCTTAGTCTCTGATGCTCCAGGGATAACAGCCCAGCCTGTTCATCCTTTCCCTTTAGCTCAAAACATCCAATCCTGGCAACATCCTTGTAAATCTTTTCTGAACTTTTTCAAGTTTCACAACATCCTTCCTACAGCAGGGAGATCAGAATTTAACACAATATTCCAAAAGTGGCCTAATTAATGTCCTGTACAGCCACAACGTGACCTCCCTAAGAAGTATCATCGATAATCACAGATTATAATATTATTGATGTGATAAATTCTTTTCTGTGAATGAAGTCAGCAGTGGTATAATGTGGCATTCTCAACATTACATGTGTACAGTCTGCAACACCCAGCATCTTGGGCAAGCCTATCCACCTTGGCAAAGTTGACTGTCCAGGTTGCATCTCTGATTTCATTAGGGTTATTGAGATGAAGCTTTGTGATCTGACGCAAATTGTATCAGTAACAGCCTTAATATCTTTGTGGATTGAGGGTTGCGGAGTCTCTCACAAGTCCCCAGTGAATACTTTGAAACAGACATTTGTGTAAATGTTGAACGCAGCTGTCACAGGAATAACCATTGCAATAGGGTTACCACCCAACCTTTCAGGTCGCAAGACCCACTACATTAGTCGGCATAGTTTTGTCACGATGCCCACAGTCTGCAGTGGCACTGTACCTTATTCATCTAGAGGAAATAATGTCAAGGACTTTATTAGGTTGTGAGTCTCATCAGCCACCTGTACTCCCTGAAGGGTCCTTCAGCTGCGGCTTCATCACGTTGAAGCTGATCACTTACCACTAGAACCGCTGGTGTTCCTTTTCTTGTTGGTGCCTTTCCTCAATTTTTCTGTGCTGCTGTGGAACTGCAACATAGCACTGACAACCCCTATTGTGACTGGATCCATTGGTCATAGTTCAATGAACCTGCATGAGGAATATCAAATGTTCAAAACCTGCTTAGTACTGTAAGCAGTTAGCATTCACATCACCCAAAAGTGAAGGCCTAGCATTCTCCTCCATACAGAACAACATGGAGAATTCCAACATGGAAAGCTATGGAATATCTGGGCATGGAATATTAACAGAGACTTTGCTTGTGCTGCAATCATAAGTATAATGTTGCACAAATACAGGACTTTGAAACATGCGATTTGCTTGGAGCTTATGCAGTGTTTACATTAAGACCAAAAGATTTAGGAGCATAATTAAACTATTCAGCCCATCAAGTCTGATTTGCCATAGCTGATCTGTTTCTCAATCCCGTTCTCCTGCCTTCTCCCAATAACCCTGGATCAAGAACCTATCTATCTCTATCTAAAATAAACTCAATGACTTGACCTCCAAAGCCATCCACAGATTCGCCACCTTCTGGCTGAAGAGCTTCCACTTCATCTCAGTTCTAAAGGATTGTCCCTTCAAACTGAGGCTGTGTCCTTGGGTCTCTCCTACTTGTGGAAATGTCGTCTTTATGTCCAAACTATCCAGACCTGTCTGAATTCTGTAAGTTTCAATCAGATTCCCGCTTCATCCTTCTGAACTTCAAGTACATACCTAGAATCCTCCACTGCTCCTCTTATGACAAGCCCTTCATTGTTGGGATCGTTCTAATGAATTCCCTCTTGACCCCTCCAATGCCAGCACATCCTTTCTTAGATACAGAGCCTAAAACTCGTTACAATATTCCAAAAATGATCTGACCAGAGCTTTTATACAGCCTCAATAATGCATCTCTGCACTTGTTTTATAGCCTTCTCAAACTGAATGCTAGTGTTGTATTTGCCTTTATAACTGCAAATGACCTATATATTAACCTAACTGAATCCTAAAATAGGACTCTAGTACTTTTGTGCTTCAGATTTCTGAAGCTTTTCTCCATTTAGAAAATAGTCTACATTTCTGTTCATTCTACAAAGTGCATAACCTCTCTCTTTCCCACATTGTATTCCATCTGCCACTACTTGGCTCATTCTCCTAGCCTGTTCAAGTCCTTCTTCAGTCTCCCCACTTCCTCAGCACTACTGTCCCTCCATCTATCCTTATGTCTTCAGTGTACTTCCCAAAAGTTACTTCATTTCCATAGTCCACATCGTTAATATATAAAGTGAATAGTTATGGTCCCAACACTGACCCCTACAGAACTCTACTAGTCATCTAGAAAAAGATCCCTTTATCCCTAATCTTTGCCTTCTGCCAGTCAGCCAATCCTTGATCCATGCCAGTCCCTTACACCTGATGCCATGAGCTCTTACTTAGCAGCCTCCTGTGCGGCACTTTGTTAAAGACCTTCTGGAAATCCAAATAGATCACGTCCTTTGGCTCTCCTTTGTCTAACTTACTCAAAGAATTACCCCTCAAAGAATTCTAACAGATTTGCCAGGCTTGGCCTCCCCTTGATATGGCCATGCTGACTCTGCCCAATTTTATCGTGCACGTCCAAGTACTTCATCACCTCATCCCCAACAATGGATTCTTAAATCTTATTAATGTGCAAGATCAGGGTAGCAGGCTTATAATTTCCTGTCTTCTGCTTCCCTTCTTTTGTGTTACATTAGCCATTTTCCAGTTCTTTGGGATCCTCCCTGACTCCAGTGATTCCTCAAAGATCACCACCGACGCCTCCGCAATCTCCTTAGCTATCTCCTTCAGAACTCCGGTCTTAAGTTCAGATAAATCACCTGAATTGGACAGACTAAAACCAATCCGCTTCCCCAGCACCTTCTCCTTAACGATGGCCACTGCACTCACCTCTGTCCCGTGACTCTTTGAAGTTCTGTTATGCTGCTTGTATTTTCTGCTGTGAATACTGATGCAAAGCACTTACTCACTTCCTCCACTACTACTTTGTTCTCCATTATTAATATTGTAGCCTCATTTTCCAACAGTTCAATTCTATTTTTTTGCCCCTTCTTACCTTTTTAGATATCTTTAAAAAAAACTTTCTTCTTTTATATTACTAGCTGTCGTACCCACATATTTCATGTTCTACCACTCCGTTCCATTTCTTTCTTAGTTATCCTCTGATAGATTTTGAAGGCTTCCCCTGGCTACCAACTAATCTTCACCACATTGTATGTTTTTTTATTAATTTGCTTTTTTACTGTTCCTGATTTCCCTTGTTAGCCATGGTTGCCTCATCCTCCCTTTAGTATGGTGGTTTTTCCTTCAGATGAATTTTTGTTGTGCCTCCTGAATAGCCCCCAGAAACTCCTGCACTGCTGTGCCACAATTTTCCCTCCTAGTTCCCCTTCCAATCAACTCTAGCCAGCAACTCCCTCGAGTCTTCATAAGTTGCCTTTACTTAATTTTAATACCATTGCTTCTGATTCCAGCTTCTCTCAAACCACAGGGTGAATTATGGTCACTGTCACCCAGGGATTACTTCACCTTCAGCACTAATCAGGTCTGCCTCATTACACATCAACCCAGAATTGCCATTTCCTTAGTGGGCTGTATCACAAGCTGCTCTCAAAAAAAACATCCCATTGACATTCCATGAATTCCTATTTTCTTGGGAACTGCTGCAATCCTGATTTTTCCAGTCCACCTGCATGTTAAAGTCTCCATGGTTACAGTAATAGTACCTTCTTACAGGCATTTTCAATCTTTTGATTTATTTTCTCCCCCACATCCTGACGATTGCTTGAGGGCCTGTACATAACTCCTCAGTCTTTTTTTCATTTGCAGTTCTTCACTCCACCCAGTTCTACAACTTCAGCCCTGTGTTGCTCACATCCCCATCTCATATTCATCCCCTTATCATTGGTGCATAAATTTTGATTCCTGACCTTTTCCATACCCTCTATCCTACTACTTATTCTGGAAACTTTAATAACCTGTCCTGAGCGCCAATGCTGCAGGTGTAAAATTGTCCCAGCCCTGTGCCATACAACAGAATGTCTACCCCCTTGACTGATCACTGCTGACAACCAAGACAAGCTGCTTGACTATGTTCTGTGCTAGCGAGCAAGACAAGATGCAAGTACGGTGAGTCTATAAGTTCTGAACGAGAGAGCAAAGTGAAAGCGCAAGGCAGCAAAGAGATGCTATCAAGTTACAAGTCAGCACAAAGTGAATGATTACTAAGAGAGCAAGCCAGGAGTCCTGAGGTGCATCATGGATGACTCAATGAAATGACTGCCTTCTCTTGCATGCAAAGTGTCTTCATAGCAGCATAAGAATACAGGTACCAATGCGTTCCAAAGTGCATTATTGAAGTGGAAAACTGTATTGTACAATGGTTAGCGATGTACCATGAAATTGTGGAGATGCTGGTATTTGTCTGAAGGAATCTCCACGCACAGGAGATGTGGTCATTTATTGCCCAAGGAGCTTGCCCTGAGATGTTGGGACTGATGTCCAAGATGGAGGAGCGGTAAGCTGGAGTTGTCAGGTACCCACTTTGACTTACATGCTGGGAACTGGCAGCATCCAGTTTCTCTCTGAAGCCTGGGTAGAATTGAAAAATGTACAACAGTGAGGCAAGATTGGGTACTCATGACATATAAATACAAGCAAATAGGTCTCTTGCCACTTGCTAATGAAACTTTGTTGCAGAATTGGACTTTTTTCCTTTAATGTTGAGAATCTAGTTCTGTGAAATTTGCTGTATTTTCACAAATGACTTGCCACAGCGCACAAATTCAGGGACAAGGGTGATTTTGACCATTTGATTCTGTTTTGCTGTCCACAAATATTACTTGACCTGCTCAGTATTTATAGCACTTATATCTTTGTTTTTTTTTGAAGCAGTTCTCTACTGTGAAATGTTCAACTCAGTTTATTACTAATCTAATTTAATAGTGTGTTATTTCCAATATTGCAAAACAGTTGAATAGAAAAAAATAAGCATTTGATGTTTTGTATTGGTTGCTGGAAACACTCATTTCACTTTTGGTACAGATACTTTATTTTCTTTTTAAAAACTAAGCGCATGTGTAGACTGCTATAGCCTGGTTTTAAAAAAAGATTTGAACGATTTTGATATTCTTTTCAATGAAGTTTGACTAAAATTTTCCGGAAGCCATGCTTGTGTGCTATTCTATAATGAGGTAAAAACAATGACTGCAGATGCTGGAAACCAGATTCTGGATTAGTGGTGCTGGAAGAGCACAATCTCAACCACACCGGTTCAGATCTTGGGGGCTAGATCTGATCTCAGTTTCTCAGATATATTATGCTAATAGTTGATATATGATCAATTGTTGTAAGGAGTTGGGACAAGTTAGCTCTACAACTGAAGGGAGAAAAATGGGCAAAATCTATGCTTTCTGTTATGGGTGTGGATCTCCTAGTTAGATTTCCAATTTATGAAATGAACATAACAATGAAATAGATAGGAATCTCCTCAGTCTGCCAGCCGTATGATTCTAAGTGGGCTAAATTACAAAACTATACCTCGTACCTAATTTATAGTAATTGACTGTCTCAGGGCCACTACAGAATGATCAGTATGGAAATCTGGAATCTTTAGCGATACTCTAAGTTTGAGAAGCACATTGCGTGACAAAGTAAGTGGCCGTTTTCTATGTATCTGCCTTTGCTATACTTGACTGACCAGTTAACACTGATATTATGTGCATGACGTGGAAAGAGTTGCACTGTATAGCATGAACAGTTGGCAAGCAGACAGTTATAAATAACTTTTCACAGCTTTTTTTTTTAAACCTATTTATATTTTACAGGAATTTAAAATTAGTGTCTAGTTTTAAGATTGCAGTAAATTCAATTTATCTGTGCCATATCTTTACTGATGCAGTACTGCTGGTGAAGAAGAACGTTTCAACAAGAATTTCAGTTAATCATAAGTTAAAAAGCCCATATATTTTCAGAAGTCAAAGAGTAATGCTTTCTTTAATTTAAAATATGTCGCATTTGTGGACTTAAAATTTGTTTTCCATGAATCTATCTTATGAAATGTGAACATCATTGAGTTTTGTTATTGAGAAAAGTTTCTAAACCTGCTGCAAATATCATGGAGAAGACAGGAAATGCATGTGAAATTTAGTCCTATCTGCTTTTGTAGGAGGTCCAGCAGTTTTATCTAGCTATCTAAACTGCTGAAGCCACTATAATACTTAGCAGTCCTTGCGGTTTTGAGAGACTTTAAACTGTGAAAAGTTACGAAACTAGTGAGTGTGAGCCACAAAAAACAAAGATCACAGCTCAAAGGTGTGGCAGATGAATTTCAGATTCCCTGTGTCTAAATTGTATACAATATCGGGCTGTGAACAAAGAGCTAAGAAATTCGGAAGGGGACGGAAGAGTTATAAATGGGTAGATTCTTGCTAGTATTCTTACGGGTGACAGAGGTAAAGAGAGGATACCTTTGCATTTTATCTCTCAGCAGTGCTGAAAAATTTTAATTTGATAGATTACAGAATATGTCCCATGACAAAAAAGACAAAGATTATTTGCAATATTTTATGATGATGTTTTACTTACTTTGTCTTTCTATTGACAGCTTCTGCCTATTCCAATGATCGCTTAGAATGCATTTAATTTTCAATTTTGTTGCATTTCCAACATTGGCGGTGGTAAAATTTCACTTTTTGACAGATGTCGGTAATTTACTGTAGAACTTCATTTATTCATAGCTGTTCTTAATTATTTGTGAATAATTTATATATTAGAACTTACATTGGCTGAAAGAGGAATAGGACTAGCAACAGAATGTTCCGGGATTTAGATGTTTCCGGTGTGATAGAAAGGGATGTCATGGGTGACTTCAACTTCCCTAATACTGATTAAAACCTCCTTAGTGCAGATTCTTTGAATGGAGCTGATTTTGTCAGGTGCCTCCAAGAAGGAGAATTCCTGACTCAATATGTAAATAGGCTGACTAGAGGGGAGGCCATATTGGATTTGGTGCTTGACAGCAGACCAGATGTCAAATCTCTTGGTGGGAGAGCATTTAGATGATAGAAAACACAATTGCCTGACCTTTACTATATTAGAGTCTAGATTAGAGTGGTGCTGGAAAAGCACAGCTGGTCAGGAGGCATCCGAGGAGCAGGAAAATCGACGTTTCGGGCAAAAGCTCTTCATCAGGAATGTTCCTGTTGAAGGGCTTTTGCCCGAAACGTCGATTTTCCTGCTCCTCGGACGCTGCCTTACCGGCTGTGCTTTTCCAGCACCACTCTAAGGTAGACTTTGATTTCAGCATCTGCAGTCCTCACTTTTGCCTGCCTGACCTTTACTATAGTCATGGAGAGGGATAGTAGCAGATTGTATGGGAAAATATGTAATTAGGGGAGGGAGAATTACAATGTTATTAGGCAGGAACTGCGGAGCACAAATTGAGAACAGATATTCTCAGGGAAATGCATGACAGAAATGTGGAAATTGTTTAGGGAGCACTTGCTGCAAGTGCTGGATAGCTTTGCCCCACTGAGGTAAGAGCTGAAATTGTGTTGCTGGAAGAGCGCAGCAGGTCAGGCAGCATCCAGGGAACAGGAGAATCGACGTTTCGGGCATAAGCCCTTCTTCCTGTCGATTCTCCTGTTCCCTGGATGCTGCCTGACCTGCTGCGCTTTTCCAGCAACACATTTTCAGCTTTGATCTCCAGCATCTGCAGACCTCACTTTCTCCCCACTGAGGTAAGGAAGGGATAGTAGAGTAAAGGAATCTCTTTGATGACGAGATGTGGAATATCTAGACAAGAGAAAGAAGGAAGCTTACTTAAGGTTGAGAAAGCAAGGATCAAACAGAGTTCCAGAGGGGCTACAAGGTAGCCAGAAAGGAATTGAAGAATGGACTTGGGAGAGCTATAAAGTGTCTTGAAAAAACATTGGTGAGTAGGATTAAGGAGAACCCCAAGGTGTCCTACACTTAGGTGAGGAACAAGAGGTGGCCAGTATGAAGGTAGTACTGATCAGGGATAATGGGGATCTTCCTCCTGGAATTGGAGGAAGTAGGGGAGGTCCTGAATGAATACTTTGCTTCACTATTCACTAGGGAGAGAGACCTTGTTTGTGAGGACTGTGTAAAACAGCAGATCTGATCAAACACGTTGATGTTAAAAAGGAGCATGTGCTGGAAACTTTGGAAAACATATGGATAGATAAGTCCCCTGGGCAAGGCGGGATATATCCAAAGTTACTACAGGAAGCGAGGGAAGAGATTGCTGCATCTTTAGCAATGATCTTTGCTTCGTCACTGTCCACTGGAATAGTACCAGATGATTGGAGGGTGGCAAATGTTACTACCTTGTTCAAGAAAGGGAATAGGAATAACCCTGGGAATTACAGACCAGTCAGTCTTTTATCGATGGCGAGCAAATTATTGGAGAGGATTCTGAGAGACAGGATTTATGATTATTTGAAAAAGCATAGTTTGATTAGAGAGAGTCAGCATGGCTTTGGGAGGGGCAGGTCATGTCTCACAAGCCTTATTGAATTATTTGAGGATGTGATAAAACACATTGATGAAGATAGAGCAGTTGATGTGGTGTATATGGATTTGATAAGGTTCCCCATGGTAGGCTCATTCAGAAAGTAACGAGGCATGGGATATAGGGAAATTTGGCTGTCTAGATTGAGAATTGGCTGGCCCAATGAAGGGGGAGATAGTAGATGGAAAGTATTCAGCCTGGAGCTTGGTGACCAGTGGTGTTGCGCAGGGATCTGTTCTGGGACCTCTGCTGTTTGTGATTTTTTATAAATGACTCTGATGAGGAAGTGGAAAGGGGGGTTAGTAAGTTTGCCAATGACATGAAGGTTAGCGGAGTTGTGGCTAGTGTGGAGGGCTGTTGTAGGTCGCAGCGGTACATTAACAGGATGCAGAGCTAGGCTGAAAAGTGGTCATAGATGGAGTTCAACCTGGAAAAGTTTGAAGTGATTCATTTTGGAAGGTCAAATTTGAATGCAGATAACAATGTTAAAGGCAGGATTCTTAGCAGTATGGAGGAACAGAGGGATTTTGGGGTCCATGTCCATAGATCCCTCAAAGTTGCCACCCAAGTTAATAGGGTTGTGAGGAAGGCATATGGTGTGTTGGCTTTCATTAGCGGGGGAATGCATTTAAGACATTATTCTGCAGGTCTGTAAAGCCCTGGTTCAACCACATTTGAAATATTGTGTTCAGTTCTGGTCGCCTCTTTATAGGAAGGATGTGGAAACTTTAGAGAGGGTGCAGAGGAGATTTACCAGGATATTGCCTGGATTGGAGGGCTCGTGTTATGAAGAGGGGTTGAGTGAGCTAGGGCTTTTCTCATTGGAGTGAAGAAGGATGAGAGGTGACTTGATAGAGGTATACAAGATGATAGGCATAGATAACATGGATAACCAGAGACCTTTTTCCAGGGTGGAAATGGCTGTCATTGAGGGGGTATAATTTTAAGGTGATTGGAGGAAGGTTTAGGGGAGATGTCAAAAGTAGTTTCTTTACACAGAGTGTGGTGGGTGTGTGGAATGCACTGCCAGCATTGGTAGCAGAGTCAGATACATTAGAGACATTTAAACGACTTTTGGATAGGCACATGGATGAAAGTAAAATGAAGGGTATGTAGGTTAGTTTGATCTCCGAGTAGGTTAAAAGGTCGGCACAACATCGAGGGTGGAGGATTTGTACTGTGGTGTACTGTTCTGTGTTCTAAATGAGGGAGTTGCATTATTGGTGAAGGAGTATCTCACAGCTCTCCTGAGAAAGGATACATCAGCGAGGCAATATGGATAGAACTCAGGAATAAGAAACATAAGATCACAATGCTGGGGGTGTCCTACAGGCCTCCCAACAGCCAATGGGAGATAGAGGAGAGAAACTGTAAACAGAATTTTGAAAGATGTGAACAGTAGGGTTGGTTGTGTAGGGTGATTTTAACTTCCCTTATATTGATTGGGACTCACTTTGTGCTAGAGGCTTGGATGGGGCAGAATTTGTAAAGACCATTCAGGAGGAATTCTTGGTACAGTATGCAAACAGTCCAACCAGAGAAGGGGTTATACTCTGGACTTGATTTTGGAAATGAGCCTAGCCATATAAGTGAAGTTTCGGTGGGGGAGTATTTCAGGAGTGGTGACCACAATGCCATGAGTTTTAAGATACTCCTGGATGAGGTTAACAGCAATATTTGGATGAAGGTGTTAAATTGGGGGAAGGTGAACTACAATAATATTAGGCAGGAACTGGAGAACTTTGATTGAAGGTGGCTCTTTGAGGGTAAATCCACATCAAACAGCAGTTGATAAGCATTCAGGAGCAGCATGTTCCTGTAAGAATAAAGGCTAGATATGGCAAGTTTCATGAACCTTGGATGACCAAAGATGTTATGACCTTGGTCAAAAAGAAAAGGGAAGCATACTGGGCTAGGAGGATGGGAACTGATGAAGCCCTTGAAGTATATAAGGAAAGTAGGAAAGAAATTAAACAAGGAATTAGAAGGGCTAAAAGGTGTCATGAAAATCCATTAGCATACAAGATTAAGGAAAAGCCAAGGCTTTTTATACACCTAGAACGCAAGAGGGTAGCCAGGGGAAAGGTTGGTCCACTCACGGACAAAGGTGAGAGTGTGTGTGTGTGTGTGGTCCTAATGAATATTTTGTCAGTATTGGTGGAGGGTGGTCACAGGGAAGGGAGTGTCAAATCTCTTAAGCTATTAAAAAGTAGATGTTGTGCATCTTAAAAGGTACTAAGGTAGATAGGTTCCTAAGTCCTGATGGCAACTATCCCAGAATATTGAGGGAGGCAAAAGAACAAATTGTTTGAGCATTTACAGGCATCTTTTTATCCTCTTTGGCCAGAGGTAAGGTCCCAGAGGATTGAAGAATAGCCAATGTTGTCCCGTTGTTTAAGAAGGGTAACAGGGATAATCCTGGAAATTACAGGCCAGTGAGCCTCACATCAAGGGTAGGAAATTATTGGAAAAGATTCTCTGGGACAAGATCTATCTGCATTCAGAAGCAAATGAACTTATTAGTGTCAGACAATATGGTTTTGTGAGGAGAGGTCATGTTTCACTAACTTGATCAAGTCTTTTGAGGAGGTAGTAAAGATGATTGATGTAAAAGTGGATGTTGTCTACATGGACTTCAGTAAAGCCTATGAGGAGATTGGTACAAAAGGTGAAGTCACATAGTATCGGGATGATCTGGCAAAATAAATTCAGAACTGACTTAGTCATGGGAGATGGAGGGTAGCAGTGTAAGGATGCTTGTCAGAACAGAGGGTTGTGACTAGTGGTGTCTCACAGGAACTAGTGCTGGATCTCTGCTGTTCGCGGTCTACATAAATGATTTGGAGAAAATGCAGCCGGTCCAATTAGTAAGTTTGTGTACGATACAAAGATTGGCGATGGTGTGGATAGTGAGGAGGATTGTCAGAACATACAGCAGGATATAGATTAGTTGGAGGAATGGGCAGAGCTGAAAATGTGTTGCTGGAAAAGCGCAGCAGGTCAGGCAGCATCCAGGGAACAGGGCTTATGCCCGAAACGTCGATTCTCCTGTTCCCTGGATGCTGCCTGACCTGCTGCGCTTTTCCAGCAACACATTTTCAGCTCTGATCTCCAGCATCTGCAGACCTCACTTTCTCCTCGAAGAATGGGCAGAACATGGCAGATGGAGTTTAATCCGGACAAATGTGAGGTCAAGTACTGGTAGAAATTATACAGTGAATGGAGAACCCTTAGGAGTATTGATACGCAGAGGAATCTGGGTGTGCAAGTCCACAGGTCACTGAATGTAGTAGCACAGGTAGGTAAATAGTAAAAAAGGCCTATGGCATGCTTGCCTTCTTTAGAAGGTACATTGAGTATAAGGATAGACAAGTTATGCTGCAGCTTTATAGAACTTCAATTAGGCCACAGTTGGAATGTTGTGTACAGTTCTGGTCACCATTCTACCAGAAGGATGTGGATGCTTTGGAGAGGGTACAGAAAAGGTTTACCAGGATGTTGCCTAGTATGGGAGATTTTAGCTATGAAGAAAGATTGGATAGAGACTGGGTTAGTTTTCTCTGGAATTCAGGAAATTGAAGTTTATCCGATTATGAATATCATGGATAGAGTAGAAAGTGTGAATGTTTTTCCCCAGAGTGGAGGGATCAATTATTAGGAGGGACAGGTTCAAGTGGGGTGAGGGGTTAAAAGAGATGTGCAAGGCAAATTTTTAACATAAAAGGGTGGTGAGTGCCTGGAACTTTCTGACAGGTGGTGGAAGCAGACACAATAGCAGCATTCAAGAAACACCTGAACGAATACATGAATAGGAATGGAAAAGAGGAATATGGATCATGTAAGTGAAGACAGTTCTAGTATGGAAGGGTAAAATTGGTCAGTGCAAGCCTGGAGGGCTAAAGGGCCTGTTCCTTGCTGTTTTGTTCTTTGTTGTTCTAGAACCTTTTTTCCTTCACGTTTTTTGTTCCTATGTTGTTGGCAATATTATCTAGCAGTGGAAGAAATAAATAGTCATATGATTTGCTAGCTCAAACAATCTGTGCTTCTAATTTACTGGAACCAGTAATTCAAAAGAAATATAACTTCGGGATTATAGGTGATCTGATTTCCATTCACCACGAGGTGAATCCTGTCCACAACGATACACTTTTTGGCCAAAGTCTTGGCCAATATTCATCCATCAAAAAAGTCATCAAGGAAGATTAGTTTGTTTACAATTCATTTGTCACTTCTGAGACCTTAATATGGACAATTTGGTTTGCATACATATGATGGTGATTAGACTTCACAAAGAATGAATGAGCTGAGAAGAATTTTGAGATCTCTTGAAGATTTGAAGAATACTATCTGTGTGAATTAGTTTTGCTAAATATAGAGCATGCATACATTTAAATTCAATTTTTGCCATTATCTATTTTGGCTGTAAAATTATTTCATTTCATTTTACATCTCAATTTCAAGAAGTGGTGTTAAACTGCAGACATTTGAAGTTTTTAGCAACAAGAATAATCACCTCAATTACTTATTCATCTGAAACTTATTCAATGAAAGCTTGAATATAGCATCAGAATTGTTTGTATTATAAGAGATCCTGAGTTTGTTTAAAGTGGCATGTCAGAACAGCCATTTTGGAGAGCAATTTGTTCCATGAACCTGCTTTTGGGGGATTACACAAATACCATGCAACCAGTTTGTGAAGTCTGGTTATATTGGGTGTGCTTAGTAAACTATAGTTTAACTTGTATAAAATTATTTATAAAAATTCAAAATAAAAATGATTTGCATTCATCTTTGAGACGAATTTATTTCTATCCTTTGGTGACTTGTCAATGAAAAGAAGAAAATAATCAAGTGAGTTTTACATAATTAAATAATTTAATTTGATGTTGAATAATTTCACAAACACCCTTTCCTTTGCTATACATATTGTACATTGTTACTAATAATTTATCCAGACAATGGTTTTTGTAAGATTATAATATCAAACATGTTATTTATACTTTCATTTTCTTGGCAATAATATATTGGATATACTGGCTTCTGAAATTTAGATTATATGAATTTGGCCACATTGTTGTGAAGAAGTGCAAATGAAAGGTTGGTAAAATAGATACATGAGGAATTCAGCAGTTATGTTTTCAAAAGAGCTCACTTGTACCTCCTAGTGGGCAGTTTAATTGTACTGCATACTAAGGATGAGAAAGCGTATATTGTGTGATGAGCCACACAAGTTAGCATTGAGATTGTTACCTTGGGGCATCTTCAGTTTAAGGTCTCGTCCAAAAGCTGGCACTTTAATAGTTCAGTACTTCATCAGTACTGCACTGTAGTGTCAGCCTCAACTATTGTGCTCAAATTTTGGAGTGAATCTTGAAACAGAAACTTTCTGACTTTAAAACAGGAGTGTTACAAACTTTATTCTTTAAGATTCAAAACACTCAGAAAAGCAGAGTATGCTGGAAATACTCAGCATGTCTTGAGCATCTGTGATGAAAGCTTTAGTTCAAATATGGACAGAAAAGCTGAATTCCACAGATGAGGACTGCTTCATGAATAACCATCCTTGACATGAAGTTTTTTTTTGACTGGAGGTGGCATCTAGGAGGCTCTCGCAAAATTGAGTGAAAGAGAAAATAAAGGTGAATATAAAGCACTGACCACTGCTAATTGAATTTATTTTTGGCACAAGGAAGATGGTTGATAAAAACCTATAAAAATATAACATGAATTAGACAGAGTAACTGCAGACAGGGAATTGAGGACCAGGAGTCACAGTCCAGGCTATGGGATGGGCCAATTAAGACTGAGGTGTGGGGAAATTTCTTTAACCAGAGAGTATTGGAGTTAGGAGGTCATGCTGTGGCTGGACCGAACATTGGTTAGGCCAGTTTTGGAATATTGTGTGCAATTCTGGTCTCCCTCCTATAGGAATTATGTGAAACTTGAACTTGTTCAAAAAAGATTTACAAGAATGTTGCCAGGGTAGAAGGATCTCGGCTACAGGGAAAGTCTGGAGAGGCTGGGGAGATTTCTTCCTGGAGCGTCAGAGGCTATGGGGTCACCTTATTGAGGTTTATAAAATCATGAGGGGCATTGATAGGATAAATCAACAAGGTCTTTTCCCTGGGATGGGGGGGGGTGGGGAGTCCAGAACTAGAGGGCGTGAGAGGGGAAAAATTTAAAAAGGATCTAAAGGGCAACTTTTTGATGGAAAGGGTGATGCATGTATGGAATCAGCTGCCAGAGGAAGTGTGGAGGCTGGTGCAATTACAACATTTAAAAGGCATCTGGATGGGTACATGAATAGGAAGGGTTTAGAGTGATATGTGCCAATTGCTAGTAAATGGGACAAGATTAGATTAGGGATCTGGTCGGCATGGACGAGGTGGACCGAAGGGTCTGTTTCCATGCTGTACATCTCTATGATTCTATGACTTGTGCATCAGCATTGAGGATTAGATCACTGTAGGCATGATTAAGATTATTGAGTAAGGATTTAAACGTGGTGGAGGAGGGATTTTGCTTGAATTGTGTTTGCAATCTGAACCATAACTTTCATTATGTGAGTAAAGTCTATACAGAGGTGTTTCACTGAGACTTGGACAAGTTGAGTGAATGAGCAAATGCATGGCAGATGCAGTATAATGTGGATAAATGTGAAGATATCCACTTTAGCAAACTCAGGCAGATTATTACCTAAATGACAAGAGATGAGGAAAGAGGGAGGGAAACAAGCCTTGGGTGACCTTGTATGCCAGTTGCTAAAAATAGTAAGCATGCAGGTGTTGAAGAAAGGAATAATATGTTGATTTTCATAGCAAGAAATTCAAGTGCAGCAGCAGTGATATATTTCTGCAGTTGTAGAAGGCCTTGGTGAGACCACACTTGGAGTATCTTGTGCAGTTTTGATCTCCCTGAGGAAGAACAATGATGATTTACCAGACTGATACCTGGGAAGTTAGGACGGACATATGAAGAGACACTGGATTGGTTAGGGCTATATTCACTGGAATTATAGAATAATGAGAGTGGATCTCCTCAAAATCTGCAAAATACTAACAAGACCTGACCAGGTAAACAGAGTGTGCTGCCCAGAGCTAGGGGGTCATGATCTAATATGTAGGATAGGCCACTTGAGATTAAGATTAGGTGAAATTTCTTCACCCAGATAGGTGTGACCCTATGGAACTCTCTGCCACAGAAAGCAGTGAATGTTTTCAAGTAGGAGTTAGATGTCATTCTTAGGGCTAAAGGGATCAAAGATTATGGGGTGAAAGCAGGAACATAGCTGATCATTCAACTTAGTCCTATGATCATGTTGAATGGCAGAGCAGTTGTGAAGGGCTGAATGGTCTACTTCTCCTGTTTTCTATGTTTCTGTATAAAATATCCACGCAAGTTGTGGCAAAACTATATGCTAAAATAAAGCTGGTGTTCTGGAAAAAGAAACAACATACTGCAGATGTTGGAAATCTGAATTAAAAACAGGATGCTGGAGAAACTCAGTAGCTCTGTGGAGGGAGGAAAACAATTTATGTTTCAAGTCCAAAGACAACTCTTCAGAATGGAGAGCATTTCTCTCTCCACAGACTTTGCCAGAACTGCTGTGTTTCTTCAGCAGTTTGTATTTTGAAAAGTTAGTTTGTGTAAGCCATAAACTTGATGTATTCATTTACTATTTACATTCCTTTAGCAGTCTTACCTGTGTAAAAAGTCTCCACCAGTGGTGAATAAACTGTCCTTTCTGATCTGTCCAGGCATTCACTATCTACTGCATTGTCAAAAATTGCTGAAAGTTTGACATTTTAACTCTACTCTTGCATCAATATTTGATGCCCAGATTTAATTTACTGATGATCCAAAGAGTATCACTGCCAGACATAATTTATCCCATGACTTCATTTCTATTCTGTATTAGGCAACAAAAGTTGGGAATGTTTTAGGAATTTACTGATGAAAGGCTAAATACTTAAAATATCGATTCTCCTGCTCCTCGCGTGCTGCCTGACAGGCTGTGCTTTTCCAGCACCACATTTTTCGACTCTGATCTCCAGCATCTGCAGCCCTCACTTTCTCCCAATGTTACTGTGACTTTCTACTTTACATTGCTACCAAGTACATGCGTTTCCCAGATTGCAAACTGATTCCGTCTTGAGTCTGTTCGCAAATTGATTTGTGTGCTTTGAAATAAATGCAGGACAATATACAATAGTTGTTCATAAGTACAGGAAGCACTCATATGACACATATTTTAAAATTATACCCCTGTCTGGGACCTCTGTCAGTCAGAAGTTCTTAAATTGGGGACATCCTATAGTGGGCTACACTCTTGGGTAGTCCATTTGGCATCTTCCACAATGTCTTGAAAAGCATGGCCTATGTTCTTATTGGTTGTGATTGTATGCATTGATGCTGAATAAAGTGTTATTGTATCAATTTTTTTTATTAAGTGCATGATATCAGTCCTAGGCATCTACATGAAACTCTCAGGCATGTGACATATAGCAAGGCTTGCAGTTTATGCAGTGCCTTTCACAATATCAGGTTGTCTCAGGATTTTATAGCCAAAAAAGTATTTTTGATGTGTTGTTGATATTTGAATGTAGGAAATATGATAACTGGTATGCTGACAGCAAGCTCCTACAAAGCGTTAAAATATGTATTGATAAATGATGTGCTTTTTTAGTGCAGTTGATTTTGAGAGCTAAAGGTTGACCAGGATGCTGAAAACAAACTCTCGCTATTATTCATAGTATAGTGTCACATATATTTCCACCTGAGAGGGCAGATTAACATCTCATCTGAAAGTAAGTGCCCTAGAGAGCAATAATATCTTTGATATACCCACAACTGTTTGAACTAAAAAGTCAAAAATTAGCCAGTCATCAGAATCAAAAATCTTCAAAGGCTGTAGCCTGTTACTGCTGACATTTCTGTCCAGTAGTTGGCAGCCTGTCAATTTGTTCAGCTGCCAGGTGGAAATGAAATTTTTAAAATGATCATTAAATTCTGATCATGCAAGTTGTCTTCCTTGCTGTTCTGTTGACATATTATTAAACAGAATTTTCCTCTTCAGGTACTGTCCCTCCCCCTTCACATATACGTTATTAATCTCTCCTCAAACAAACTTGTGCATCCAAACCATGTAGTCCTCCTCTTATGCCTCCTCTGTCATCTAGCTTAGTGATACTACACTTGCCTGGTTCCCTTTTTCTGATCATGGCCTGAGAACCACATGTGGTAACTTCTTTTGCTGCACCATTGCCTCTGAAGCCACCAAAGATCTATTTTTGACTCCTGTTTCCATCTCATCTAGATGTAGCCTCAGGTTGTTCACACAACGTCCGGCTCTACCTCGATCACCACCATCTCTTTCGATCCTTACAGTCTGAGTTGTCTGACTGTTTGTTTACTTTTCCGACATCCAGTATTCGATGACCAGAAATTTCCTCCTGTCAGGCGTTGGGAAGACCACTGTCATCGTCTTCAGACGCCAGCGCAAGTTTTGTTCCCTAGTAGCTGATTCTGCCCTTCTCTGACAATAGCTGAATGCCCAACCAGATCAAGCAGTTCATTTGTAACCATTATGCAATATTTGAGCCTGAGAAGAGCTTCTGATCACACATTAGAGCTGTTTATTTGCACCTCCTCAACACCATTCTAGTTTCTTCCCTGTTGGAAAATCTTAGGCATACCTCAATTACCTTTGGACTTAACTTGTGCAGTATACTCATGGCTGACCTTCAGTCTCACACCCTTCATGAGCATGAGCTCATCCAAAACTAAGACTAAGCCACAGACCCATTGGCCCTGCATTCATTTACCTATGTTGGCTGAGTAATTCCTCAGTACTTGTACTTAAATTCTAATCTTGACTTCATATTGCCCATCCCCCATCTCAGCTACCTTCCACAGCCTGACAACAATAACCACCACCCTTAAATTTCTGCAGTGCTCCAATTATGACCTTTCTCCAGTCCCATCTTATATTTGCTCCAGCATTGGCAGCTTTATTTGCAGTTGCTTCTGTTCTATATTGTGCTCCCTTCTAGCTTGCTCTCTTTTATGGCTCTTCGTCCATTGATATTGCCAAACATGGTTTAGTCACATTTTGTTTAGTAATGCTCCTACAAATTGTTTGGGGTGTTTACTATGCTAACGATGCTGTATAAATGCAGATTGTTGTTATCTATGTTGTGAACTGTCATAAACTTTTCAGGTAAAGGCACTTCTTTGCCAATATAGTAGTAGTTATTTAATACTGTTAATTATATTTAAAACGTTTTGTTTGTCTTTTGGAAATGTTTTGTTCAGTCAAGGAGCTAAGATAATGCAATCATTGAGGTTATTAAAAAAATAGTTATATTTATTGAAAATAGCTTTTGCAGGTTATTTCAAAGGAGTTCAGTGTTTTATACTCCTTAGCAATGTGGCATGAGTTAACTTTCTTTTTAAATTATATGGCCATCAATACCCAATTCAAATATTAAATCGATCTTTGTGTCTTCCACAGGTCTGCATTTTCATCTATACTGACTTAATGCTTTTGACCAAGGAGGACGAGCAGGGTCACTGTAGTGTTCTACAAAATCCTCTTTTCCTTAAGAATATGGAGCTAGAGGAAGGTGAGAATGTCCTGCAAGACATTTAAGGAAGCACTAAATATTTTACAGCTGATACACAGAAGTGACAAATAATCCCTTATGCCATAAATCTGCTCTCCAGATGCTGATTTTCTCCCTTTTCACTGATACACTGACATCTATGGCATATCATTTGTCTTTGTATCAGTCAACCTTTGAGGCCTTGAAAAATCCCTTGAAAATCAAAGGGAAAATAAGTTGTATGCTATGCATATGTGGTTATCTTCTTTGTCATTCACCATGTGGGCTTTGCTCTGTGGGTTTGTCTTAAATTCCTGTGCCCTTTTATAACACAGCCCAGTTTTCTTCATCTCGAGCACCCATTTATAAGGTGGTAGTAATTAAAACATCCATTTGTGGGGTAAAGAATAGAGTTTGGCAAGCTTTGACTGAAAAGGGAGATCAAACTATGCACCACATATATGCCAATACACATGTGTCTGAGAAATAAGGTGGTCTTGTATACCAAACTGATTTATAGACTGTGATCAATGGTAACTAACTGTTCAATATTTAATTAAATCTATGATTTAGTGAAATCCAGTTATTTAGTTTTGGTGCGCAGTAGGGCCTCCCTCCCATCCTCCTCCTCTAACCTAATTTTAAAGTCCACAGGTAAGCTACTCAGTGTTCTTGTTTTCAGAGACGAGGTGTAGAGTAATGGCAGCGCAGGCAGTGGAATGTTCCTCCTGCCGGATGTTTGAGGTAGGGGTGACCACCGATACTCCTGCCGACTTCATCTGCAGGAAATGCAGTCAGATCCTGCTCCTCACAGAACGAGTTAGGGAACTGGAACTGGAGTTGGATGAACTGAGGATTATTCGAGAGGCTGAGAGGGTGATAGATAGAAGCTACAGGGACATAGCTACGCCAGAGAACAGAGGTAGCTGGGTAACAGTTAGAGGTGGGAAGGGGAGGAAGCAGGCAGTGCAGGGATCCCTTGTGGTAGTCCCCCTAACCAATAAGTATACCGCTTTGGATACTGTTGGGGTAGCAGGGGTAAGCTGCAGTGACCGGGTCTGTGGCGCGAGGTCTGGCTCTGAGACTCAGAAGGGAAAGGGGGAGAGGAGGAGAGCGCTAGTTATAGGAGACTCTTTAGTTAGAGGGACGGACAGGCGGTTCTGTGGACATGGGCGAGACTTTCGGATGGTTTGTTGCCTCCCGGGTGCCAGGGTCCGAGACGTCTCGGACCGTGTCTTCAGAATCCTTAAGGGGGAGGGTGTGCAGCCAGAAGTCGTGGTGCACGTTGGCACCAACGACATAGGTAGGAGGAGGGGTGGGGAGGTCATTCAAGAGCTCGGAGTTAGGCTGGAAGCTAAAAGCTAGGACAGACAGAGTCGTCATCTCTGGGTTGTTGCCGGTGCCACGTGACAGTGAGGCAAGGAATAGGGAGAGTGCGCAGTTGAACACGTGGCTGCAAGGATGGTGTAGGAGGGAGGGCTTCAGGTATTTGGGCAATTGGACTGCATTCTGGGGAAGGTGGGACCTGTACAAGCAGGACAGGTTGCACCTGAACCAGAAGGGCACCAATATCCTGGGGGGGTAGGTTTGCTAGCACTCTTCGGGAGGTTTAAACTAATTTGGCAGGGGGATGGGATCCGGACTTGTAGTCCAGCAAGTAGGCTAGCTGTTTGTCAGGATGTCCAAGAATGTAGGGAGGCTGTGAAGAAGGTAGCACAGACAGGGAATACTTGCGGACACAGAGATGGGTTCAAGTGCGTATACTTCAACGCAAGGAGTATCAGAAATAAGGTGGGTGAACTTAAGGCGTGGATCGGTACCTGGGAATACGATGTTGTGGCCATCACGGAAACGTGGATAGAAGATGGACAGGAATGGTTGTTGGAGGTTCCTGGTTACAGATGTTTCAGTAAGATTAGGGAGGGTGGTAAAAAAGGAGGGGGGGGGGTGGCGTTGCTAATTAGAAATGGTATAACGGCTGCAGAAAGGCAGTTCAAGGGGGATCTGCCTTTGGAGGTAGTATGGGCTGAAGTCAGAAATAGGAAAGGTGCAGTCACTTGTTGGGTGTTTATTATAGGCCCCCCAATAGCAGCAGAGATGTGGAGAAACAGATTGGGAAACAGATTTTGGAAAGGTGCAGAAGCCACAGGGTAGTAGTCATGGGCAATTTCAACTTCCCAAATATTGATTGGAAGCTCTTTAGATCAAGTAGATTGGATGGGGCGGTGTTTGCGCAGTGTGTCCAGGAAGCTTTTCTAACTCCGTATGTAGATTGTCCGACCAGAGGGGAGGCCATATTGGATTTGGTACTCGGTAATGAACCGGGACAAGTGATGGGCTTGTTAGTGGGTGAACATTTTGGTGATGGTGACCACAATTCTGTGACTTTCACCTTGGTTATGGAGAGAGATAGGTGCGTGCAACAGGGTAGGTTTTACAATTGGGGGAAGGGTAAATACGATGCTGTAAGACAGGATCTGAGGAGCATAAGTTGGGAGCATAGGCTGTCAGGGAAGGATGTCGTGGAAATGTGGAACTTTTTCAAGGAACAGATACGACGTGTCCTTGATATGTATGTACCTGTCAGGCAGGAAAGAAATGGTCGTGTGAGGGAACCTTGGTTGACGAGGGAGGTTGAATGTCTTGTAAGGAGGAAGAAGGAGGCTTACATAAGGTTGAGGAAACAAGGTTCAGACAGAGCGTTGGAGGGATACAGGATAGCCAGAAGGGAGCTGAAGAAAGGGATTAGGAGAGCTAAGAGAGGGCATGAAAAATCTTTGGCCGGTAGGATCAAGGGTAACCCCAAGGCATTTTATGCGTATGTGAGAAACATGAGAATGACGAGAACGAGGGTAGGTCCGATCAAGGACAGTAGAGGGAGACTGTGTATTGAGTCGGAAGAGATAGGAGAGGTCTTGAATGAGTACTTTTCTTCAGTATTTACGAACGAGAGGGACTGTATTGTTGAAGAGGAGAGTGTGAAACGGACTGGTAAGCTAGAGAAGATACTTGTTAGGAAGGAAGATGTGTTGGACATTTTGAACAACTTGAGGATAGACAAGTCCCCCGGGCCTGACGGGATATATCCTAGGATTATGTGGGAAGCAAGAGAGGAAATTGCAGTACCGTTGGCAATGATCTTTTCGTCTTCACTGTCAACGGGGGTGGTACCAGGGGACTGGAGAGTGGCGAATGTTGTGCCCCTGTTCAAAAAAGGGAATGGGGATAATCCCAGGAATTACAGGCCAGTTAGTCTTACTTCGGTAGGCAAAGTAATGGAAAGGGTACTGAGGAATAGGATTTATGAGTATCTGGAAAGACACTGCTTGATTAGGGACAGCCAGCACGGATTTGTGAAGGGTAGGTCTTGCCTTATAAGTCTTATTGAATTCTTTGAGGAGGTGACCAAGCATGTGGATGAGGGTAGAGCAGTGGATGTAGTATACGTGGATTTTAGTAAGGCATTTGATAAGGTTCCCCATGGTAGGCTTATGCGGAAAGTCAGGAGGCATGGGATAGAGGGAAATTTGGCCAATTGGATAGAAAACTGGCTAACCGGTCGAATTCAGAGAGTGGTGGTAGATGGCAAATATTCAGCCTGGAGCCCAGTTACAAGTGGAGTTCCGCAGGGATCAGTTCTGGGTCCTCTGCTGTTTGTAATTTTTATTAATGACTTGGATGAGGGAGTCGAAGGGTGGGTCAGTACATTTGCAGATGATACGAAGATTGATGGAGTTGTGGATAGTGAGGAGGGCTGTTGTCGGCTGCAAAGAGACTTAGATATGATGCAGAGCTTGGCTGAGGAGTGGCAGATGGAGTTCAACCCTGCCAAGTGTGAGTTTGTCCATTTTGGAAAGACAAATAAGAATGCGGAATACAGGGCTAACGGTAGGGTTCTTAGTGAGGTGGAGGAACAGGGGGATCTTGGGGTCTATGTTCATAGATCTTTGAAAGTTGCTACTCAGGTGGATAGAGCTTGTAAGAAGGCCTATGGTGTATTAGCGTTTATTAGCAGAGGGATTGAATTCAAGAGTCGTGAAGTGATGTTGCAACTGTACAGGACTTTGGTTAGGCCACATTTGGAGTACTGTGTGCAGTTTTGGTTGCCTCACTTTAGGAAAGATGTGGAAACTTTGGAGAGGGTGCAGAGAAGATTTACCAGGATGTTGCCTGGAATGGAGAATAGGTCGTACGAGGATAGGTTGAGAGTGCTAGGCCTTTTCTCGTTGGAACGGCGAAGGATGAGGGGTGACTTGATAGAGGTTTATAAGATGATCAGAGGAATAGATAGAGTAGACAGTCAGAAACTTTTTCCCCGGGTGCAACAGAGTGTTACAAGGGGACATAAATTTAAGGTGAAGGGTGGAAGGTATAGGGGAGATGTCAGGGGTGGGTTCTTTACCCAGAGAGTGGTGGGGGCATGGAATGCACTGCCTGTGGGAGTGGTCGAGTCAGAATCTTTGGTGACCTTTAAGCGGCAATTGGATAGGTACATGGATCGGTGCTTAATCTAGGACAAATGTTCGGCACAACATCGTGGGCCGAAGGGCCTGTTCTGTGCTGTATTGTTCTATGTTCTATGATCTAAAAGAAGGTAAAGCTCTTTAATTCTTGACCTGACTTGTTTATTTGATGCTTTTAAATATTTAAAAATTCTTCCAGATTAGCAAAGTAAATGCAGTAACAGGATCATCTAATCTCTGGAAAAACATTTCAGATTTTAGCTTCATGGAGCTCTGGCTTTGTCTGTTCATGTACTGTCTGCATAGCATGTACGGTGTACAGATATAATTGCATTGTGTAAATTTGTACCAACTATTGCACCTCCCAGCAAGAAGTAGTTAAGAAGTAAAAGTGTTGGGTTTCTGACACCATCTCTGAATCATTCTGACATTGAAAGATTCAAATTGGATAGAATTAGAATTTGTGGTTCAATCTTGAATTAGAATGTAACCTTTTCCAAGTTGATCTAATCAAATAATTCTCTGACATCACCAGACTTAAATTGGATTTATTAAATCCCAGGGAGGAATCACATTTGGACTTTTCACATGTCATTGCAAATAAAAAGTCCAAGCAATTTATAAGTACTCTGTGCTGACAATTGGAAAATCCCTTCATGCTTGCTGTGAAGGAGTTGCCAGTTTTCTCACCAGTATTTCTCAGCCTTCCCTGCTCTCTTTAAACTTGGCTGGCTAGAGGGACAGTTGAGAAATTTATATCTTTGTACATCTTTTCCACAAAATGAACATTCTGCTTTAGCAGCAGCAATAGTGGAGATTCTTAGTTGAAATCTACCATTAAAATTTGTAATATCTCAAATGAATGCAATATTTGAGTGTAATGTACTGACTAAACTATTTCTGCCATATTTATTTCTGTCCTCAAAAATAAAGTAGTAACTATTTTATGTGACTTTTAAAAACTTATATGAAACAATTTGACATCCCACAAATATACAATTAACTTTTAAGGGCAACTGAGGTGTATAACGTAGTTTATGAAGCTTGCAACACAGTTACATTTCATTCATTAAGGTGGAAGGTGTTACTTTTTTTTGACACTTAGTCTCAGTGTGAAATGCTCAATGTATTTTATTTCCTGTGATAGCAATGTGGGGTATTTCAACAATGTACCATCAGAAGAAGTATAGAATCATTGGTCTAATTTCTGGATTTCCATATTATTCTGTGCATCCACATAATTTAAGAGACTGCTGTCAGTTCAGTGCATGAATGATGGCAGATGCTGTTAGTTTGCCATATTGTCATTGTAACATCTACAGAACAGTGTGACCAAGTATTTATCAAATTCATTTTTGAAACATATTTCAACACTTATTGAGTAGTGTATTCATACCACATATTTATGTTTTAGAAAAGGTCTCTTTTGGCCAATCACATTAAACCACCTTGTCAAGGGGAGTTAGGGATGGGCAATAAATACTGGCCCAGCCAACTGTAGTGAATGTAATGAGTTCCCTGATTGAGGCTGTTAATCTGGTCCAAACAGGATGCCCTAGCTGACAGACAAAAACTGAAGTATCAGACATCTTTTCACTTTGACAGCTGGCTCTGACTGAGCTGGATCAGATTTAAGAACTTCCCACATGTAAATAAAGGGTGACTTGGTGACACAATAGCAGCCTCTGTGGTGTTACTTCACACTTATGTGCTTAGCCATTAACAGCTACTATCAAAGTGACTGTGTCTGCCCCTTTGAATTTCTGAGTGAGGCAGTTGACTGTGTGAAATGGTTGCCTTCCCCTGACAGTTCTACCCTATGGAAGGACTGTCAGAATGCAGTTATGTTTCCACATTTATGAAGGAACACAGTGCAAGATCTGCTATCAGAAATATTGAAGACATTTTTCATAAACCAAAGGGCTGCACTACCAATCTGCATTGGATTGCAGCTCAGAAAATCTGGTTTCTAGTCTCAAACAGTACGTCTGAGATTGGGTGAATTGCCCTGCTTCTGTGATGAAACAGCTCTTCTGAGCTCAACAGCCTGATTCTTCTGCTAAATGAAACTGAAACCTGATTCTTCTGAGCAGATCTCAAACTAAATGATCAGTGTTCCTTTTTTATATATGTCATAAACTCAGCAGCATTGCATTTAATTAGTTGACATCACATGTATCCCAGAGAAAGTGAGGACTGCAGACGCTGGAAATCAGAGTTGTGTGTGGTGCTGGAAAAGCACAGCAGGTCAGGCAGCATCCGAGGAGCTGGAGAGTCGACATTTTGGGCATAAGCCCGAAACGTCGATTCTCCTGCTCCTCTGATCACATGTCTCCTGCACCTGCACTAAGAAATATGCTTTTTAAAAATTAAGGGTATAGGTCACTTAATTTAAAAAAACTTCTCAGAACTGAAAACAAAGTCCATTTGCCTCAACTTTAAAAATTGAAATTTCCAAATAATGGTATTAAATATGTATCATTACCATAGCATGACATTTGGTATTTAGATTGCTCCAGAAATGTAACAAGGCAACAACATCTTTCAAATAGTCAGTGATTTTCCTGAAGTGGAAGCCACTGTGAATGACCCACAAGCCTATGGATGTGGGAGCACAGCAGAAGATGCCGATTAGAATCCTACATGACTACTAGATAGTTTGCCAGATGAATCTAAAATTGAACAAAAATAACTGATACAGATGAAGATGCCTGAAGTCAAGGGGACACGAATGATTTGTTGGATTATTTTGAACCATTTTGCAAACTTCTTATCTGATTTATCATCACTGTGAACTTTTACACAAATTCATTGCCAGGGACATTCAGTGGTATTGGGGTACAGAATTCAAAGCAGCTTTCACTTGAGTCAAGCAACCAGAAATGACAGTGTCATTGCTGAATTACTGTGATGACAATAATCATCTTACATTGCATTGAGGTTCTAGTGAGACAGGGCTGGAAGCAACCCATATGCAGCAAGGATAACTAGTTGTATTTGCACTCAGGACATTAATACAAATGGAAAAATGCTATTGTCAGATTGAAAAAAGTACCTGACTATTGTCTTTGATTGTGAGCACTTTAATCGATACCTATTTGGCAGAGACAAACTGACCGTGGACTATGACCCCAAACCACTCAAAGCATCTACTTCAACTACTTCTTTCTGTTTCAAAGTTTCTCTAAAGAACGTCACTTCGCTTACAGGTATAGTTTCTTGACATGACATGCAAGCATGGGAAATCGATGTAGGTTGCTAATGTGCTGTTAAGAACAATACTCCCTATGGAAAAAAAGTTGAGCTTAAAGCATATTATGAAAACTTCATGATTCAATGAGAAACACGTTTTAGTAGTCATCAAGCCAGCAGATTGAACCTGTAAGGTAAGAGTCTTGTTTCAATCAAACAAAAAACGCAACAAGATGAAAGTCTCCACATACTGCAAGAAGTAGTAATGAAAAAGTGGCTTGAAAACATCAATAACATATTTTTGCTTGAGAAGAGTACTGGAGCTCCAGAGGGCCACTGTTTCCGAGCAACCAAAATGGAGCAGCAGATGTTTCCATGGAAACACTAGTGTCATGGGAATTGCTTAGAAAAGAAACAGCATCCAAGGAATGGGCAGGTACCAGAACAACCAGTGACATCTCTCTCGCATACCATTTGAGTTTTGCCTGAATTAAAGACTGTGTGTGTGTGTGTGTGTGTGTGTGTGTGTGTGTGTGTGTGTGTGTGTGTGTGTGTGTGTGTGTGTGTGTAATGCATACACAGAGATTAATAAAAGTGGAATTGACTTGAGTTAAAACATTGTTTTGTTAATGAATAATACTGTTTTTTGTTACCATGTGTTCTATATTGAGTAATTTGTGTAACTTATAACTTCAAATTATAGTATATGCAATTTTTGTCCTTTATTTAAAAGGAAATGAGTGGAAGAATGCAGTTGTACTTGATGTGCTGGCTGTGTTGCTGCAGTTGGACACCATCTACTTCTGTTGCAAGTGCCTTTATAAGCAGCCTGTGGCTGCAATTAAAACACATCATTTGAAACAAAGGAGACTCTGAAGAAGGCATCAAGGGATTAGGGGAGAAGGAATACCTTTCAGGACCAGAAAGAGAGTGGACAACATAGCTCACTTGCACACTAGCAGTTTATTTTATGTATGTAAATGTTTTCCTGACATGTTTTCTTAAAATAAGTAATTTTCTTACTAAAACTCTTCAACAAGGCTAAGTCTTCACAATCATAAACCATTGGACAGCCAAACAAAAAAGAAGTTATTTCTCTTTGTCTGTCTTTTTTGTTCCTCTTCTATTCATTGAATAAATTATATTAAGAGTGTTAAAGAGGTTTCCTTTTAAGTATTTCTGCTACAGAAGTGTGTCTGTGGACAGGCTTTTCTGGCTATGTACGTATATTTTCTTCAAAACAATTGAGAAAATGCTGGAAATCCTATCAACCCAGAAGAATCTTCCCTTCCAGGGCCTTAAATTTATGTTAATATCATCTGGGAGGATGATGATGTGGGTAGGGGTAGTGCATGAGGAAAGCTGTTCAATTGTTGTTGGGTTCACGTTTGCCTACCCAACATCAGTTTTTCTAGAGAAAAAAACAGGTTTAATATCAAGTCAAAAAAAGCCTCCAATAATCAAAGAATAGCCCTTGAGGGAAAAAAAGCATTGTTTTGATTCTTGCCTATGATTTAGCTTTATGCTGTTTTCTACACTGGTGCAGCTATGCGACTATAAGTTGTTGTTTTAAATTTCTGCACTTTCTCCAGGGCCTGACATCCTTATTAAAGGGTATTGTCTGGAATTGAAGACAATCTTCCAGTTGAAGCCTATTTTCACTTTTTAAAATAAAACGGTGTATGAACTCAAGTGAAGCAGCATCTCATCAAAGATTCCCTGACTTACTTTTGAGGAGATGAAGTGTAGGTCCAAATGACACAATTATCCATTTCCTGTTATAAGGGGATGCTTTTGTCGTACTCTACGTCATGCTAATGATGCCACCTAAATTTGAAGACTGGCCATAAAGTTACATGATGAAGCAATCGCATGCAGATATCAATTTATTACAATAAGTACTCCCATTATCAATTTTTTTCAAATGACAAGAAAATAGCAGTTTTCATTTTTGTATGGTGATGCAAATTATTTCAAAGAATACAGAAGACCATACTTTTATAACAGCCTGTCTTATATTCCCAGTATTTGTCATTCTTCAAGCTTCAAATAGAGACCACTCTAACTAGATCATTTTCCATTTTGTTCAGGAATACCTATAACCATATGTTGCCTGTAACTGATATTTCTACACATGATCCTTCTGACCATGTGTCTGAGTTGGTGGTTGGAATAATTGACCGGTCAGTCTAGTGTGGGTACAGTGGTGAATGTGTGTGTGGAGCTGTCTTTCTTGCCATTAAAAGAAATGTCTTAAAAGGAGTAAGTCCCTTATGACTTCACGCCTATAACCTGGGCCTGTTTTGCTGTTGAGTTTAAAAAAAAAATGTTGGCTTAATGCACGAAGGCTTGGACTTTTTAAAACTCATAATTTGCATAAAGTCCTTAAGTTCCATTAATACACTTTATTTACAGTTGAAATATAAGAAGATTTGTCGTCATATTTAAATGTATAAAGGGGTATCTTTAACTATGAACAAAATTGTAATCTCCCACTGCATCATTTCAGTTTAATTCAGTATTTCAGTGGAACTTTAGTTTCTTTAGCTAATAAGTGCCCTTTAACTTGTGGAAAGCAATATCACATTTCCATCTTACATGCCTATGAAATACTTTAAGATACTTTGAAATTCATTAAATAAATGTATTTGAACAGGCCAAATTTATACCATGAGAATTTTAAATGACTGGCTGTACTTATTGTGTCTTTCTCTGCTTTTTCACTTTCTATGAGAACCTGGCACTGTCTATGGAATTGATGATAAAATGCAGAGTAATTTAATTAGTCCTCTTTTTGGTAAGAAAGGCTTGAAGTACCGCACAAATTAAATGAGCCATCTCATGTTGTTTAATCTTGCTTAACTATTGTGATGCACTGTTGTATATTTTAAAATGATCCTTCACCCAGTCCAAATGACTTCTTCAAAATTATATACAAAAAAGGCATTTCTTTTCAAATGATATCCTCTCTCCGCACATTTCCTGTGGTTACCTTCAGTTTTGCAACAACTGCCACTGTGCAGTGAGGTTTACAATTGGCCTGGTTCGAGCCTCTATTTCACAAATGCTGTCTACAGCAAACTGGATTAGACCATAAGATGAAGTCAACAAAGATCCGACACACAAGTTACATTTAGTCTATGATGCTTTCCTCATTCTCAAAGGAATGAGCACTGAAGTATTCACTTTTTGCCAAAACCTTTTCAGTATATTAAGTAGTGGAGGAAGACTGATTATAAACAACATCTACATAGTACCAAAGATATTTTTAAACTTTATTTATAATTGTACTTTCTGTGTTGTAAATGCTGCTGTTTAAATGCTGTCTTCAATATATGTTTACTTTTAAGTCACTATTCAATGATGTGGAACCCAGTACATCAGAGTAAAAAGAAATGACACGGTTGAAGCATTTGCAACTATCTTCAGCCAGAAATGCTGAATGGCTTCCTCCTGGTTTCCTCACCATCACAAAAGCCAATCTTCAGCTAATTGCAACTATTCTTTGTGATGTCAAGGAGTAGTTGGAAGCATTGAATACTGCAAGAGCTACAGTGCTTGACAGTATAACAGTTGAAGTACTTCGATATTGTGTTCCAGAATTAAAAGTGCCCCTAGCCAAGCTGTTCTAGCACAGGGACAACATTGGCTCTGCTGACAGATATCCTGTCCACAAGAAGCAAGACAAGTCATTTCCCAGTCCAGTACTGTTCATGTTCCAGTGTCAGCCAAGTTTTTCATTCACTCTTGGGGTAGCGGGTGCCACTGGCTAGGCCAGCATTAATTTTCTCTCCCTGGTTGTCCTTGAAAAGGTGATGGTAAGCTGTCTTCTTCAATCTCTACAGTCCATGTGCTACAGGTAGATCAACAATGCTGTTAAGGAAAGATTTCCAAGGTTTTGACCCAACAACATTGAAGGGATAGGTTGTAAGTTTGCTCGCTGAGCTGGTAGATTTGTTCTCAGATGTTTCATCACCATGCTAGGTGACATCATCAGTGAGCCTCCGGTGAAGAACTGATTAGATTAGATTACTTGTAATGTGGAAACAGGCCCTTCAGCCCAACAAGTCCACACCGACCCTCCGAAGAGCAACTCACCCAGACCCATTCCCCTACATTTACCCCTTCACCTAACACTAAGGCAATTTAGTATAGCCAATTCACCTAACCTGCACATTTTTGAACTGTGGGAGGAAACCGGAGCACCCGGAGGAAACCCACACAGTCACGGGGAGAATGTGCAAGCTCACACAGACAGTCGCCTGAGGCGGGAATTGAACCTGGGTCTCTGGTGCAGTGAGGCAGCAGTGATGTTCTGTTTTGTTTGCTAGTTACGTGTCTTGGCCTGTTGTGGTAGGAGATATTACTTCTGGTTATTTTTCTGACAGGTTGGTAAATGGGGTCCAATCGATGTATGTGTTAATAGTTTCAGTTTGAATGCCAGGCCTCTAGGAATTCCCATGTGTGTCTTTGTTTAGCCTGTCCCAGGATGAATGAGTGTCCCAGCTGAAGGTGTCTGTATGTATGAATACTAGTGATAGCTGGTCATGTCTTTTGGTGGTTAGTTGGTGCTCATGTATCCTGATGGCTAGTTTCCTGGCCGTCTGTCTGATATAATGTTTGTTGCAGTCCTTGCAGGATATTTTGTATATGATGTTTATTCTGCTGGTTGTTGGTATGGGGTCCTTTAAATTCATCAGGAGCTGTTTCATTGTGGTGGTTTCTGAGCTACCATGATGTAAGGTATAGACAGGATAGATTGAGTGAATCCTTAGAGTATAAAGGCAGTAGGAATATACTTAAGTAGGAAATCAAAAGGGCAAAAAGAGGACATGATATAGCTTTGGCAAATAGAATTAAGGAGAATCCAAAGGGTTTTTACAAATATATTAAGGACAAAAGGGTAACTAGGGAGAGAATAGGGCCCCTCAAAGATCAGCAAGGCGGCCTTTGTGTGGAGCTGCAGAAGATGGGGGAGATACTAAATGAGTATTTTGCATCAGTATTTACTGTGGAAAAGGATATGGAAGATATAGAATGTAGGGAAATAGATGGTGACACCTTGCTCCTCTGTAATATGTAAATTTTGCAAGTGCTGGATGTCTTGAAATGCATAAAGGTGGATAAATCCCCAGGACCTGATCAGGTGCACCCCTAGAACTCTGTGGGAAGCTAGAGAAGTGATTGCTGGGCCTCTTGCTGAGATATTTGTAGCATCGATGGTCACAGGTGAGGTGCTGGAGGTTGGCTAACGTGGTGCCACTGTTTGAGAAGGCTGGTAAAGACAAGCCAGGGAGCTATAAGCCAGGGAGCTATAAGCCAGTGAGCCTGATGTCAGTGGTGGAAGGGAATCCTGAGGGACAGGATGTACATTTTTTTTGGAAAGGCAAGGACTGATTAGGGATAGTCAACATGGCTTTGTGTGTGGGAAATCATGTCTCACAAACTTGATTGAGTTTTTTGAAGAAGTGACAAAGAGGATTGATGAGGGCTGAGCAGTGGTCATGATCTACATAGACTTCAGTAAGGCTTCCGACAAGGTTCCCCATGGGAGACTGGTTAGCAAGGTTAGATCTGACTGAATACAGGGAGAACTAGCCATTTGGATACAGAACTGGCTCAAAGGTAGAAGACAGAGGGTGATGATGGAGGTTGTTTTTCAGACTGTGACCAGTGGCGTGCCACAAGGATTGGTGCTCGGCTCGCTACTTTTTGTCATTTACATAAATGATTTGGATGCAAGCATAAGAGGTACAGTTAGTAAGTTTGCAGGTGACACCAAAATTGGAGGTGTAGTGGACAGCGAAGAGGGTTACCTCAGATTACAACAGGATCTGGACCAGATGGGCCAATGGGCTGAGAAGTGGCAGATGGCGTTTAATTCAGATAAATGAGGTGCTGCATTTTGGGAAAGCAAATCTTAGCAGGATTTAGACATTTAATGCTAAGTCCTAGGGAGTGTTGCTGAACAAAGAGACCTTGGAGTGCAAGTTCATAGCTCCTTGAAAGTAGAGTCACAGGTAAATAGGATAGTGAAGAAGGCGTTTGGTATGCTTTCTTTTATTGGTCAGAGTATTGAGTACAGGAGTTAGGAGGTCATGTTGCGGCTGTGCAGGACATTGGTTAGGCCACTGTTGGAATATTGCGTGCAATTCTGGTCTCCTTCCTATCGCATAGATGTTGTGAAACTTGAAATCAGAAAAGATTTACAAGGATGTTGCCAGGGTTGGAGGATTTGAGCTATAGGGAGAGGATGAATAGGCTAGGGCTGTTTTCCCTGGAGCGTCGGAGGTTTAGGGGTGACCTTATAGAGGTTTACAAAATAATGAGGGGCATGGATAGGATAAATAGACAAAGTCTTTTCCCTGGGGTCAGGGAGTCCAGAACTAGAGGACATAGGTTTAGGGTGAGAGGGGATAGATATAAAAGAGACCTAAGGGACAACTTTTTCACACAGAAGGTGGTACATGTATGGAATGAGCTGCCAGAGGAAGTGGCGGAGGCTGCTACAATTGCGACATTTAAAAGGCATTTGAATGGGTATAAGTATAGGAAGGGTTTGGAGAGATATTGGCCGGGTGCTGGCAGGTGGGTTGGAATATCTGGTCGACATGGGCGGGTTGGACCGAAGGGTCTGTTTCCATGCTGTACATCTATATGCCTCCGGGCTGGAGTAGTCTGGTCGTCATCTCCGAGATGTTTTTAACGTATGTAGTGTGGCTGGAGTCTCTGAGCATGTTGTATCTTCTTGTTTAGGTCTGATGTGTAGGAATTGGCAGACTGCGCTTATTAGGTACCCATTGTTCCTGAATGTATTGTATAGGTGTTTTTTTCTTGGCTTTCCGTAGTTCCTTGGTGCTACAGTGTGTTGTGACTTGTTTAAATAATGTCCTGATACCGCTCCGTTTGTGGGTGTTGGGATGGTTGCTCCTGTAGTTGAGTATCTGGTCTGTGTATGTGGCTTTCCTGTAAATGCTGGTCTGCAGCTCTCCATTGGCTTTTTGTTCTACTGTGATGTCTCTGAAGGGGAGTCTATTGTAGTCTTCCTCATTGGTGAACTTTATACCAGCAAGGTTGTTGCTTGTGTTTGTGGGTATCTTCTAATTTGTTGCGTTTCGTGGTAGCAAAGATGTCATCCACATAGCGGATCTATAGCTTGGGCTGGATTGTGGGAAGGGTGTTGGTTCTAACGTCTACATAATTGCTTCTGCTAAGAGTCCTGATATTGGTGATCCCACAGGCTTCCCATTGATTTGTTTGTAGATCTTGTCGTTGAATGTGAAGTGGGTCGTAAGGCACATGTCTACTAGTTTGAGGATGCTGTTCTTACTAATGGAGTTGGTGCTGTCAAGTGCTTGTGTATGTGGCTCATCTAGCAGTGAGGCCAGTGTTTCTTTGGCTAGGGTGATGTTTATTGATGTGAATAGGGCTGTCACATTGAAGGAAGCCATGACATCACCGTCCTCTACCTTGGTGTCTTTGATGTTAAGGAATTCCTGGATGGAGTGGCTTGAGTCTTCTACTAGGTGTTTCAGTTTGTGTTGCAGGTCTTTTGCTAGTCTGTATGTCAGTGTACATGGGTCTGATAGGGCCCCTTTGTTTATGTACCTTTTCGTAATCCGTAGAAACTGGGTGTGTTGGATCCGTTCAGGTTTGATTCTTTGAGCACAGAATTTTCTGAACTGCACCCAATACATTGAAAAAGCAAACACACTACTCGCAGATACAGATACCTACCAATAGGTGGCGATTGACCCGACTCCACAGCTAGAAAACCATATTACAGCATCCCTGATGAAATTAACAAGACAGATCTCCAAAGAATGACTGGAGAAAGAATGCCCCATCTTCCGCCTTGGGACCCTTCAACCACACAGCATTACCATAGAGCTCACTAGTTTCCAAATCTCCCTTCTTCTTCTCCCCCCCCCCCACATCTCCCAAATCCAACCCTCCAACTCCACACCACCCTCTTAACCTGTTCTACCTGTCCATTTTCCTTCCCATCTATCCGTTCCATTCTCCCCACTGACGTATCAAAATCAGCCCCACCTGCGTGTGTATGACCTTCCCGGCTACCCAACGTCACCCACCTATCTCAGCTCCCCTTTGTGCCCCCCCCCCCCCCCCCCCAAAATGAAGGGCTTATGCCCAAAATGCCAACTCTCTCGCTTCCCGGATGCTGACCTGCTATGTTTTTACAGCGCCATACTTTTCAACTCTCTCTGGTGTTGCTACTGTATGGAAGAACTTGGCTACAGTGTGGCACATTCTGGAGCACAAGTCTTCAGTTCTATTGCTGAATATTGTAAAACCCCGTAGCAGTTGCATTATCCAGTGCCTCCAACTGTTTCTTGATACTACATGGAGTAAATAAAATTTGCTTAGGACTGGCATCTATGATACTGGGAAACTCTGAAGGAGGCCAAGATGGATCAGAACTTCTGGCTGAAGATTGTTCAAATGGTTCAGCCTTATCTTTTCCACTGATGTGCTGGGTTCCCCCATCATTGAGGATGTGAATATTTGGGGAGTCGCCTCTGGCACATAATTGGCATCAACATTCTCAACTGGTTATTTTAGGACTGTCGAGCTTAGATCTGATTCATTGGTTGTGGTTTTACTTCTGTCACTTGCTGTTTGGCACACAAGTAGTTCTGTTTTGTAGCTTCTCCAGGTTGACACCTCATCTTTGGGTACGTTTGGTGTTGCTCCTGGCATGCCATTGTGCATTCTTCACTAAATTAAGGTTGATCTCCTTGTTTGATGGTAATGGTAGACTGGTGTATGGGATGAGCCATGAGACTCCTGATTGTATTTGAGTTGAATTCTCACGGATGGCCAGTCTTGATTTGCTCGGTCTGTTCGAAGAGGATCATTATTGATTAGCTAAGCTATTGTTGGTTTTGGACATTGAAATCCTCCACCCAAAGTACATTTGCACACTTGTCACCTTCAGCACTTCCTCCAACATTAGAGCATGGATTGATCAGCCTGGGGAGGACATGCAAGCTAATCACCAAGAAGTTTCTTTGCTCATATTTGACCTGATGCATGAGACTTCATGATGTCTGGAGGCAATGTTAAGGACTCCCATGGCAAGTTCCTTAAAACTATATACCATTTTACTGCCTCTTCTACTGCGTCTGGGACAGGACATATTTAGAAATGATGATGGTGGCATCTAGGATGAATCTGTAAGGTATGACTATGTCAGGTGGTTGTTTGACTAGCATGTGAGAATGTTTTTTCACTTTTGATATTAGCCCCAGACTCTTTGCAGTCAACAGGGTTTTTGCCATTGTTTCTGTTGTCTGGATCATTGCCCGATAGTTAGTCCAAATTTTCATTATTATTAGGACTTTCTAGCTTTTGTTACAACTGAATGGCTTGCTAGCCCATTTCTGAGACCAGTTAGATGTGAGTTGTATTGCTGTTTGTCTGTAGGTGCATGTAGGCGAGACCAGGCAAGGATGCAATTCCCTTCCCCAAAAGTGAGCCATGTGGGTTTTTCTGACTGTTTCATTAGACTAGACTGCTAATTCCAGAAACATTAAAAAAAAATTCAAATTCTACCATCTGCCACAGGATTCAAATCTGGAAACCCAGAACCATAACCTGTTCTCTGGATTAAAAGGTGAAAGTGAGGACTGCAGATGCTGGAGATCAGAGTAGAGAGAGTGGTGCTGGGAAAGCACAGCAGGTTAGGCAGCATCCAAAGAGCAGGAGAATCGAAATTTCAGGCAAGAGCCCTAGCCCTTCAGGAATGAGTCTTGAGCCGAAGGGGTAGAGGGATAAGTGAGGGGTGGGGGAGCGGGTAGTAAGCTGAGAGTGCCATAGATAGATGGAGGTGAGGGTAATGGTGATAAGTCTGCTCAGCCATCTCCTTCCCTCTAATTGGCAAAGTGATAGGAGGTGTCATTGGCAGTGATTTCAGTCAAAATGTTTATTTAGTATTCAGCCACTTGACTCTTTGATCTCATTGCAGCCTTTGTCTCAACTTAGGTACAAGAGTTGAATTCAAGAGATACAAGTTGAGAACAACAGCCTGTGAAATCAAGGAATCTTAGCTTAAAAAAACAGTCAGTAGGAACCACAAGAAAACTCCTCATTGGCTAGAATTATGTTTAGCATCAAGGAAACTGCTGATGTTTTCTGTAGGCCAATTATCTCAGCCCCTAGACTTTGTTCCAGGAACTCCACAGAGCTATGACATGTACCAACCAATATTCTGCTTCAGCAATGATCATTTTACTAGTGAATACACTTTGATGATTCCATAATGTTCAGTATCATCAGTTACTCTTCAGATGTTGAAAGTCTATATGCACCCACATCTAGCAAGAGCTGAACAGCATTTGGTTTGGGCTGATAAGTGACTAATCAAATTTATGCTTCTCAAGTACAAGACAATGGCCTTCTCCAACAAGATGGAATTTAACTATCTCCCCTCAGCATTCAACAACATTACTATTTCTGTTACACCTAGCATCTATTCTGGGGGAGATGGGAATGGTGGTTACATGGATAGACAAACATCATGTTTTTAATGTAGTTTTAAATTTTCAGAATAGTTACTTGAATTTGGCAGAAGTGCTTCTGTATGCCAAGTATTGGCTTTTCCAATCAGGTGGCAGCTTGTCGCAGCAATATCAACTTTTCCTTTGATCTTCTCGACCAACCATTGGAACGTGGAACTTGCACTCGTCCGAACCAAATGGTTGGAACATTGAGCGGGAACCACAGAAGTGCTTCCACTTTCTCCCATTGTTTTGGTTGGCATTATGTTAAGATATTGATTAGCAGAAATATATTTTCTGTCTCCTAACCAGTGTTTTATACAGTTCCAGCATCACCTCCCACTTCTTAAACTCTGTGTCTTAACTAGTAAAGTTACTTTATCACTTTATCCACCCATCCCACTGCCTTATGGAACTGATTGACATGTACACCAAGGTCTCTCTAATCTTCAGTGTTTCCCAGAATCCTCCCTTTCATCAAGTATTCCCTTGATGAAAATTTGAGGCAAATGAAATTCAGTCGGCCCATCTGACCACACTTTGTCAACTTTGAGATTGAGGAGTGCTTGAAAGTGAGAACATTTGCTATTCATGGAATGAGAATGAAGACCAAAGAGTCTGAGAGCCCTGACAAAGCTTCAAGAATAGGGAGCACCAAAAGAGAGACTCCTAACATTTTGATCATATGACACAACAATTTGTTTCAAGTTCGGGTTACGTGGTCAGGACATTTATGAACAATTGGACCAGTTTTTTTGGCTTTAAGTGTGGGAAAGATTATTAAGGAGTGGGCGTTTGGGCTAAGTCATGCAGTACAACAAGCCAAAAGAACAGGTTCGGTAGCATTGGTTATCTAAACTTTTATAACATTGTACAAAATAAAATGGAGACGTTATAATCAAGACTAATCATGGAAAAGTTAATGTATTCAAGATGTCAGTTAGTATTTTCTTTATAAATTTCCAGGACATAGATTAGCTATTTGTATCTTCAGTTAGCACTGTTCTTTTCTTTGGCTTAGCTGTTCCTGTGGCAGGATATTGTTTCTCGGTTACTGAGGAAATAGATAAGCTTTTTTCTCTTATTATGCCTCTATAAATCTTAGATGAACTTTTTTGTGTGTGCAACTTTACAAAGCAAAGTGTAATTCATTTTAAAAAGTACTAATATCCAAATTGCTTTAACAGGTGCAGCGGAAGACTTGCAGTTTTACGTAACGTATGCTGAGGTAGGTTTACATATTTTTCATGTTGTAAAGTTTTTTTTTGAATGTCAACAATTTGCAAGGTTGCTTTTTTTTTCTCTTTTAGTTGTCAATGTAACAAAAACAAAATTCAGACAATTTAATGTCCAGGTGAAGAGCCTTCAGACATTTCATTACAGGTAGTTTTGCTATAACGCATGTTTTGTCAGCGTAAATTGGCTATAATGCACTTGATGAATTATGGACGTTGTTTGGATAATGCGAACTTTCCACTGAATGGCTATAGCAATTTTCTATTAACGATCTTCTACAGCATAATTTTCTATAGTAGTTTTCATGTCACAATTTTCTATAGTACAAGATTGCAGAGGAACACAACTGTCATGCTATAGCAGAACATCCTGTACTTTAAAGGTGCTACATAAAATAAGCTGTTGTTTTAATGACTGATGTTTTCACTTTTTGAAAAAAATTACATGGATTAGGTGTCTTCAGTTGTTAACGGTTTTGTTTGATATTCAAAGTAACCTAGACAGACACATGCTGTGCTATTGTGAGTGTTTTATAGATTTAGTAATATCCTCTCACCACTAGTACTTTGGTTTAAATCAAACTCAGTTTGATAGTCTAGTAAATTGTAGGTGAAATTAATTTGGAAAGGCTGGAATTGATTGAGTGGATGTATGCTCCACAAAACAATCTGTCTTAAGTGAAAAATTTTTTACAAGTTCCTCTTAATTAAGAGGAAGCACAAGTTAAACTAGAAATGGAATATATGATGCAATACAGGTTGTTCTAGTATAATGCGTGTTTTGTTGATGCGGATTAGCTATAACGCACTTAACAAATAATGGATGATGTTTGGATAACACAAAATTTCTACTGAATAGGTAGAGTGATCTTCTACTGCGCAATTTTCTATAATGTGAGGTTGCAGAGGAAGGCAACTATCATGCTATACTTGAATGCCCTGTAGTCTCAATGACATGGTCTAAGAGTGGGATTAAGTGGCATTATTGAGAATAAGAAGATGGATTACCCTCCATCTGACAGAATCATTCCATGATGATTGATTGCATCTTTATGCCAAGTGCAAAAAAATGTCATTGCCAGCTTCTGAATGAATAAAGAGACATTTGCTCTTGCCAACATACAAAGTTGAAGTAGGAATCGACCAGACAAGACAAAGGTGGGTGTAAAGAATGTGCACATTTATGCTGCAACTTTCCTAATGGGAAGTTTGATGTCATATGCAAAAGTGAACTAACCTGCTTTAAATACCCCAGCCAATGTGTGTTCAAGGTCATTACTTTAATGGTCCAGGCATGAGTTATAATGCCCTTTGGAACGTGTGATACCCCATCACTTATGAAACTGATGAGTTGTCCAATCATGATAAAGGGGGCTTCTGCCACATGGATGATTCACTAGCATGCAGAGGCCTGTGAGATGTTGCAGAGATGTACAGCTGCTCCTTGAAAAGATTCACTTACAAAAGAATTGGGTATCTTCAATGCTACTAGCAGAACTGGAAATCAGTGCTTTGAGGTCTTACTGACAAGTTATGGATATTTGGATTCATCTTCTGGAGAGATGTATGCTTTCACACTTGTTCACAGGCATATCCAGATCCTGTGATTGAAGTAATGTCTCCTCCTTTGTACCATTCATCCCTTACCTCTAACCTCTTAATGCGTGGTGTCCTGCTCATCCTATGCTAGTTGCCTCTGCTCTGCAACTCCAGTGGCCTCAACTTCTGAGGGCTGAACCGCCAATTCTAGTTACACCCTTCCCTGGTGCTCAGGCAGAGTCCAACCAGCTTTGTCCACTGCTCCAAAGCAGTAACTAGTGCCAAGAAGGTGATGAACTCTTGTAGACCCTGTTATCGTTCTGCCAGATGGTGGCAGAAGCACTACTGGAAGATGTGACAATGACTGGGACTGCATCCATTCTGCAAAGCTGACAACTGCAGAGCTATACTACAGCCAAAGGCTGAATTCTGTTATTGTAGTTCGTCACAGCTTTAAAAGAGGCTGCCTTGCAACAATAATACATTGGGGCAGTCTTAATAGGGTAAGAAGGACTTCAACCACTGAGGTACAGGGAGCCTTTGTGGGGCTAGAGCATTTCCAGAGAAGGTACCCTTCTTTCTTTCTGTCTTTTTACGTAAAATGGTAAATTAGTGGGCGGGACTTTTTTTGTTCTGCCTATCCGCGGTCATGTACAGCAGAGCATTAATTACCCATTAAGGACATCAGTAGGCCGAAGGACAGCCAGGCTGCCTAATGCTTCACTTGACTATTGTATTAAGTTGTGGGTGGGCAGACCGTGGGCTAACCACAAGTTCTATTTTATGTGCCCCATTATCTCTTGCTGGTGGGCTATCGTGGTCTGTACTATTGTCCTAGAAAGTTGGGGAAATTAAGTAGGGGAGGAAGCACCCATAAATAGGTTGGCCTACTCTTGCCCACTACCAACCCATACAACAGAAGCTACAAAACTGGATGCTTGACGTACCTCTCTTCCATCACTGTTTAAATCCCATTGACTAACTTCTCAAGGGCTTCGTTGGCCCAAGCGTAGGAAAGCTCCCACAGCTAACAAATTTGGGCCTTGGCCTTTTACAGCTCCCCTGCCTGCAGACATGCTGCATTGATCTATCTGACCCACTGTGCACTTTGCTTCACCAAAATACTCAAGGAACATTTTACAATGTAATTACTTAAAAGAAGGTACAGTTTTGAAATAGCACTGCAGCCTCTCAGCGCCAGGGACCAGGGTTCAATTCGCGCCTCGGGCGACTGTCTGTCTGTGTGGAATTTGCACATTCTCCCCGTGTCTGTGTGGGTTTCCTCCGGGTTCTCCAGTTTCCTCCCACAATCCAAACATGTGCAGGACAGCTGAACTGGCCATGCTAAATTGTCCATAGTGTTAGGTGCATTAGTCAGGGGTAAATATAGGGTAGGGGAATGAGTCTGGGTGGGTTACTCTTCGGAAGGTCGGTGTGGACTTGTTGGGCTGAGGGCCTGTTTCCATACTGTACGGGATCTAAATCTAATCAAAGCAATGTAACCTGCAGGTAATAATAATGGTATTATTAAACAAGTTACACATACTTTGTATTTGAGCAGCTTTAATTGACTACCCAAAGCAGTGAAAAATGCACAGGGACTTATGTAAACACCAACATTAGAGAAACAGAATAGGCAATAATTTGTTCTTATTTAAGTATTTCGTAAGGAGCCCAAATAATATTTGACATATTTGGCTTTTAAAGACCTGTGACATGCTGTAGAAAGGCAGGTAAAGAATCAGGTACTGTGGGAGCATTCTTCCAGAAATGAATAAAGGCACATATCCATTCAGCAGTGAACTTTTGTACTTTGAAGTTGTTGATGTCCTGCCAAAACGTTCTGTTGGCTGCATGTTTTGGAGCTTTATTTGAGGACATGTATTTTGACTTTAGATAATTTTTAAAAATTGAAAAGCTCATACAATATTTCCACCAGGCAGTATGTTATGTAATTTGAAAATCTGTTTACCAAATTAGAGCTGTATTTTTGGATGTCATTTATGCACAATTTGATGATTAAGTCACAAAGTCCTGCATTTACTGGGCAGGACCATGAGATGACTAACTTGCATATGAGGATTTGCTGTAGGAGACAGAAATAAATGGACTTAACTTCTGTTGAAAGTTAAGGCTTTCTCTCCATCCCTTACTATATTCATTTCCCGACAGCAGGTTATTTTCCATAAACAGACTGAGGGGACGAAGTAGGGTGGCCATGAAAAGGAATGCAGGTATTTTGATGAAGTCAGCATGTACATTTTATGCTGCTTACTCACTTCATTATTTAAAGCATACAGCCAGTCCTGATTGTGTTGTTGAAATACGTCATGCTTGACCAGGATTGCAAAATTAAGAGATTAACATGACATCAAGCAAGCATGCACACCAAATGCTAGCCTACACCCTTTAAGACTTTGCCATAGGCATAAATGCTAACAGTCATTGTAAAAGTTCATCAATACTGTAAATGTTACTTGCTTTATGCAAGTACAGAAGCTGAGAAATGGGAGAAAAAACTCAAAGTGCAGGTCTGAGGTAATGTGAAAAACAAGAGAAATTAAATGATATAAGTGATTCAATTATAAACAATGGTGCAAAGTAAAATTAGATAGTAATGGGACAAATAAAGAAACACAAGATGGAGTTTAATTGGAAGTATTAAATTCATTGCTAAGTTTGGAGTGCTGCAAAGTGTCCCATTAACAACAGCAACTTGCATTCATGTACTGCTTCTAATGCAGTAAATGTCCCATAAGCTTCATAGGAGCATTGTGTGCTATTGGTATATGATATGATATAAGATATGATACTTAGCTGTATACAGAGATATTAGTGTAAATAAGCAAATGTTTGTCAAAGAAGTAGGCTTTATGGAGGGCTGTTGAAACTTTATTGCTGGAACAGCACAGCAGGTCAGGCAGCATCTAGGGAACAGGAGATTCGACGTTTCGGGCACAGGCCCTTCCTCAGGAATGAGCAGAGAGTGTTCAGCAGGAGAAGATAAAAGGTAGGGAGGAGGGACTTGGAGGAGGGGAGTTGGAAATGTGATAGGTGGAAAGAGGTCAAGGTGAGGGTGATAGGTCGGAGTAGGGTGGAGGCGGAGAGGTCAAGAAGAAGACTGCAGGTCAGGAAGGCGGTGCCGGGCTGGAAGGATCCGGCTGAGACAAGGTGGGGGGAGGGGGGATGAAGAAACTGGTGAAGTCCAAGTTCATCCCCTGCGGTTGGAGGGTTCCCAGTCGGAAGATAAGACGCTCCTCCTCCGACCGTCGGGTTGTTGTGGTTTGGCGGTGGATGAGTCCAATGACCTGCATATCCTCGGTGGAGTGGGAGGGGGAGTTGAAATGCTGTGCCACAGGTTGGTTGGGTTGGTTCGTCCGGGTGGCCCAGAGGTGCTCTCCTCCCTACCTTTTATCTTCTCCTGCTGAACACTCTCTGCTCATTCCTGAGGAAGGGCCTGTGCCCGAAACGTCGAATCTCCTGTTCCCTAGATGCTGCCTGACCTGCTGTGCTGTTCCAGCAATAAAGTTTCAACTTTGATCTCCAGCATCTGCAGACCTCACTTTCTCCTTTATGGAGGGCTATCAAGGTGCAACTCAAGGTAGAGCAACAGAGTTTTACAGCATAGGTAACTGAAGGCAAGGTCAGCAGTCGTGGAACAATCAAGATCAGGGATGCTGATTTTTTTTCTTTTAAAATTCAAGGAATACAAACATCTCATTGATTTGGAGGAGTTTGGAGTACAAAGGGCATCACTGTAGAATGAAATGAGTTATTTCAAGTGGGTACAAGGAGTAATCATGGTCTAAATAAGCTCTCATCCTGAAGATTGGGCTTGTTGCTTGTAAAACTAAAATGGGGAAGCAGGAGATTGTGAAATAAGTCAGCTGATCAGTCTTTTTGTTGAGTGGGTGAGCATGTCTGTACTTCAGAACCGTAGATGGAAATGTGTTGCTGGAAAAGCGCAGCAGGTCAGGCAGCATCTAGGGAACAGGAGAATCGACGTTTCGGGCATTAGCCCTTCTTCAGGCTAATGCCCGAAACGTCGATTCTCCTGTTCCCTAGATGCTGCCTGACCTGCTGCGCTTTTCCAGCAACAGATTTCCATCTCTGATCTCCAGCATCTGCAGACCTCACTTTCTCCTTCAGAATCGTAGCCTAAGTTTGATACCAAGTATTAGTATGTCTTGCTTTATCCCTGATTTTAGTCAACCTGGCACTGGGCCTGAGAGAAGAAATGGCACCATTAAAAGCACAAAAGAAGGTGATTGTGCCAAAATTGTAAGTTTGTCTGCAAACTAATGCTCCCTGCATAGATCTGGTGAGCTGACTGATGAAATGAACAAGGGACAGGAGTAGGCCGTTCGGCCCTACATCTTATTTCTGTGCTGTAAAATTAACAATGAAGAATGAGATCTATCTTAGCTGAATTTTGTTTGCACTCACCACTTGATGAGTCAGTTTTCCTCTGTGTTGAACAGAATTTGAAGGATACACGGAGGGTAGCTAGGATATAGAATGGTCTCTGGTTGATGACTTCAAGGGTAGCTCAGTAGTACCACTGCTGACTGAGTTCTAAGGGATATGGTTGCCAGTGTGGAGGCGGTGGGATAGTGAGAATGTCACAGTACCTATATTTCAGAATCACGTGCTTATCCTTTGCTGATAAATTCAAATCCCATCATGACAGCTGATGGCATTTAAATTGAGTTAATATATCTGGACTTAGTCTCAGTAATTTTGATCACAAAACCATTGTCAATGACCCATAAAAATACTTATCTAGTTTCCTGATGCTCTTTAAGGAAATAAGTCTGCTATCATAATCTGACCTGGCTAACATTCGACTCCAGACCCACAGCAAAGTGGTTGACTCATAATTTCCCTCTGAAATGACCTAACAGCACTATGGGTATGCAACAATTTAAGAAAATAGGTCACCACCACCTTCTCGAGCACAGTTAGGGATGGGCAGTAAATGTTGGTCTAGCCAGTGATACCCACATTCCATGAATTAACTTGTAAGAACCATACTCTAATGATCATTCTTGATAATGAAATCCATTTGCTATAACGGCAAGAATTTAATTATATAATCTTTAGAAAGACTAAGATATAAGCATACATGCAATCGTCATAAAATAAACACAATTGTGGGTTGTAATATTGCAATTTTAAATGTTACATTATTTTTACTTCTGTTTTACACCATGACAGTCAAAATTGTCACGGTTGAAAATGTGGCTTAGATATACTGGAACCTGCTTTATTTAGGTTACTTGCATCAGCCCTATTGCTTCCTGTGAAATTGAAAATTAGTTGTCATTGTGATTCAGTAATATTTAATACCAATATTGAAGTATGCTGTATTGCTCATTGTACTTCCATCTGCAGAATGTCCAGTTTATGTTTACAAAGGTAAAACCATTAAAATAGTTAAGTCTTAAAGCTGAGAAACCGGTTTTCTGTCTGACTGGTTGAGCCAGTATTTTTGCTGCAAACAAATATCTTACTCACTTCACTTACCTGTAAGTATATCCTTCTATTTCATTTCTACTTCATCACTTCTATTGTATCTCTTAAGTACATCAATACAGGAGAATAGGTTTTCATTGACATGCACGGGTTCAGCTCCAGGCATACTTCAAGCTTTTAAATTATTTGAAAGTTAAATCTGTGCAGCAATGACTTTCTAAAGAAATGAAGTACATATAACCTGAGCCATTGAGAAAGCTTTAGGACCTTGGGATTATACTTAACATACAGAATTTCATCTATTTTTACAAGATATAAGTGACTAGTGTTTTAACAAAAAAAAGCATTATAAGAAGACATTGAAACAATATAGTAAATGATTTGTACCTCATGCTTGCACAGATAAATTTTAGAGTGAAGTAAGTATGATCTCACTTAGAAATGTTGAGGGTTTTAGTTCTGACATTCATTTCTGATATTTGATATGAAGTGCAAAAATGTTTTACATAGTTATCCTTAAAATGGTTGTAAAATATTTTAGAAGAGTTGATTTTCTGACTCTGTAAATTGTTTTTATTTTGTTTAAATCAATGCTAGCATTTAAATGCAAACCCACCAGGAATTTGTCTAGCTACAGCATGATTTCCAACCCTTCTTATCTTCTCGGTATGAAGACCAGCATTCTATTAGCCATTTTTTTGGATTTTGTACCTGACCATAACATCTCAGTGATCTAGCCACCAAAATGTCTTTTGACTTGCACTCCTCCATTTTGACACGAAGGTACTCTGATTAAGCCTTTGTAAGCCCACAGTGAATGGCCCATACTTGCATTTGTCACTTAAGAAGATATACTGATACTTGAGTCTTACTGTTGCTAGGATTGAAAGTTGAATCAATTTTTTCAAAATTTCCAATTTACCTGTCTGGACTCTGTTTAATAGAAAACACTTACCACATTTCTGAACTTAACATGAATACTCTTTATTATCATTGAATTAACTCTAAAACAGATGAACAGAAGTATTAGAAATTTCTGGAGAAACTCAGCAGGTCTGGACTCAAAACATTAACTCTGCTTTTTCTCCAGTCCTGTTGAGTTTCTCTAGCAATTTCTGCTTTTGTTGCATTTTACCAGCATCTGCAGTTCTTTATTTTATCAAACAAAATGGAAAATTGCCAACTTATAAGTCCACTGACTGAAACTCTAACCCCATCCTAAACCCTAATACATAAATGCAGACAGGTACAAACAAACAAATATTAGTGTTCTGAGTGGAGGGAAAAGTACTGAGGAAACACACTTCAATATAACCAGTTCACAGCATTAAATGCTGTGTTCTATTTGCTTCTTTCCAGACCTTCTGTTCCCTTGTTTCTTCAGCCAGATTCTCTCAGTTCTTCCCTGAAGAGAGGGTGGTTGATGCTTAATTATATGGTCTCTCTGTCACTGATTAGAGACAACAGCCTATAGCAACTGGTGGAACAGAATGTCTTCCAAGTTTTGGTTACTTCATTCAAGAGAAATACATTTTCTCTATTACAGTTTGGAAACTTCTCCCTTGAATTATCCACTCACAGTGTTAGCTGTCTAGGAACCTATCAGAGAGTGAATATCATGCTTATGGCTCTTGGTCTCCAGATCTTGTTTTTGTTGCACAAATCAGTCAGCAGTCTGATACGAGGTGAAGCTTGCTCTGCAAACACCCACAGTGCCGTGGAGTCTTTAACCTCTTCCTCCACTGCTTGAACAAAGCACCAATATAAACACAACTCAATGAGATCTAATTTTTATTTTTAAAGTACACCAACTCCTTCCACAGTTTTTGCTTTAGTTCAGTTGATTTCCCATGTTCAAAATCAAAAATAAAAGAAAAGGTTATATCTTTATTAAAATTCACTGATCACAGTTTTATCCAACCGCTTAATCTATTAAAATCACTGTATTTTTAAGATTGCATTTAAACTTCATGAATACCATCTATCACTGTGTAATCAGCAAACTTGGATATGTGACTTCTGTTCCATCACTTAAGTCATTAATAAATAGTGAATAGTTGTGCCATTACAAATCCCTGTGAGTCACAACTAGGTTTGGGAAAGCAAATCTTAGCGGGATTTATACACTTAATGGTAAGATCCTAGGGAGTGTTGCTGAACAAAGAGACCTTGGAGTGCAAGTTCATTGCTCCTTGAAAGTGGAGTCACAGGTAAATAGGATAGTGAAGAAGGCGTTTGGTATGCTTTCCTTTATTGGTCAGAGTATTAAGTATAGGAGTTGGGAGGTCAGATTGCGGCTGTACAGGACTGTGGTTAGGCCACTGTTGGAATATTGCATGCAATTCTGGTCTCCTTCCTATCGAAAGATGTTGTGAAATTTGGTTTCGAAAAGATTTACAAGGAAGATGCCAAGGTTGGAGGATTTGAGTTATAGGGAGACGTCGAATAGACTGTTTTCCCTGGAGTGTCGGAGGCTGAGGGGTCACCTTAGGAGTTTATAAATCTTGAACATGGATAGGATAATTAGACAGTCTTTTTCCCTGGGGTGGGGGAGTCCAGAACTAGAGGGCATAGGTTTAGGGTGAGAGGGGAAAGATATAAAAGAGACCTAAGGGACAACGTTTTCATGCAGTGAGTGGTGCATGTATGGAATGAGCTGCCAGAGGAAGTGGTGGAGGCTAGTACAATTGCAACATTTTAAAAGGCATCTGGATGGGTATATGAATAGGAAGGGTTTGGAGGGATATGGGCCGGGTGCTGGCAGGTGGGATTAGATTGGTTTGGGATATCTGGTCAGCATGGACAAGTTAGACCGAAAGGTCTATTTCCGTGCTGTACATCTCGATGACTCTATGATTCTAATATCCTGCCCATTAAGTAACCTTGCCAGTATCCTTGCTCTGTTTTCTGCTACTCATTCAATCTCCTGACTAGCTCATTAAATAATACTCATTTCAGTGAGCCTTTATTTTAGCTAGTATTCTATTTTGTATTACTTCCATCAAATCCCTTTTGAAAATCTGCAATAATAATATTCACTATCCACAGGTTTAGTTATATTTTCAAAAAATTTCAGTCAGTTTTCATAAGGAATGACCTGTCCTTTACAAATCCGTTCCGAAGAAGCCATACTCGACTCAAAATGTTAACACTGTTTTTCCCTCCACAGATGCTATGAGACCTGCCAAACACTTTCAGTTTCTGCTTTACAAATCTATTTTGACATTCTCTAAGCAATGAAAATATTCAAAACATCCAGTCAGTCGAATGGTAATTGTAGACTCTAGTAAACGCACCTAGGCATACAAAGTCAGAAAAAAAAATGGTGTTATGGGTGGATGGAAAAGAAATATTATGGAAGAATTTCAGTAGTACCAACCCTCAGAATTTGGTAGTGTACCTTTTGTATCCTAAGTGCTTCAGGTCTCTGATCTATCTTTCATTTTTTTTCACAGGAGGTGCAGAGCAACCAGTTCATGGATTATTGGTTGAAAGCACCGGTGGGAGAAAATAAACTGACTTTCTTCAGGGTTTAGATTTTTTATTACTGAATAAAGAGACACACCATCATCTGACCCTTCAGTGTCTGAAAGATTCTGTCAGTATCATTCACACCCACAAGCTGTTCAGCTGCCCATGATCCAATCAGATAGGTGTCATTTGCCACCAGATCACAAAGCTACAAACCAATCAGCAACCTGTTGCTGGCCAAATCTCTCTCTTTATAATTACTCTGCTGTTGGTCTGTCTACAGACAGCTTACTCTACTGCTTGAATAAAACAGCAGTGAAAACATGTTTTGTCATGAGTTTCACGTATTTGCTTTTTAAAAGTACAGCAATTCCTTCCTTAGTCCTTTATTGTCAAGCAGTCCTTTCTCCAATTCACTCCACAATTAAAAATAAAGTAAAATACAAAAGATGATCTGTTTCAAGCCATAATTTGCCCAATCTTGATGTGTAATATTAGCAAGCTAATATTGTGTTCCATAGCTATAGAACCTCGTATCATGAAAATGTCAGCTATTATCAATTGCATCAAAGCTGATCAAACTTCATTCTAGATAAATAGGCAGCAGTATAAATGGGTATTATTGTTTTCAGACTTGACTAATACTGAATATATACTGGCAAGGTTGATTTTCTTCAGTTGGTATTTTATCCCTACATCAAGGCAAAGATGACTGTGTTTATCACCTGGGGTGTGTAGTGTTGGGTATATAGATGAATGATAAGGCTAATTTTACTTAGAATTATAAATGACAGAATACCAGACGATTGCGTTTTGGCCCAGTTCCTGGCTTGTGAATTCCCCTCTGTGTATTCTTTGCATCTGGTATGAGCTTGCTTACAGAGGAAGCCTCATTGCCTGTTCATTTGAGTGCTCCAGGTGTAACAAAACTGAGCAAGTTAAAGCAATATCAAAACTTTGAAAGAAAGCCTTTAGAGTGTCCTTGTAGTGCTTTTCGGTGACCACTGTGAGAACACACCCTGGACTCAAATTCTCCATAGAATAATTGGTTTTAGTGAGTGAGTGTCAGGTACTTCAGCTAAATGACCAGCCCAACTTTGTCACGATTGTTTGCGTGGTGTGGTTGCTTTGCACACAGCTTAATTAGATAGTTGACATTTTGTGCGGCCATGAGGACTTCAGAAGCTTCAAAAGGTGGTGGTTGACCTTCTTGGCATGACGTTGGTGCACTGTTCATTTTTGGTATGCATAAACTTTAGTTTGGAAGACAAGACCTTCTCCAGTTTGTTCCCAAGCTAAAGTTCAAAGTCTGTTGAAGGTTATGCTTGCTTCAGAAATTCTTGCATGCAGTTCATTGTAATTCGGGCTTTAGATTGAAATCTAGGGCTTGATATGGATCCTTGCTGGAATTGGCTGGTTACTTCAATTTTTTCTTCATGCTGATCTTGACACAGGGCTCAAAATATTTTTTAAAGAGCTACTTTTGGTTATTAGTCTCAATAACCTCCTTTGGAACCACAGTCAATTAGTAACAATGCTTTGTGTATTTGTTTTGATATGTGGAATATTTGGACACTCAGATGCAAATTTTTTTTAGATTACTTAGTGTGGAAACAGACCCTTCGGCCCAACAAGTCCACACTGACCCGCCGAAGCGCACCCACCCAGACCCATTCCCCTACATTTACTCCTGTAAAATTAGAAAAATTCAGCCATATTCTCAATAACCTTCAATGTTTAATTATGAGTAAACTCAAAAAATGAGAAAAATGTTGATTTCCCAGTCATGGCAGTCGTTGAGTAGGCACATGACAAGTTAGAAGTAGAAGTTAGCAACAAACAAATCTAACACACTTCAACACACACACAGACATCAATCACTTTAAACATGCTTTCTGCAGGCTGGTGAATTCACCACTAAATAGTTGTATGCTTGGACCTTTACACCCTCATGTTAAGTCCTACTATTTTGATGTTTTCAAATGTGTTAATGCATGAGGAAAAATATTTATGAAATAAAATATTCACTATTAAGTAATACAATTGACACAATATTCATTACAATTGCACCCTGGAGATTTTTCTCCTTGGTTGTAGCTCCTGAACTCCTGCAGCTCCTGCTTACTTAGTTCATAAGCTCCACGTAATTTGCAAGGAATTTGTTACGTTAGTTTTCCTGCTCTGAGTGTTCATTTGTTGAAAAGCTTAAAACTTTTTACCTTTAGTGATGGAGAAATTAAATTTGGAGAAGAACATTAGAGAGTTCTGCTACTTCTGTTGCAGTTTGTGAATACTGCAAAAGTGATAACAAATGATGTCAAGTGAAAGAAAAACCTGTCCCAACAATAAGAATTATACACAATCGGATAATGCCTTCTGTCACAAGCTGTGTCATTTCTGCAAACTTCATGTAAATTGATTTACATCTAGATAAATCAGATACTAGTTTCCAAAAAAAATTGCAGAAACCAACAGAAGTCGATTTCACAAGTATTTTGTCTGATATTTGGATGGAGCAATTCAGGTTTTTTTGCACTTGTAGTAAGAAAGGATTATATAAGCTGCATTACAAAGGTTTCAGTTAAGTTTCTTGCTCACACATTTCTTCATTGTGCCATAATGGTAACTTTCGCTATGAGCATTCCAAAATCTGGCCTTCATCACAGGACCAGGATTATAAAGAATTGAGAGGTATAGAAAATAAGACTGTGTACCAATGGAGAAGACAACCAACAAACATGTGTCCTTCTGCCAGAGTCTGTAAACTATATCTCTCTTGCTTACTAAAATGAATAGAAAAGCATTACTGAGAAGGTTACACTTTATTAAGGACATTTCACTGAAACCATACTTCATACTTATAGGTAATTAGAATTCTTAGAACTTTCTATGTCGAAGCAGTTCCATAATCTTATTTTCCAAATAATATGTGACTAGCAACATAAGAAATTTGTCCATTAAATCAAGTTTTCAGGTAACTGCCAAAGCACAATCATTCTTAGAAACTTGGCATCCTTCCTCTGTTCCAGGATGAAGGAGAAGATTGGCAACCCAGTGACAATTAATGCTGTTTTTTTAGTGATGCCGAACTGTATTCTCTCTCCTGGGCTTAAGCTGTGGTTAATGAGGCTCATTATTTGATAGGGAGCAAATGGCCGAGCAGTATTAATCACTAGAATATTAATTCAGTGACCTAGGTAATGTTCTGAGGACCCGGGTTTAAGTACTGTCATGGCAGATGGTAGAATTTGATTTCTAATGCAATTCTAATGATATTTAATAAGAGTCGAATTATAACCATGGAATTATTGTTGTTTGTCATAAAAGTTAATCTGATTCATTGCTGTCCTTTAGGAAGGAACTCTGCAGTCTGGTCTTGTCTACATGTGATTGCAGACCTAGAGCAATATTGACTGCCCTCTTAAATGATGTAGCAAGTTATAGAATTGTATCATCTGCTAGAAAGGAAAAGAAAATGAAAATGGACAGACTACTTGGCAACAATCTGTGGACCAGAAACAATAATGGCAAAAATAGACTGGTAAACTCTGCAACGTCCTCCTTACTAACATCTAAGGGCAGATGCCAAAATTGGGAAAGCTGCCTCACAGACTAAGGAAGCAACAACCGGACATAGTCACACTTGCAGAATCATCCTTTACAGACGATGTTCCACATACCACCAGTCACCTTCCATGGATATGTCCTGTCCACCTGCAGGACCACCAGAGGTGGCAGCACAGTGGGAAGGGGTTGCCCTGGAAGTCCTCAACATTGACCATGAAAACCATAAAATCTCATGGCCATGGCATCAGATCAAACATGGCATGAAACCTCCTGCAGGTTAACATATACTGTCTTCCCTAGGCTAATGAGTTAGTGCTCCTCAGTGGAGTTGAACAAAGCTTAGAGGAAGCACAGAGGGTGGCAAGGATGTAGAATATACTCCGGGTGAGGGATTTCAATGTCCAAGACAAAGAGTGATTCATCAGCAACACTATTGATTGAGCTGGTTGAGCCCTATAGGACATAGCTACAGATTGGGTCTGCGGCAGATGGTGAGGGAAAACATACTTCATTCTCACTAATCTGCTACCTCAGATATATCTGTCCATTATACTATTGGTAAGAGTAACCACTGCACAGTCTTTGTGGAGACCAAGACCCATCTTCATATTGAGAATACCTTACATTATATTTTGTGACATTATCTCTGTGTTAAATGGGACTGTATGGACTAAATCTAAACAGATATAAGCGAAAGTCTAAAACACAGCCAACTGGGAGTCTGAACAGCCTTCAGTCAGATCTATCAACTCATCACTCAGCATCCATGGGGCACTGTGGGCCATCAGAAGCAGCAGAATCGTACTCCAGCACAATCTGCATCTTCAAGACCCGGAATGTCCCTCACTGTGCCATTGCCATAAAGCCAAGGGATCAGCACTAGTTCAGTGAAGAGTGCAGGAGGACATGCCAAGAGCAGCACCAGGTGCAGCTAGCTTAAAAAAAAGTATTAACTTGGTAAAACTACAAAACAGGACTACTGGTGGCCAAACAGCATAAGCAGCAAGTGATAGACAATGGAGAGCGATCCCACAATCCGACTGATCAGATGTAAGCTATGCAATCCTGTCACATCCAGTTGTGAAAGATAGTGGAAAATTAAACAATTCATTGAAGGAGGAGTTCCACAAATATTCCCATCCTTAATTATGGGGGTACCCGCACATTGGTGCAAAAGATAAAGCTGAAGCATTCGCAACAATCTTCAGCCGGAAGTGCTGAATGGATGATCTGTCTCAGCCTCCTCCAGAAGTCCTAAGCATCACAGATGCCAAGCTTTTGTCAATTTGATTCACTACTTCTAATATCAATAAATGGTCGGAGGCCCTGATTAAGGTCTATGGGTCCTGACAATATTCTGGCAATAATACTAATAATGCCAATAGTGAGTACTCAGCAGCCATAGAGTCATAGTCATAGAGATGTACAGCATAGAAACAGACCTTTCGGTCCAACCCGTCCATGCCCACCAGATATCCCGACCATTTGATCAGCAGGAAGTATGAACAGAGGAGACCTTGAAATCTGACAGAAACATATTAAATGATGTCTTATAAAGATCAAAATGAATATAAAATGTGGCTTATTCTGGAAATTTAAAATTAGAAACAGTAAGTTTGGGTAATTTTGCACAGCAGGTGCAAGGAGAAAAACAGTGACTTCTCATCAGAACCAGAAAATTGAGAGCTTTAAAGGAAGTGCAAAGCTGGCTCAGAGGGTCAAGGAAAGACTTGTAGAGTAGAAGACAAGAGTGTTTTCAAAAATGATATTGCAAGGTAAAAGGTGTTAAGACACAGAAGATGAATCTATAGGAGGTATAAGTTGTTACAGCAGAATGGCAGCGGAAGGGAGATATGGGAAATATATCAAAAACCCAAAGGCTTCTCTAGTCTCAATGTGGTGGAGGGAAATCAGGAAGGCTTCTTTTCGCAGTTAAATGTTCATTTAAATATAATGTGTACATGATCTTGCTCTAAATCAGAATTTAATGTTTCTACAAGTACTCGTGTTGACAAAATGTTTATTGTTTTTATCAGAAATCACCAAGCATTTTGGGTTTGGAGGCATACTCAACCGAGCAAAAGAGAAAAGTGTGCCAGTGTTTATCGGAGAACATTGTCAAACAGAAGCAAGAACAAAGATCAGTAGTAGCTGAAACAGAGAGCAAGGTAAGTCTTTTTCACCCAGGTGCAAAGCGATTTTGCTAAAAGATTATTTTACTCTACTCAGAGGTTTCTTGTTCATTTTCTTACACATTTCCATTCACGGAGAAAACCGAAGCTAGGTTTTCACTTTCAACCAGATAATTTTGCAAGAAATGTGAACAACAAAATATAAAATAGAACACAGTAACTGAAAGACTTACAATTATATGAAGACCTATCCCATCATTAGGTTTATTTTTATAATTTACAATTCTATGTAAATACAAATATCTTATGTATCTTAAAAAATTGTTTTTGTTTCTTGCCTACAAGTATACCTTTTTTGCCATATTTTGAGCATGGCTTAAAATTTAAAAATCCAGATTTTAAAAAATGTGGAAAATTGCATTTTGAAGAGACATTTACTGTAAATAAAACCTCAATTACACGAACTTAGAATCCCTACTGTGGGGAAACAGACCCTTTGGCTCAACAAGTCCACACCAACTCTCTGAAGAGTAATCCACCCAGTTCCATTCCCTTACCCTATATTTACCCCTGACTAATGGACCTAACCTACAGATCCCTGATCACTATGGGAATTTAGCATGGCCAATACTCCTAACCTGCACATCTTTGGTTTGTCGGAGGACATGCAGACACGAGGAGAATGTGTAAACTCGACACAGGCAGTGTGGAGACTCTAATTGAATCTGGGTCCCTGGTGCTGTGAAGTAGCAGTGCTAACCATTGAGCCACCGTGCTGTGTAACAAAGAGGTTCAGTTCAGAAGCTGCATTGAAAATTCAGAATCACAACTTAACCTGACTCAGGAAGGAGGAAAGCCGTAGTACAGTGCTCAGGAACATTCCCACCTTCACTCCAGGATTAGATTAGTTCTGATCTTAAGAGTTACACTATAATGTTTACATTGGTGCTGTCTTGCAGCAGCCATAAGGAAAAACTTTAATGTTAGTTTCGTTAAGGGGCAGATAAGGTTCCCAACTCAGCATGTATAACTCAACAGATGTAGTCATAAAATAATCAGAGGAAGTGGTGAAGGTGGGTACAATGACAACATTTAAGAGGCATCTGGTTGAATATATGAATAGGAAGGCTTTAGGGGGTTATGGGCCAAATGCTGACAAATGGGACTAGATTAAGTTAGGATATCTGGTTAGCACATGAGTTGGACCAAAGGGTCTGTTTTCATGCTGTACATCTCTATGACTCTGTGTGTTTGTTGAAATCACTATTTGCAATTTGTGTTGACTTTTGGATAATGAAAGACTATTTTCAAGATAAACACAAGTGGAGAGGATTTCACCACACCACACAAAGTGGCAAGGGAAGCTGAGGCAGTGATAAACTCACAGAAAGCCATGGCAGATCAGCATGCTGCTGACAGTAGCCCAAATTGCAAACTACTGTACAGATTTTAAAGGAACAGTCTTATTCGCTTTAAAGCAAAACGTATTCAAAGGAAAGCACTTGTTTGCTTTGATATCAAACATACCCTTTTGCATTGAACAGAATAATATAATCTCTTAAATTGCTGTTGACCAATGAAAAACAGCTTTATTCTATCAGGCTGTCAACATGTCTGAGATGTTCAGGATTATTCCTGTTGTTATTTTTGTGAAAGCTCTCTGCCATGGTAATAAATTAATATACTTTAGGGCAATATGAATACTGGTAAATGCATTTTTGTGCAATAGTGGACTAATAGTGAATCAAAGGTTAGCTAATGTTCATTTGCCCAGTTCTCTGGATGGAGGTTTATAACGTAATGGTTTCTGTTGACCCATGTTCCCTTGGAAGTTGATTTCTGCAGAATGTATAATGAAATTATTTATGAAAACCCCAGCAACCAATATCATAATGATTTTACTAGCATTTTGAGTATAATTATTGACCCTGCTTTTTTCCAATAATTTTTGGAAATTTAAAGCTCATTTTTGATATTATTTTTCATCGATAACCGTCACATATGTTGAACATCGTAACCTGCTATACCTCTATCTATCATTGTTAAAAGGTAGTAGATTGTAGACATGGTACAAGTCAGAAGGATCGAGAAAGCCAGAAGGAATTTCATGAAGGTTAACAACAGGAAACTTTGCCAGGAACAAGGAAAATATTTTATGTTCTATTCTCTAGAAATAAGTAAAGAAATAAGGAAGATGGAGGTCTTTGAAATGTGACTGGGGCGACATATCCTTAAAATTTCATACTCCGTCCATAAGATAAGTGAAAAGCAAAAATTATTCTGAAAAAACGACATCCAGAAAAGAAACTATTTTGGTAATTTGATCAGAGCTCAAAAGCCACAGAAATAATTTGTGAGGGCAAAATAGAGGCAGCAAAAAGAGGGGTCAATATTGGTGTAATTGGTTGATGGACATCATAGAGTGGTTGCAGATGAGCTACATTGAAATGTCCAAGGATGATTTGAGAGAGGCTTTTTTTCACTGGAGCATAGGAGGTTGAGGGGTGGCCTTATAGAGATTTATAAAATCATGAGGGGTATAGATAAGGTGAATAACAGGTGCCTTTACACTAGAGTGGGGGACATCAAGACTAAGGGGCATATGTTTAAAGTGAAAGGAGAAAGATTTAAAAAGGAGACATATGGGGCAATTTTCTTTAACACAGTAGTTTGTGTGTGAATGAACCTCCAAAGGAAGCGGTGGATGCGGGTACAATTACAACGTTTAAAAGACATTTAGATAAGTACATGAATAAGAAATGTTGGGAGGTGTGTGGGCCAAACGCAGGCGGATGGGACTAGTTCAATTTGGGATTATGGTCAGCATAGACTGGTTGGACCGAAGGGTCTGTTTCTGTGCTGTATGACTCTTTGACATACCTTGACAGCATATTTCCTGACACCATTAGCTGCTGTCAACAGTTACTACTCCAAAGATACCTTATGGTCTATGTGCGTGCACTTCATAGACTTCAAATGAGATGAGCGATTAGAATACAGTAAATTGTTTGCTTAGATTGTATATGTGTTGTGGACTCAGAACAAAATTAATTGTCAGCTGTTCTTGAATATTACTTGTAAATTACACTACTTCTGGAGTTAACTTAGGGAGGCTGTCTTATACAAGACTATAAAATCCATAGATGGAAATGTGTTGCTGGAAAAGCGCAGCAGGTCAGGCAGCATCTAGGGAACAGGAGAATCGACGTTTCGGGCATTAGCCCTTCTTCAGGAATGATTGAGAATCTCCTATAAAATCCATAGACTGCAAGTTGTGCCTTCTTTAAAATATAAAGCATGCAAGATGATTAAATGTTTTGGGTTCTATGCTTTCCATGTATCTTCATACCCTGAGCAGAACTACCATTTTAGATTTTGCATATTGCTTGAACTGGAAGCTGATATCTATTTTGATATTTCTATGGCCGGACTTCGACAATATGAAGAACACACAGTCTATCAAGTACGTATATCCATGTTGTAATGCGATCTGTAGTTTCAAAGTTTATATTTTTGGGACAGAGCCTAATTTGGCCATCTCAGATTCGAAGGGAACTTTTACTGAAACTGAGATTGGAAACCAACATTTTTGGGGAGACTAAAATAGATTGAAACTATATAGTGCATGTGTGAGACCCTAAATGGTGACACTGGTATAGTACAGACAGGCTGAAGAATACAGAGATTGCATTGAGAAGCTATGGGCAGGCAATTAAACAGCTGCTGAGGAGGTTTTTGTTAATTGAAGATAATGTTGATGGATCTACACCATCTGGGTTATCATAAATAAGGTTGGGGATGTTCTGCAGATGTGTTATTTTTGGTTCATTATATACTGCTGTTAGCTGGAGATCTAGCTAGAATCTTAAAGAAGAGGCGATTAAATTCTTCATGAGAATGGCAAAAGTTGGATGACATCATGGATAAGAATGATTACATATATGCTGCAGATGTGAATGGACTGCAGAGCCAATTCATATGATGTGACTGTATCTGCCATTTAATATGTAATTTATACTTCATAACTCACTGTATTTTGCCTGTCAATTCATGTTTATTGGTTGTTGATCCTTGATGTGTCTTGTATATGACTACTCAAGATGTTTAATGTTTATTTTTGATTCTTATATGACGTTTCTTTTGTTTTCCACCGTGGACTCTTGTTGCTTCATTCTTTGAGTAATTTTGGATTTCACCTTTTTGTTTCAAAATGAAATGGGTTACTGGTCTCAAAAGATCAAAATGCTGTAAGAAATGAATTGCTATCACAATGTCATAGTTGTGTATTTAACATTTTGTTTACATGTGTATACCACTATCAAAGATAACCCAGATGCCTTATATTCTGCAGTGAGTAACATCTAATGACATATAAATTTGGAATAGGTTTTGTTGCTGTTGTTCATAAGTAACTTGTCTTATCTCATGGTCTGGAAATCACACCAGATATGGGATTTGGAACCTATGTTCCCATATTTGGTGACTTGAATTCTACAACAATCCATCTGTATCACATCATAAATCTAATGGAAAATCAGCAGGAAGTTGAGGAAAACAGCAGATATTTTCTGACCGGCTTGAAAGGATACTGGAGCGGGAGGGGGAGGATCCAGTTTTAGTGTTCCACACTGGGACTAACAACATAGGCAGGTGTAGGATGGGAACCTGTTTGGGGATTATTGAGGAACACAATTAAGGAATAGGTTGTCAAGAGTCATAATCTCCAGATTACTCCCCAAATATAATGTGCAAATTGGCTTAAGGACAAGAAAATTAGGGAAGTAAACACATGGCTCAGGGAATAGTGTGGGAAAGAGGGGTTCGCATTTCATGGGGCATTTGCATCAGTTTTGGAACCGGGGGGATCTGTACCACCAATGGGACGGTGTCCATCTGAATCGATCTGGAACCAGTGTTCTAGTGAAAAGAATAAATAGGATGGTCACGAGGACTTTAAACTTGAATCGGGGAGAAAGGAAAGGGAAAGCAACAGGAAGTATGGTGATAAATGAAAAGGTAAGCAGCAGATTAGCATGTATGCATTAGGGTTGAAGTTCAAGGCAGACTGTGAAAGGAACAAAATGAAGGATAACTCTTGAGATATTAGAGATGGTGTGAATCATGACGGTAAGAAAGCTAGCATAAAGGCACTTTACCTGAATTCTCGTAGCATTTGTAATAAGGTTGATGCATTAACGGCACAGATCATCGTGAATTAATATGATTTGAGAGCCATTACGGAGACAGTGTTGCAGAATGGCCATGACTGGGAATTAAATATCAGAAGGACCGACAGCAATGCAGGGGCAGTGGTGTACTTTTGATATTCAAGGATGACATCATAGCGGTGCTGAGAGATGATATAGGTTCTTTGGAGCATGAGGTTGAATCCATTTGGGTAGAAATTAGGAATTCCAAGAAGAAGTCGTCACTGACAGGCGTAGTCTATAGGCTGCCAAATAATAACATCACATTGTGGCGGGCAATAATCAAGGCAATAACTAATGACTGCAAAAACGTTTCGGCTGTTATCATGAGGGATTTTAATCTGCATGTAGATTGGTTGAACCAGCTCAGTCAGGGTAGCCTTGAAAAAGAGTTCATTGAATTTAGCTGTGAGAGTTTTCTTGAACAGTATGTAGTGGAACCGGCATGGGAGCAAGTTATCCTAGATCTGGTCCTGTGTAATGACACAGGAATAATTAGTGACTTCATAGTTAAGGATCCTCTTGGAAGGAGTGATTACAGTATGATTGAATTTAAAACACAGCTGGATAGTGTGAAGATAAAATCCAATACCAGGGTCCTGTGCTTGAATAAGGGGACTATGATAGAATGAGGGAAGACCTGGCTAAAGTAGACTGGAAACAGAGACTTTATGGTGCAACAGTTGATGAGCAGTGAAGGTCCTTCAAATAAAATTTTCAAAGTGCTCAACAAAAGTATATTCCAGTGACAAAGAAGGACTGTATGAGGAGGGGTAATCTGCCATTGGTGTCTAAGGAAATAAGGCAGGCTATCAAAGAAAAAGAGAACGCATACAAAGTGGCCAAAAACAGCAGGAATCTAGAAGATTGGGTTAACTTTAAAGGTCAACAGAAAGCCACAAGAAGAGCTATAAAGAAAAGTATGAGAAAAAAAAACTAGTACAGAATATAAAGACAGACAGCAAAAGTTTCTATAAATATATAAAACGAAGAAGAGTGGCTAAAATAAATGTTGGTCCTTTAGAGGATGAGAAGGGGAGTTACTTATGGAATATGATGAAATTAGTGAGGCGTTGAACAGATACTTGGCATCGGTCTTCATAGTGTAGGATACTATTAACATACTGGTAAGTGATGAAGAGACTAAGGTAGATGAGGACCTGGAAACAATTTTTATGACGGAAGAGTTCATGTTGGGTAAGCTAATGGAGTTCAGGATAGATAAGTCTCCTGGCCCTGATGGAATGCATTCCAGGGTACTAAAAGAGATGGCGGGAGAAATAGCAGGTAATTTTATAAAATTAGCTGGACTTTGGGGCAGTCCCAGCAGATTGGAAAATAGCAAATGTGATGTCACTGTTTAAAAAGGGAAGTAGACAAAAGATGGGGAATTATAGACCAATGAGCTTAACCTCTGTACTAGGGAAGATGCTTGAGTCTATTATCAAGGAAGAAATAGCAGGGCATCTCGAAATAAATTTTCCCATCGTACAGACACAGCATGGGTTCATGAAGGGCAGGTCATACTCCACAAATCATTTGGAATTCTATGAAGACATTCAAGCAAGGTGAACAACGGGGACGCACTGGATGTGATGTACCTAGATTTCCAAAAGGCCTTTGACAAGGTGCCGCACATGCTGCTGCATAAGATAAGGATGCACAATGTTAGGGGTAGAGTTTTAGTGTAAATAGAGGATAGGTTGACTGACAGGAAGCAAAGAGTGTGGATAAACGACAGCTATTCTGGCTGGCAATCAGTGACTAGTGGCCTCAGGGATCGGTGTTGGGACCACAATTATTTACAATTTATTGAGATAATTTGGAGTTGGGGAACCACGTGTACAGTGTCAAAATTTGCCGATGACGCAGAGAGTAGCAGAGCAAAGTGTGCAGAGGACTGTGAAACTCTTCAGAGCAGTATAGGTACATTGAGTGGGCAAACGTCTGGCAGATGGAATACAATGTTAGTAAATGTGAAGTCATCCATACTGGTAGGAGTAACTTCAAAATAGATTATTATTTGTATGGTAAAAAGTTCCAGCATGCTGATTTGCAGAGAGACCTTGGTGTTCTTGTGCATGAACTGCAGAAGGTTGGTCTGCAGGTACAACAAGTAATTAGGAAGGCAAATAGAATTTTGTCCTTCATTGCTAAAGGTTGAGTTTAAAAGCAGAGAGGTAATGTTACAGCTGGAGTAGTGTTGTAGATTTGGTCTCCTTGCTTAAGAAAGGATGTATACTTGCCAGTACACTGGAGGGGGTGCAGAGGAGGTTCACCTAGGTTGATTCCGGAGTTGAGGAGAGAGACTGAGTACATTAGGATTATATTCATTGGAATTCAGAAAAATGAGGGGCGACCTTATAGAAACATATAAAATTATGAAGGGATTTGATAAAATAGAAGTTGATAGGATGTTTCCACTGCTGGGTGAGACTAAGACAAGAGGGCATGGCCTCACGATTAGAGGAAGCAGGTTGAGAGCTGAACTGAAAACTAATTTCTCCACCCAGAGGGTTGTTAATCTATGGAATTCCTTGCCCAGTGAAGTAGTTGGCATTACTTCAGTAATCACTTATAAAGCTAAGATAGATACTTTTTTAAAAAAATAAAGGAATTAAGATATACAGTGAGAGCGTGGGTAAGTGGAGCTGAGTCCACGAAAAGTTTAGCCATGATCTTAGTGAGTGGCGGAGCAGGCTCGAAGGGCCGGACAGCCTATCCCTGCTCCTTGGTAAAAACAATGACTGCAGATGCTGGAAACCAGATTCTGGATCAGTGGTGCTGGAAGAGCACAGCAATTCAGGCAGCATCCGAGGACAGGCAAAATCGACGTTTCGGGCAAAAGCCCTTCATCAGGAATAAAGGCAGAGAGCCTGAAGCGTGGAGTGATAAGCTAGAGGAGGGTGGGGGTGGGGAGAGAGTGGGATAGAGTACAATAGGTCAGTGGGGAAGGAGATGAAGGTGATAGGTCAGGGAGGAGAGGGTGGAGTGGATAGGTGGAAAAGGAGCTGGGCAGGTTGGACAAGTCCGGACAGGTCAGGGGATCGAGTTGCTGGAGGTTAGAAGCTAGGATGAGGTGGGGGAAGGGGAAATGAGGAAACTGTTGAAATCCACATTGATGCCCTGGGGTTGAAGTGTTCCGAGGCGGAAGATGAGGCGTTCTTCCTCCAGGCGTCTGGTGGTGAGGGAGCGGCGGTGGAGGAGGCCCAGCACCTCCATATCCTCGGCAGAGTGGGAGGGGGAGTTGAAATGTTGAGCCACTGGGCGATTTGGTTGATTGGTGCGGGTGTCTCGGAGGTGTTCCCTAAAGCGCTCTGCTAGGAGGCGCCCAGTCTCCCCAATGTAGAGGAGACCGCATCGGGAGCAACGGATACAATAGATGATATTAGTGGATGTGCAGGTAAAACTTTGATGGATGTGGAAAGCTCCTTTGGGGCCTTGGATAGAGGTGAGGGAGGAGGTGTGGGCGCAGGTTTTACAGTTCCTGCGGTGGCAGGGGAAAGTGCCAGGATGGGAGGGTGGGTCGTAGGGGGGCGTGGACCTGACCAGGTAGTCACGGAGGGAACGGTCTTTGCGGAAGGCGGAGAGGGGTGGGGAGGGAAATATATCCCTGGTGGTGGGGTCTGTTTGGAGGTGGCGGAAATGTCGGCGGATGATTTGGTTTATGCGAAGGTTGGTAGGGTGGAAGGTGAGCACCAGGGGCGTTCTGTCCTTGTTGCGGTTGGAGGGGTTGGGTCTGAGGGCGGAGGTGCGGGACCACCAGACCATACAGAACCTCATCACCTCAGGAGATCTCCCACCTACAGCTTCCAACCTCATAGTCCGGGAACCCCGCACTGCCCGGTTCTACCTCCTTCCCAAGATCCACAAGCCTGACCACCCTGGCCGACCCATTGTCTCAGCATGCTCCTGCCCCACTGAACTCATCTCTACCTACCTCGACACTGTCCTATCCCCCCTAGTCCAGGAACTCCCCACATACGTTCGAGACACCACCCACGCCCTCCACCTCCTCCAAGACTTCCATTTCCCTGGCCCTCAACGCCTCATCTTCACCATGGATATCCAATCCCTCTACACCTCCATCCGCCATGACCAGGGCCTCCAAGCCCTCCGTTTTTTCCTCTCCAGACGTTCCCAACAGTACCCCTCCACCGACACTCTCATTCGTTTGGCCGAACCGGTCCTCACCCTTAACAATTTCTCCTTTGAATCCTCCCACTTCCTCCAGACCAAAGGGGTAGCCATGGGCACACGTATGGGCCCCAGCTATGCCTGTCTCTTTGTTGGCTACGTAGAGCAGTTGATCTTCCGTAATTACACCGGCACCACTCCCCACCTCTTCCTCTGCTACATTGATGACTGCATTGGCGCCACCTCGTGCTCCCGCGAGGAGGTTGAGCAATTCATCAACTTCACCAACACATTCCACCCTGACCTTAAATTTACCTGGACCATCTCTGACACCTCCCTCCCCTTCCTGGACCTCTCCATCTCCATCAGTGACGACCGACTTGACACTGACATTTTCTACAAACCCACCGACTCCCACAGCTACCTGGATTACACCTCTTCCCACCCTACCTCTTGCAAAAATGCCATCCCGTATTCCCAATTCCTCCGCCTCCGCCGTATCTGCTCCCAGGAGGAGCGGTTCCACCATAGAACACACCAGATGGCCTCCTTCTTTAGAGACCGCAATTTCCCTTCCCATGTGGTTAAAGATGCCCTCCAACGCATCTCATCCACATCCCGCACCTCCGTCCTCAGACCCAACCCCTCCAACCGCAACAAGGACAGAACGCCCCTGGTGCTCACCTTCCACCCTACCAACCTTCGCATAAACCAAATCATCCGCCGACATTTCCGCCACCTCCAAACAGACCCCACCACCAGGGATATATTTCCCTCCCCACCCCTCTCTGCCTTCCGCAAAGACCGTTCCCTCCGTGACTACCTGTCAGGTCCACGCCCCCCTACGACCCACCCTCCCATCCTGGCACTTTCCCCTGCCACCGCAGGAACTGTAAAACCTGCGCCCACACCTCCTCCCTCGCCTCTATCCAAGGCCCCAAAGGAGCTTTCCACATCCATCAAAGTTTTACCTGCACATCCACTAATATCATCTATTGTATCCGTTGCTCCCGATGCGGTCTCCTCTACATTGGGGAGACTGGGCGCCTCCTAGCAGTGCGCTTTAGGGAACATCTCCGAGACACCCGCACCAATCAACCAAATCGCCCAGTGGCTCAACATTTCAACTCCCCCTCCCACTCTGCCGAGGATATGGAGGTGCTGGGCCTCCACCGCCGCTCCCTCACCACCAGACGCCTGGAGGAAGAACGCCTCATCTTCCGCCTCGGAACCCTTCAACCCCAGGGCATCAATGTGGATTTCAACAGTTTCCTCATTTCCCCTTCCCCCACCTCATCCTAGCTTCTAACCTCCAGCAACTCGATCCCCTGACCTGTCCGGACTTGTCCGACCTGCCCAGCTCCTTTTCCACTCCACTCTCTCCTCCCTGACCTATCACCTTCATCTCCTTCCCCACTGACCTATTGTACTCTATGCCACTCTCTCCCCACCCCCACCCTCCTCTAGCTTATCTCTCCACGCTTCAGGCTCTCTGCCTTTATTCCTGATGAAGGGCTTTTGCCCGAAACGTCGATTTTTGCCTGTCCTCGGATGCTGCCTGAATTGCTGTGCTCTTCCAGCACCACTGATCCAGAATCCACTATCCCTGCTCCTTGTTCTAATGTTCTTATGAGGTTGCATTTAGTCTGCCTCCTTTCTTGGAGCTTCCTTTTTGATTTTTAATTGCTCTCCAAACCAAATGACAGCAATGTGTAAACATTTTCTAAGGTAGAAGTTTCTGCCTCCAGATCTGAAACATGTTTGAGGTGTATAAGATTAAAGGGCATGAGTAGGGGGAATAGAGAGCAGCTGTTTCCTTTGGTTGAGAAGGGGGACATTGTTTTAGGATAAGGGCAGGAGATTCAGAGGGGATTTGAGAAAAAAAACATGTTGGGTGTTGGGAATGTTGAAAGCACTGCCTGGGAAGGTATGGAGGCCAGAAACCTTACAACATTTAAAACTATATTTGAATGAGGGCTTGAAATATGATAACACACAAGAACATGGGGTAAAGTGCAGGAAATTGGGGTTAACAGTGGTAGTTATGTCAGTGCAGACTCGATCTGCTAAAGGGCTTTTTCTGCACTATATAACTCCATTAGGATTAGTCGGAGTTGAGGTCAGGCAGTAGCAGGTCAGAGATATATCTGAATTAAATCTTTCCCTATCTGCAGCCAACTTGGTTTATAGTCCTCCAGCTAGGATCGATAAACGTAACAGAAGTCACACCTGCTGCGTGCATTCCTGGCAAGTACACATGTCAAGTCTTTCCCCTGGCAGTGGGTGCAGCCAAAGGTTGCCCTGCGCAAGAATTCATTGCCCCTGCACTCTTTCTACTCTCCCACCCAAACTCTCCAACTCATAACGGTGGCCTGGCTGCTCTCCTGTATTTTTAAATTTTTTTTAAAAGGAAATTGTTAAATTAACACTTTAATTTTGAGCACCTTCCTCATTTACTTGCCATTTCATCGCAGATGCATTATCCGTGGTTAAACAAGAAAATGAAAGTTAATATCAATCTCAATGCAATCACGTCTAATTCTTTGAAGATTAGTGATAGGTCAGGCAGTTGAACTGATTTTAAAAGCTAGCAAAGTGGGACTGGAAGAATTGATAAGGAGGATGAAATCGGAGTATGAGAAAAAAAGCTAGCTATATAAAAACACATAGCAATAGTTTTATAATTATTTCTTAAAACATAACTATAGCAAGTTCTAGCCAGTGAGTGAGTTTAGGGAATTCATAATGTAAACAAGATGCAGGATCTTATAGCGCCCTGAATGACATAGGTAATCATGAAAATGTGACGAGAAATCTGGGACAATCACAGTAGAAGTCCAGTGAGACCTTTCTCGAAGTCAGGAACATGAAATCGCTTTTTGCAATATTGTTCTGAACTTTGATATGAGATTCTCAATGTGGGTGCCTATTGTTTGTCATCAGTCTCATCAACTCAAAATATCACCTCTAATACACAGGTTCTTATTCTACTACAACCTGGATAGAACCTGGATGCTGAGAATTACTGATATGAAAGTCAGAGTGAGTACTGAGTGACTCACCACTTGCTCCTCCAGACTGCCACCCACCTGGCAGCATATCTCAGGGTAAGCTTAAGGAATGTGCATCATGCACCCCACATCCATGGATGCTTGCATCAGACACATGTCTGCCTTGGTGCATCATCATGGCACATGTCTGATCTACTTGCGGTATCCTTCTGCACTGTAGTGCTGTATTTTGTGGTGCACTGGCAACTGTTATTACAATGCTGATGCCAAGGCACTCTGCATGCAGGTGCAAGCACCAAGCTCACTGGACCAGGATGCAACTCAGGCCTGCTCACTTTCCTCCTTAGTGCTTGCTCACTTGGCATCTACCTGGATGCTCACAGCATCACTGCCATGGCCTGCTTTGCCTTGCATTGCAGTGCTGCCCCTGGCACAGCTTAAAGGCTTGCCTTGCTACTTTGCATAGACACAAAGCCAGTCTGCTGGTCATGCCTGTTAACAGTCATCAGTATTGTTCCCTGTAATTTCTAACCAGCTGAGCAGGTTTCCAAAATCAGTGTTTGGTGTGCTGATACTGATCACATGCACAGAACATTAAGTGGCACATTTGCATACAATCTCACACCTACAGCCTGTGTTACAAACACATGTATGTGCTTCAACGCATTGGCCATGTCTCAAAGTCAGAGGGGGAGTAGCCTGAAATGTAGCCGATGGGCACTGTTGGCAGTTAGGGAGTCCTGGTTTAGTCTGCTAAGGACAGCATCCATGCACAGCCTGGAGCCTTGGCCACATTCAGTCACCGTGTTTGGGGCAGTCATGCTCAGCGGCAGTAGCTCAATACAGCACAGGGAATGGACCACAGTCAGTCCTGCAGTGTACTCAATCCAGGGATTAGCAATAAATCAGTCAAGGTACTGCATAGAGATCAGTCAGGGGTATGGTCAGCCTTCAATCAGGGCCATGCTTCCAAATTGATCAATGGAGTGGTGTTGATGACTAGATCAGCCCTGACAGGGAAGCAAACAGTGAATTACTTGGACTATTTGGACTTTTTCTGTATTGTCTATTCAATGAAATTGCTACTTTGTTGTTATACACAATGTTGGGCCGAACATTACGCAAAATTAAATGAATCAGTTCTGCTTACCCTTGATCCATATCTCTGCATTTCTTGCATATTGGTATGCTTATCTAAAAGTCCCTTAGACATCTCTTTCATATTTGCCTCCATAACTATCCCAGACAGTGTGTTCTAGACGCCAAATATTTGCACAGAGCATAGTATATTCATTTGATTTCTTTGTTGATCATACAGAAAGGAACAGAAGGTTTATTTAATAATTGATTTATCATTAGGTATTGCAAAGCAAATTTCAGTTAATACTAATTATTTAAGATGCTAAGGGAGCATTTATAAATTAAAGCTTAAAAATTATAAGTGATTACTTCATAAAAGACAATTTGTGGAAATTTATAAGCAACTGTCAAAATAGGAGCACTGTCAAAATGAGCAGTAGAGTAGAATCAACAAGATGATCATAACGATGTCGAGATCATCTTGCCGCAACATCCATCCCTTTCCTCAAGCAGCATGGCAATGTTCTCACCTGGCAGCAGTCAGTTCCCAATTGACACTCTTTATTGCTTCTTAAAAAACTTGTTAGCAGCCAAACTCGACACAGGTTGTGATGTTACTGAGTGTGCCAAATAAAGTAGTGATTCAGAAAACTCACCATGGAAATCCGTATTGATACTTGGCAGGTTCAGCTTGCTACTTGCTCCAAATGACCTCAATGTTTCCCACTACCAAAGAGCAAAGCAGTGATCCACAAGCACCATCAACACGCACCCTCTTTCAGGGAGCCATTGTTGCCACCCTGGCATATATGCAATGCACAGCATTAGGCCCTTTAATATTGCATGTGTGAAGCAGGGCATATTGGCAACTAGCAGTATAAAGCTGCATCGGGTACAGTAGTTGCACAGGGAAAGGCTGTATCATGCTGCCCATCAGAGCTGCTCCCTTGATGTCTGGGCACACACACTTGCTTGGTGCCCATCAGTATCTCCAAAATGCAAACCATGTCCTGCCGTGTCTCGGGCTGGCAGTCTATGCTATTACACAACCAGGCATGTGATAATGCTGTGCAGCAGTGCAGAGTCCAGGGCATTATCTCATAAAGAAGTGAGCAATATCATGCTACTACCTGTGTCACGTGGTAGCAGTATTTTGTCAAACTCAATTTGCAAACTTGTCAAGCAGCGAGACATGCCTGAAAGTCTTCAGGGATTGGTTGCACCCCACTCTAAGGAGGCTCCTATCAGCCCATGGGATCCTGAGTGGTTAGTCAAGGGCAGCCTCCAGTACCATCCCAGGTATTGGCCAAGGGCAGGTGTCCAGTCAGGGTGACTTTATACAGTGAATCGGTGCCGATATGTCCTTTTTCTATGTAGGTGGCTGGTTGAGAGGGAGGTCTGCCACACTCAGGGTCTGAATAGGTGGCAGCTGAGGCTGGTTGGTCAAGTCACCTGAGAGGTAGGGCACACTCTTCCCTTCATCCCAGTTCACAGAAGATAAGGAGAAGTGGGTGTGGGGATTAGTGAACAAAGAATAAAGAAAATTACAGCTTAGGAACAGGCCCTCCAGCCCTCTAAGCCTGCGCTGATCCAGATCCTCTATCTAAACCTGTCGCCTAATTTCTAAGGGTCTGTATCCCTTTGCTCCCTGCCCATTTATGTATCTGTCCAGACACATCTTCAATGACGCTGCAATGCCCACTTCTACCACCTCCGCTGGCAATGCATTCATGGCACCCACCACTCTCTCCATGAAGAACTTTCCACGCATACCTCCCCTAAACTTTTCCCCTCTCACTTTGAACTCATGAACCCTCGTAATTGAGTCCCCCACTCTGGGGGGGGAAAAAGGTAAGTGAGGCAGATATAGGTTCATTTACCCAGCTTGGGTAATGACCTGTGAAGGTACGAAGCCTGGGTGTTAATGGTATGGGCACTTGGGTGGAGAGGTACTGTTCAGGGTCACACCGACATGTTAACACTGAGGCAGAAAGCTGATGACTCATTAAAGTAATGACTCATTAATCTGACTAAAGATTTGATCTTGGACTTTTGCAATCATAAAATATGCTAGAAGTTCCTACCAGGGAATTGCAGCCCATGTGATTTTCTATCTCTTTGCATGCAAGATAACAGACAAAGCTGAGTGATTTCCCGATACGTACTGATATCAGAAGCAGAAATTCGACTCCAACCTACTTTCAGACAGGAATGTAAAACCAGGAACTGCTGATGACAGGGTTTCCTGATCGTGCAAAATGTGCTAAAGATTGGGTCAGCAGAGACGGCTGGTGAATACGGGCTAGGCCGTTTTTCTTTTGATCTGGGCAGGTAAATTCTTAGGTAAGGAGTTATTAATTGCAATTAACCTTTAAAATTAAATTCAAAACCACTTCAGGAGTATGTTTTGTGATGTAATCCTTTTGTCATAAAATGCATGCCCTCCTACCTAATTCCACTGGAACTTGTTGAGTTTCTCTTTAAATTACTATAAATTAAATGCAGAATTAATTCAAGAAAAACCGTTTTCATTTTTATATCCTATCTTTTACTTAGAAACATTGGGATTTATCTTTGCAGTAGTACAAAATGGGCAAAAGTAAATGGTGACTCATTTTGCATTCTGCCTGACGTTCTTTTTCATTATGTTTTGGTAACACTAGACTTTTGCCTTAAACACCTGCTACTTTATGTTTGAGGGTACGAGCAGCAAAATAGACTTTGCTGTAAAGGGAAAAATCAATCCTTATGAATTATAGTGTATGACAGCAATATGACTTATCCTGCAGTATGTAGCCAAACTCATTTCTTATAAACAGAAGGCAATGCCACAAAACAACTGCAGAGAAGGTTAAAGAGTCAAACAGTAACTTGACAGAATTAGAATTTTCAGTTATTTTGGCCTTGTATTTATGAAGTGTGGTGCATGAAAGCAAAAATAGACCATGTTTCTCTACACCAAGAGCTGATTTTTGTCTGCACTCCCCAGTACAATAGCATTACTAAAGAGACTTGACTCAGAGGAATTTAAAAGCTGTATAAATGGCTGGTAAATGCCATCAGAAGTTGCATATAATGCAGATGAAACTAACGGTAGGTCCGGGTGTTCTATGTTGAGTCATTGGATTTAGTATATGCAGAGTATTGTTAATCCAGAAATAATTTAATATTTTAGTTCAGTATTGACTTCAATTATATGTGGAATGGAACAGTATTTTTTTTACCATAGGAAGACTACATTTGTGTTTAAAAGTTATAATTCTTGAAATTTCTTGAACTTTATCTCCTATTTGTAGATTTGACCTACGTAGTTTAATGAAAGTTATTTATTTATAATCTGTGTGATGATGGAAGTGATTAACTCTATACAATAAAAAACTTCAAATTAAGTGTGATGTCTATAAAAGAGAAACTCAATGTCCAATAGAGTATTATAATTTGTATGTTAGGAAAACAACAATTTGGTAGGCTCGTAGTGAGAAGTAAATGGTTTCAAAAAATGCTGACCTTAAATTTTCAGCCTTGCTTCTTTATTTCTGCAGATGAATTCCAGCCAATGACATCACTAGTCTTTCAGCTAGACTCCAGTATCGGTATAAAGGGTCATTTCTCTGAACAAGCAAACATATTTTCACATTATTTCACAGAAATTTTCCTAATACTGTCAGAAAAACAGCAGTACATTTTTTTCTGAAATGACAGGTTGAACCAATTAATAGAAACACTGATTTAAATATTGTTGGTAAACAAAACAGTTTTTCAGTAATACATTTCTTGAGTTTATTACATTAAATTTTACAGTACCGTCCTGTATACCTCTGCACTACATCTGAATACCCTGCATTCACTTATTCTCCTTAATATCTTAAAATTACTTCCAGATCAGTGATAAGTGGTATCATATTACGCCATAAAATTGTAGTTGTAACATTGCTAACTATAATATATGATATTCTTGATGTGTTATTATATCCTCTGGATATTACTATCTTTAGAAGTACAACATAAGAATGCTTGCAAAGATTCAGTATGTATTTTAATACAGTCAACTCTATCAAATCACCAGGTGCATTGTTATCCATACGTCTATTATAAATGATATAATAGAGCATTTGCAAGATAGTGACAAAATCGGATAGTCAGCATGGAATTATAAAGGAGAAGTTGTGCTGGAAAAATCTGCTGGAAATATTTAAGGATATAACTAGTAGAGTGGAAAAGGGAGAGTCAGCGGATGTGATTTACTTGAATTTTTAGAACACTTTTAATAAGGTCCCACAATGTCAAACTAAAGCACATGGTATTGAAGATTGCGTACTGAAATGGATTGAGAACTGATTGGCAGACAGGGAACAGATTAGAAGAAATGGGTCTTTTTCCGAGTCGCAGGCAGTGACTAGTGGCATACAGCAAGGATTAGTGCCTGCACCCCAACTATTCACAACATATGTTCATAGATTTAGATGAGAAAACCACATGTCATATTTGTAAGTTTGCAGATGACACACAGCTGGGTGGGAGTGTACACTGTAAAGAGGATGCAGAGAAAGTACAGTGTCATATGGACAAGTTAAGTAAGTAGGCAAATCTATTGCTGATGTAAAATGTTGATAAATGTGAGGTTGTCCATTTAGTAGCACAAACAGACATTAATATTTGAATTAGATAGATTGGGAAAGCAGGAGGTACACCAGTCACTGAAAGTAATCACAAAGATGCAGCGGGCAATGAAGAAGGCAAATGGTCTGTTGGCCTTCATGGTGAGAGGATTCAACAGTTTCCAGTTGCCTGCCATTTCATCAAACTACCGTGCTCCCTGGTCAAAATTTCCATCTCTGACCTGCTGCAGTGCTCCAGTGTGGCTCAGCGCAAATTGGAAGAACAACATCTCAATTTCCGATTGCAATAACAGGACAACTAATGTAACAATCTCTGAAGCTACTGTAGGAAAGAAATTGAATTTAACAAAGGCTGAAATGGTTTGATGAGATTGGAGCAAAGTGGAACTATTGTGTAGCAGTAGGTGTATTAATTCTGTGATTTTAAATTTCAAGTGGTATTAAAAATCAGTTTAAACAGCGTAAGCATAAATTGAGGACTTCTCCACAAATTATTTGCTTTGTGTTCAAACATTATAACAGAAACTAGCAAGTTAATTTTACAGTGAGCTTTTCATTAGGTCAGTAATCTTGCTAATAAATATATCCTCTGCTCTAATTTTGAGAATTCTTCAATAGAATTGAAGTATTCCGTAAACATTCAACTTTAAAATTAAAATGGGAAATGCTAGAGCATGCTCAGCAGGTGACACACCATATGTAAAGCAAGAAACAGGGCTAATATTTCAAGTTGATTTTTTTTATTGCTATGCTTTTCAATAATTTGTTTTTATTTCAAATTTCCAACTTGGTATTAGGTTTTATTTTCATTTTTTTATTTACAACAGTATGCCTTATGTGATTTTTAGTGTAAAATTTATGGTTAAGAGCTGGTTATTTAAATATTTATTTATTTCACAAAGCTTCCAAGTAATTCCTTGTTTTTCATTTTTTGGCAATCAGTTTATACTCATCTGTTTCCCTGTTTCCCAAATCAATAGCATGGTGGACTTTGTAATTTTAGTCAGAATTCAAGTACATTGTAGTCATCTAAGAAAGTGTGCGTATTAAATGAAAAGAATGGTTTACAGTGATTGGGAGTAAGGACCAGCAGATTGTGAAAGGTATTTCAGTTGTTGACCTATCTACTTGTATTTATGTAATTCCATTCATAATGGACCTTTATGTTTGCCAAATATATAATGTTTTCAAAGAAAAATAGAAAATTATCTTATCTGTCAGTATGCAGCTTCACTATGTTTGTTCATAGTAGCGTGATTCTTTTGCCTGCCAATAGACAATAATAACTGACTAAGCCCTTAATGTTTTAAATCATAAGTACATGGTGGCATACACAAAAATGTCAGCATGTTGGGGAACTAACTGAAAAATAAACTCACTGCAGTATATTTAAAGGGAAACTTTCTGAGGAGAAAGCTGACTGCATGTTGTAGTCAAATTGCATTGCACACTATGAATTTTATTTGCTTTTTCAGGATTCTGTTGCAACTGAGATTGGAGGACACATTGTTTCCTTTTCTAGCCCCACTCCTCCATTTTTATAACAATGAATAAGAAATGTTTGAAGGGATATGGGGCAAGCATAGGCAGGTGGGCTAGTTTAGTTTGGGATTATGGTCGGCATGGATTCGATAGACTGAAGAGTCTCTTTCTATGTTGTATGACTCTGATTCTGTGGTTCTTTAAGTGATGATTCAACCAGGTTAGTGGTATAACAAGTTACACAGGTCTCACGTTTTGTCAGGTTCAGTATTAATAAAAAGTCAGCCAAGTTTCTTTAGTCAACAAGTAATTAATGGCTCATTACGAAGTAACACTCGTTTGAAGTTGTATAGATTATTGACTAGCAGTTTGGATTGTGTAACTATCTATTCTTTTTACAATAAAATATGATGTTGATTTAACATTTTAGAGAAATATCCCACGAGCCTCTCAATCTTCTTGAACCAGAAATGTATCTATCTTCAGATCACATGCATCAATTGTTACCTTGAAGGACTTAGTGAAATTGTGGCAGCCAGCACTGCATTGTTGATTAAAATGGGTTGCAATCTCTCAAAAGATTCCTGGCATTCCTGTGACTAATTGCTGTGGTTTTCTATTGTAACAAGTGAACTGTAATGTAGTTTGATACAAACGTGAGGTAGAAACCCCACATCCCCCCCAAAAAATCAGGATTTCTAGTTTGGTCTTGGGGCAGGGAACTACATCAATACTTGTAATCATGCTGTTCTTGATGGCACATGTTCCTGATCCATTATATGCCTTAGGTAGGTTACCTGTGCTTTTGCAAACTCGCTTTTGGCAAGATTTACCTGTTACCAATTGATAATTGTAATTTTTAAAAAAGGGTTCCACCTGATCCATGTGTTCCCAGTACAGCTACACAGTTGGGAACACCACTACTTGGTTCTCTATTCTCTGGAAAGTGCCCAAAGTTTTTTTTTTAGCCTAAATAGCATAACTTAACATTGTCTTGTGGCTTTCCAAAATGTGTTCGATTTCTGTTTTCACATTGATTTGTTTTTCAAGACCTAGACGATAAAGATGCTTGCTGTTTTATGGAAGGGGATGTTCCTATATCCATAATATGAATGGCTAAATTGGTGCAATATAATTTGTACCTACAACATTCATTAAAAGCTTTGAGTAGCCTTGTTAGATCTGCTTACAGTTCTGCAACTAAATGAGAGAGCATGGTATCTAAACTGACTAATAATTTGGCGTTAGGTAACTTAGAAGGTTCAACTTTAGAAATATCCAGGCTTCCCTCTGCCTCATGCTTGCTATCCCAATAATTTTCCACTGTCCTCACTGTCTGGTAAGCCTGTGCTCATTTATCCTCCTCCCAGTGATTGTATTGTTTTGCTATGTTGATGTGACACAGACAGCTCTTGTATTGGCAGTCTGGTACATCAATCAAATAATTCACCTCACCAATTCTCTTGACTTTTCTGTAATCTGAGGTACATTACAAGCTCTTGCGAGCTGTTCCCAGAACATGCTCATGTAATCTAACAGAGATATGTCCTTTTTCTTCATGAAATCTTCCTCCATTAGGTTCAAAGGACTTCTTACCTTGCATAAGCTATTTTAAAGCAATCAAAACAGGTGAGTGAATCCTGGATAACAAACGAGAGAATCCCCAGCTCTTTGTCCCAGTAATTGGAACCTTCAGGCAGTATGTCCTGATTGTTGTCTAGAGAGTATGGTGGCACCATTCTAAAGCCCTTTATGACTGGAGATGATAGCTTCTTTTAAAAGCCTGTTTTGTAAATGCTTATTTTAAAAGCTCGATCTATAGTTAGATGACTCCTCTTTTAAAGAGTTGATCTTTTATTTAGATCACCTCTCCACAACAATTCTAATGAAATTATTTTAAATGTGATAGATTTTTGAAATGTATAAACTGAAAGATTACAATCAATGTTGTGAAAAATGGAACTTGCTTACTGGATTTATTTTCTTTTTTAGTAATGGGTCTTAAATTCTTTTATAGCGTTGTCCCATATGATGATGAATAATACTACAAATATTATCACCACCTGCATTTACAAGTCAGAGATTACTGTAAACAAATTACTACCAGTCAATTAGTATAATTGTTATAAATTAATAAATTATGTGAAGTGCTTTATCATGAAAGTCACTTTAACATATTGAAGGTATAGCTAACTGTCTATTAAATGTATTGCTAGTAGTCGAATGACCTTCAAAACTAATCATTTTGGAACTTGAATTACCAAACATTGGCTTTTGAAGAAAGGCTAGAGAACAAATTTCAAAAGCTTTAATGATATTAGGATGATGTTGAGTGATTTTTGTTGAGAAGGTTGCTGTTTGTGTTTGTGTGCGGAAGACTAGCATCCAAGATTGAGTAGAGGTTAATACACTTAGGTCAGAGAGATTGCATTGATGGAGAGAGAAAATGCATTACAATGTAATGTTACATCAATTTGTGAAGAAAAGAAATCTGATTGCATTTTGAAACCAGCTAATTACTTCATCTATATTGTATTGAAAATAGAAAAGGTCAAGGCTAATGGCTTCCATCAAGACACAGAAGTTCTGATGTCTAACACCTGTTAGAAAGCGTGAAAGAAAAATACAAATTGAGAGGAAGAATGATGGGCAGTTTTTTCCTTATTTTGATTTTTTTTTAAAACAAACAAAACCTCTTGAGGAAAACAAAGAAAGCAAGGATAAGCGGAGGCATACTGCTTAAAGCTGAAGTGGTTGCTTGCCTAGTTGGATGAGGAAGCTGCAGTAATATCCATTATTCAAGCATAGCATATCTTATAAATCTTAACTTTTAAATCTTTAATTAGTTGGTTTGATGGTGATGTTTCCATCATTTTTGTTAACGTTTGTCCTGAAGTCACTCTGAGGAATACAAGTGCATAAAGTGCAATTCTTCTTTCTGTAACGTTATCAAACGTGTAACCTCTTTGAAATAAATGCATTAACGCATCCGTTAAATTAACTGAGCTTTCAATGCATGTTGTAAATGTTTATACAGGGATGACCCAAGCCATAATCTCAAAGTAATTGTTATTGTTAGGAATTGAAAAATCTATTGCTATCACTTCAGGGATATTTACTATTTAGTACATAAAATGGAAAAAAATGACTTGATATTGGTCACATTTTAGTAAATGAAGATTGAACTAAACAGCACTTAATTATTTATAAATCATTATGACTTTCTCAGAAAGCAATTTCTTTTGGGACTTGCTTAACAGTCAGGGCTAATATTAGATAAATGTGGCACATAAAGAGGTGTGAAAAATGTCTTGGGGAGTGACTGTGTTTCATAGGCAGCTTCTAGCTTTACATATTGACATGTAATTTGATAAATGGCTGGCGATCTGACAGACCCGGAAGCATTGCCTTGAAGCGGTTACTGATGTGTTGGTATGTTACTGCTTATCTCCTCCCTTCAGTCATTGTTATTATTTATCCTTATGTACACATCAGAGTAGTGGGTTGTTAATTTTTCACAATGGAAAACGGTTAACTGCATTGTCACAGGGCACCTTGTGAATTTCATTATTTCTGGTCTAGTATGCTTTCATTTCAAGAACACCTCATACTGCTTTGCCTTTCCTGATGCATGTTCCTAAGGTATGTACTACTATGCTTTGATGACTTTTAAACTACTGAAGTGAACTTGTATTCTACTACTTATTTACTGTGTGTTTACCTAAGGGTGGTTGTATATTGCATATTGCCATTTCCAAACCAAATTTAAAAATGCAATGAATGTTTAGCTGATTCTTGTTTTTGCTACTCTGTTGACATTGTATGTACAAGTTTTCTGCTTGCAAGTAGACTTCTGTCTTTAGATTTCAATCAGCAGTTTAATAAGTTAAAAGCAGATTTGGTTATTAGGGATTCTATTTTGTTCAGCCCAGCCTAGTTTTTATATGCATTCAGATTTCTGCTCAAGAGGCAGAGCCAGGTCTTGCTGCATGTCAGAGACAGTGGTTTGGTTTTAAGGGCGGTTCAACTCCAGTAATGGAACATTTTGCCTTCCATCCACAACGTTTCTCAAATAGCTGCCTTTGAAGTTTTTGATGACTAGCCATCAAAACATTTGGTGATTTTTTTTGTTGCATTGTTAATTGAAAATACTGTTCTTCCATTAAACTGATAGAACTTGAATGGATTAATTTCAATGAGATTAATGTGTTGGAAGATGGAAAATTCAGATAAACTTGTAATTTTAATTCTTCTAAAGCATTTAGTTATTCCCAGAGCTAGCCATGTGATAATGAAGAACAGTTTGCTACCCTTTGCTAACCATTAAAATTTTGTTATTTTTTTTGTTTAGAAAGTTATTGAAAACAGATATAGCCTATTTATATTTGTCCAGAATTGCATGAGATATACTGCTGTGCATTCAAGTGGTTTTAGCAGTAACACTTAAATACTTATTAGTGTCAAACAACAAAAAATATTTTGAAATATTAATCAAATTACATTGGAACTTTATGACTGAAACACTAGATGCTTTTTCTGAAAATTTGTAATCTTTACATGACTCTCCCTCGAACCAAAACAGATAACAGTTGACTCGATTACACTATGAACGATTTGAATTTTGTTAAGCTGCGGTTATCTAGCAAGTCATTAAAATTGAAAACTAGACATGTGTTTCTTTGCTTAATGTTTTCAGAGCAATGATATTGTTTCAACATATGCAATGTACATTTCCTATTTGCACGTGCATCACCAATCTTCAAAACCAGCAGCCTCAAAAATATAATATCTTCAGTTGAGTTTCAGTGCAAGTAATTAATTGATAGAATGCAAAGGAAAATTAATGTTTATGTTTTGCTGCCAACTTGTGACCAGGTAATAAAAAAATGTTATTCACTGAAAAGGGAATAGCCAATTGTCACTCCCGACTTGGAGTTCTTCTCTTAACAATCAATTGATAGATTTCAATATACCTGTGTAACAGTAAAAAGGTACAAAAATAATATGATGAATTAAGTAAAGAAACATAACTTAAGTTTCAAATGTCTAAATTATCTCAATTCAACTATCATGCTTTACAACAACCAATCTCTTTACTGCTAGCCTGCAAGACTTTGTTTTAGTAATTTTGTTTATTATCCTGTGAATGTAATAACAAGTCAGTTTATTTCTAATTTCACAATGGTATGACAGCTCTGAGGAAAACGGTACTCTAGCTTTTTTTTAGAACTTTTGATGTGGACTGGTTATTTGTAAAGTTAAATTGTGTTTGCGTAATTCTGGTGAATTTTACTAGTGTTCATAAATTTATTTTTAAATAACTAGCCTACTACTTTACAAAAATTGACATTTGAAAACAATGGCAAACTCTTCCAGTTGCTTACAGGATGCCAGATCGAGGAGGGTGCAGCTTTAGCACAGAGACTGTCAGGCTAGTACACTCTAGCCTCAAGCCCCCAGAGGATATGCATCAAAGTCCTCATGTCACTCGCCTTCACCTTAGCTAGGTATGTTGTGCAGTGGTAGGTAAACAGAGAAGACATTTCTTGAAGGCACAAAGGTGACATGAGTATTCATTGTATATATTTCATCTGTACTTCTGTAAATATGCATTCACTTGCAATATTGTAACATTACACCATTGGATGTTGGCATGGTTGTGTGAAGTAAAAGAATTGACCATCAGAAGGTACTGCAAGTATTCCATCTTGAACCTTTATAGTATCTTACATCATCAGTAATGTGTGTACCTGAAATTGTTTGGATGACATAGTGAAGCTTATATCTAGCACTTGAGGATCGCAATTAATGCTTACAAAATTGATTTCAATGACAGTGACCTTATTTGCTACATATGCTGGGTTTAAGATTGTGCCATTGTGGACTTTGGACATAATTTATGTGAGTAATGGAAAAAATGTGTCCTGACTATAAAGATGTTTGGAAATAAAGACCTTTCCAGAGGTCCTGAGTGGCTTCCAGAAATGATCCATTTATATAATAGTTTAGGGCTGCTGTTAATTTCAATGCAGCAAGCATGATATTGCCTGTCAGTCCTTGCGGCCATATGTGGTTGTCTAGTAGCAGATGTAGAAAACAACATCTTGGGATATGTTGAGAAGCCTTCCACATTGCCCCTCAGCTTCCATGTTACCCATAAACACAAGGCAGTTAGAAGAGTGACAGTTGATTAGCTCCATTGTGTTGTAGGTTTCAGGAAATCTGTGAAGAGAGTATTTTGATGCACAGAAGGATGAGATAAAAAATTAAGAAAAGAAAATTAGAACATGGGAGTAAACTGATCAGAAACATAAAATGAACTATAACAGCTTCTACAGATATATAAAATGGAAAAGATTAGTTCAAACAAATGTGGTACCATTACAAGTTGAGTCAAGAGAATTTATAATGGGGGATAAGGAAATGGCAGAAAAACCAAATAAATATTTCTGGCAGAATCTTATATGGATCTGAACAAGTATGCTATGGTGAAAATGTGACAGAATTGCATAAGCCCAGTGTGGCCTATCTTGCTATCAAAAGAAACTCACTGCAACTGTTAGGCAAGTCATGGTGTCAGGAAAGATTCTCATTGGGCAGCGTGAGTTCTGTATTAATGGCGATTATTGCTTGTTAATGACCTTATTAACTTTAAATTTCACCTTATTAATATGTAGCTCTCGAGTCATAAAGCAAGGAAATAGGCCCTTCGGCCCAACCCATCCATGCCGACCAGGTTTGGAATTTTGATATAGAGGTCTTTATTTTATGTATGCAGCGCAAGCTGTACCATGCATATACAGTAGCAAATTGTTCAGGTCGTAAGTTTACTCACTGAGCTGGTAGATTTGTTCTCAGATGTTTCATCACCAAGCTAGATAACAACATTAGTGAGGCTGCAGTGAAGCGCTGGTGTTCTGTCCAGTTTTCTATTTGTGTCTTGGTGGGTGATATCATTTCGTGCTCTTTTTCTCAGAGGTTGGTAAGTGGGATCCAAATTGATGTGTTCATTGATGGAGTTTGGGTTTGAATGCCAGGCCTCTAGGAGTTCTCATGTGTGTCTCTTTTTAGCCTGTCTTGGATGGATGTGCTGTCCCAGTCAAAGTGGTGTTCTCCTCGTCTGTACGTAAGGATATTAGTGATAATGGACCATATCTTTTGGTGGCTAGTTGGTGTTTGAGTCTCCTGGTGGCTAGTTTTCTGCCTGTCCGTCCGAGGTAGTGTTTGATAATGTCCTTGTATGGTAATTTGTAAATGACATTTGTTTTGCTGTTTACTCATAGGGTTGTTTAGGTTCACCAGTAGTTGTTCATCTACCTAAAGGGCCCTATACCAACAACCAGCAAAACGAATGTCATTTACAAAATACCATGCAAGGACTGCAACAAACACTACATCAGACAGACAGGCAGAAAACTAGCCACCTGGATGCTCCAACTTCAACTAGCCACCAAAAGATGTGACCCACTACCACTAATATCCTTATGTACAGACGAGGGGGATACCACTTCGACTGGGACAACACATCCATCCTGGGACAGGCTAAACAAAGACATGCACAGGAATTCCTAGAGACCTAGCATTAAAACCAGAACTCCATCAATAAACACATCGATTTGGACCCCATTTACCAACTTCTGAGAAAAAGAAACAGAAATGATATCACCCACCTTAAGAGACTGAGACACGCACATAGAAAGTGGGACAGAACACCACACTTCACTGGAGGCTCAATGATGTTATCTAACATGGTGACAAAACGTCTGAAAACAAACCTGCCAGCTCAGTGAGCAAACTTACAACATGAACCTCAACATGAACTACAAATCTTCTCAAACATTCCAAGTAAGAAGTGTAACTATGGTAGGATTATTGAAACTTTGATTTCCCCAACCACCTGCAACTTCTTAGATTGCTCAAAAAAGGCAACATTGTGCTTAAGGGCAAATATGTACAGCACAAGGTGATAGGAAATCACCTCCACACCCATATGCAGCCTATGAGATCTTGGATTGTCAATCATGGCAAGTAGGTGAGACTATTAAGGTCCCCGTGATTGTTTCTGCTTCACAGCATTGACTGTACTCGATGTATAATGACTAGTGATATGATCAAGAGTGCTTATAACTAGGATTTGTATCCAACACAGTTGAACATTATATGTTTCATTGCAGGATACTATTTTTAAAGATTACTTTCATCTGTATCGTAAGCATACCTAATAAATGCAATTGCACATTAAAGGGCTTCACATCTTTTACAATGCTTCAGACAAAAACAAGACACTTAACTCAATCTGGGTGTCCATTTCCATTGCTTATTTATGATTTACATCCAAGGGATGCAATGCAGTTCACACTTGGCATACTTTCCACCTATTCACTCCACCCTCCTTTCCAACCTATCACCTTCACCCCACCTTCATCTACCTATCGCATTGTCAGCTACCTTCCCCACCCCCAGCACCAGCCCCCTCCCATTTATGTCTCACCCCCCCAGACCCACAAGCCTCATTTCTGATGAAGAGCATATGTCCGAAATGTCAATTCTCCTGCCCTTCGGATGCTGCCTGACCAGCTGTGCTTTTCCAGCACCACACCCTCGACTCTGATTCCAGCATCTGCAGTCCTCACTTACTGTGGAAAAAGTAACATGTTCAGTGTAGTAATCAAAGGGCCCATCCTCCATACCTCCAGATTCCTTTCTTCCTTGTAATTCATGTCCATCCTATCAGTTGTGACCTTCCATTATATTCTCAACCAATGTCTTCATTCCCAATTTTATTCCGAGCTCCTACCCTACAATTTAGCAATGCCAACTACCTCAACATTTTTAATCACATTATAACAATCCCTCCGCCCCTCCAGCCTGACCTTCATTGAGCTGACGTCCAGGGCTGACAGTGGCCCTGCTCCCTGACTGACCTACAGGCAACCCTGACTGGTAAATGACAGGGTTGTGCAGCTCCATGACTGACTTACAACCAGAACAAGGATTCAGAGTATTTGACATGAAGGATGACCATGGCCCAGTTCCCTGACTACAGTGATTGGAACCCTGACCCTGACTGCCCCAAATGTTTGGTTGACCATGTCCAAACTCCTGGGTTAAGAACAGAAACTGCCCTTGACTTGCTGTGCCGGGACCTTTGCCTGAAGGTTGGCTCCCTTGCCTTGACCGAAGACTACGCCACTTAGAATTGGAGACATTTCCATTTGGCTGAAGGATGCTCGATGAGTTTGTCATATAAGCTACTGACATTGTGGGTGTGACATTGAAGCGGCACAATGCCATATAGTAATATGTCCAGTCGTCTTGACTGATCACTGCTGGCAGCCATGACAAGCTGCCTAACTTTGTGCCTGTGATAAATAGCAAAGTGACACAAATCAGGTGGGTCTTTATATTTTAAGTGAGGTAACAAGACACAAATAGAGTCATACAGCATGAAAGCAGACCCTTTGGTCCAACTTGTCCATGCCTTCCAGACATCCCAGTCTGACCTAATGCCATTTGCTAGCATTTGGCATAGATAAATAAATAATAGGTAAACAGCAGCAAAAACAAAAGCACAGGTACAGGCGATTGTTAAGAGTTTGTGAGTCCATTCAGTATCCTAACAACAGTAGAAACTGTTTTGAAACCATCTGGTACGTAGGAATTATCACCTGCAGTAGAACTGCAGCAGTAAGATGAAGTCCTTGCAGTTTTTGCCACAATACTGTGTAGAAATATTTTTAACATTAGGCACGTGTGCAGCTTAAATAAGGCAAATCATTCCAGTTTTGCTTAGAGGTGGCACTGCAGAAAGCATAGGAGTTGAACTTCATTCCAGATGGTCACAACAGATGAAAACCAAACTTTAGGATCATTCCCTCTGTGACAACCTAGTCCAGTCTTCCTTCGCTCTCAGCAGCTTTCCCAGCCATTGCAGAAGGTGTAAATCTTGCCTATTTACTTCTTCCCTCCTCACCATCCAAGGTGCAAAACGCACCTTCCAGGTGAAACAGTGCGTTGCCTGCATTTACTCAATCTTCTCTACTGTATTCTGTATTGTATTCTCTACTCCCATGTGGTCTCGTCAACATTGAGGAAACAAAGCACAGGTTGAGTGACAACTTTCCAAAACACCTACTTTCTGTCTGTAAAAAAGACCTGATTTTCCAATTGCCTGGTGCACTGTGCAATCTGGAAGAACAGCACCTTATTTTGCAGTTGGGAAGTCTGCACCCTTCTGAACTTAATATCAATTTCAGCAATTTTAGGGCTTGAGGCATTTTCTCCCTTGTCTTTACCCCAACCTCACACATCAAACCTTGTCATCACATGGGCTGCTGTCACACATAACCTATTGTCAGTTAGTAATAGTCCCCTTTATTAGCTGTTCATTACCTCAGACTGACCTTTGCCCACTCCACCATCAATGGTTTTTCTTCTCTGTTTGGCCTCTATCTGTACCTATCGTTTACTCCTCCTCCTTCCTCCACTCCAACTTCTGCATAAATACCCACATTTTCCTATCTACCATCAGATCTGAAGTAGAGTCATTGGACCTGAAAGATTTACTCTGCTTTCTGTCCATCAATGCTGGCAGACTTGCTGAGATTTTCCAGCACTTTCTGATTTTGTTTCTGATTTCCAGCATTCACAGTTTATTCAGTTTTTTGTTTATGTTCTGAATTCTGGGTTTATGTCCAATGTGCTATTTTTGTCTGGTGAATGAAGATGCCTGTAAAACTTTCCTGGCATATGGGACTTAACCCATCAGTTGGCATAATTATGGCAACACGAGCATTCAACGTATGGAATATCACTTAACTTCTTCATACAACCATCCGAGGGAACAATATGACCTGATGGTCACAGCTAATATTGATTGCCAGTTTTTGTTTGAGTGTGTATCAGAATTTTTTGAACTCTTTGGTATTTTGCTAGATTATTATGCATGTGTAGGAGATTACATTTTCCTCTGCAGGCAGTATCTTAATCCTGGCTGTACTGGGTGCTTTTTTTTTACCCCAGATTGAATTGTTTCTGTTGCATTTTGATCTTGATTCTTCATTATCCATCTTGGTAATTGTGCAGTAGGCTTGCCTTTTATAAAATCAAATCTGTTAATGAGCCTAATTATATATTTTTTTCTCCAACATGTTAAGTAAGGGAAAAGAGACATTAGGCAAAATTATTCAACCGATGGTCAATAAGTCAAAAGCTTGATATGGAACCTGTCCTCTTTTATTGCATTTTATTAGTGAAGTGTACCAAATAGTAACACTCAAAACTGTCCCAGTAGTGGCACAGTCTAATAGTCTTTGAGGTTAAGTTAATTAATTGAGTTCTCCTGTGTTCCATGACCGAGGGAAATATGTAAATTATTTACTACTTCATTATTGTGTGTATGGAGTTGAAATTGCTGGCTTGTTTCATAACCCCACTTAAGTTAGTCAGTTTATGCTAGACGCACAAGTTTCCCAGAAGTCAGGACATTATTGAACACATGTTGTAACAAACACAATGTTGCATGTGTAAATGACCATTGAGTCTCCAAATCTGATGACCCTGTCTAAAGTCTGCATTGTCAATCTTAGAACCTCGTTAAGCTTAATCATTTATTAGCATCATAGCATTGACTTATTTGTGAGGGCATTAACAGCATAGGGTAGTATTGCACTCTACCCTGTGGCTGGATTCATAGGTGAGTGGAGCCAATAAAATTGAGAATAATGCCATGGACACCTTTTCTGGCATCTTGCCACTAATTAATGGCCACTTGACAGCCTCTTCCAGCCTTACCTGTACTTTTTCTGCAGCAAGTGGAGAAAAAGCCAGGTTTGAAGCCGAAAAGGTGTCATTGTTAAGGCTGTTGGCAGGAAAAGGGTTACCTTTTTGTTTGGGGCTTTTGGACTCATTGGAGGTCCCCGTACATTCACTCTCCATATCTTCTCTCCCATCCATTCACACCTCACACATCCCAGTCTGTCCACCTGAATCCCCACTCCATTGGATCCTCCTCACTGGGTCTAACAATGTAACTTCAACTTGGCACTCCATCTAGCTCCAGTGACCAGTTCCATTGTGTCCTTCTGCAGTCCCAACAGCAGCCACTGCTCCCAGTGGCACCAGTGGGAAGAGAGAGCTACTAGCCCTTCAGTTGACTGGCACTGCTGTGAATTGAGACTTCTACCCTGACATGATCAGAAGTCTCACCCACAGCCAAGTAATGTCCTTCTGCACATTAAAAGGCTTTATGGCAGGCCCCCACCACAGGGTGGATTTCTTGCTGGGTTGAGTTGTGGTGGAAGTCCTAGCAACACGCAAAATCTTGCCATTGAGATGTTGGCGCTACCAGATCTTCATCTGGATGACTTACAGCAAGGTAATTGGGAGCTATTATAATTCATTAACTATATGCTGGGATTTTTGCCACCATGTTAATAATACCAGCTTGAATATTCTGCAACAAAAGTAAGAAACGAATTTGTTTAGTCCATCAAATGCACTAATATGTTATTTTGGAGTGTACTGACTTGTGTCATATTGAATAGTATGAACAGAAACAGCAATGAGATTTTTTTGGTGGAGTTAATTCAAGGTGTATGGATATTGGAAATACCATACTCTTCTTTATTCCATGGGATCTTCGGATATTTAGATTAGATTACTTAGTGTGGAAACAGGCCCTTCGGCCCAACAAGCCCACACCGACCCGCCGAAGCGCAACCCACCCATTCCCCTACATTTACCCCTTTTACCTAACACTACGGGCAATTTAGCATGGCCAATTCACCTGACCTGCACATCTTTGGATTGTGGGAGGAAACCGGAGCACCCGGAGGAAACCCACGCAGACACGGGGAGAATGTGCAAACTCCACACAGTCAGTCGCCTGAGTCGGGAATTGAGCCCGGGTCTCTGGCGCTGTGAGGCAGCAGTGCTAACCACCGTGCTGCCCACATATGTACATGTGCTACAGTCCAGTGGACCAAACCAGCGTAATATCTATTTCATTACATCATTGTATTTTGCAGTCTCAGTCTAAATTTCATTGCCAATTCTTCATTGGAGATTTTTTAACCTTCCAATTTATAAATGTTCATCTACATAAATTAAAACAAGCAGATGAACGTGTTAAAGACATAATAAATTTTGAGGTACATTTTGAATCCATGGAATATTTAAATAATGAATATTAATCAATGCTAAACTATTGATTCAAACTTAACAACAGTGCCAGAATCAATCATTTCAGCTCTGAAAAAGTTAAGTTGGAAACTTCAAAGTACGATAATTAAGACAATACTGAAGGAATGCTTTTTGTTAAGTTATTCAGTGCATCTAATAAGATAAATAATAACACTTGCTAGTCCACCTGAGTATTATTCTTTAAATATGTATTTAAATATAGTATGTAAATCAACCCCTCCTGCTGTGCAATGTTGTATTAGATATTTCCTTCAAACTCATGGTCATGAAACTGCAGCAGACAAATACTTGGCAAGAACTTTAAAGGTTAGATTCAAAATCTCAAACAGGGCCATTCTGTCTGGGTGGCGAAGGCACATGTCTTTGTTTTCTGTCTTGCATTGTTTTAAATTACTTGAAATTAAATACATTTAATCACAGATTTTTTCAATGCAGCGTTGAGGGGAGAGGACAGAGATGAGCAGGCTTTAAAAATAGTGTAGCTGGCCAATGAGCTAGTTTTATGATGCCACCTTTGCCATCAGTGATTCTCCTCAGGATTGGAAAGGCAGACTTTAGGAGCCTGTTCAAATTTTGAATGAATCTGATTTATTAGATTGTCACCTTGTTAAGGGATAATTGCAATTTTGGTGGAGGCAAATGGGTCGCAAGCTGGATACAGCCTAGGGCACAAAGGTGGTAATGTAGCTACATGTTATTTATGATTGTACCAGGATATTAGGTAGGCCCATGAAAGGAGATATGGTTGAGAGGTGCTCGCAGCCATTGGGTTATAGGTATACCGGATACAAGGAGAGTGGTCAGGCAATGCAGAGAGTCTTGACTCTCCAGGCTGAGCATTAATCTAAAAGGTTGAATATTCTACCAGAGAGAAAATCTCATACATTCAAAGTCCTAAGTCCTGCTGGCCCATATGACTTGAATAGAATCTTCCATTCTCAGCCAATGATCACAGATTGTCTCTGTAAATTCTGACATGTGAATACATCTGTGATATGTCTGTAAAGTCTGTTTTCCTCTAATTCCTGAAGCTCTGCATCTATGTGCAGCTGATGATAGCTGTCTTCCATCACCCAAGGTGGACTGCTCACAGCTAGCTCTATCTCTCTTGTCTTGTCCTGCTCACTAGTGCTTTATCACTCTATTTAAGCTTGTGAAAGATCTCACTTATGTGAGTATATTTGCTCTATTGGAATGATGTCACAGTGCAGGGTCTGTTACCTTGGTTCTTTGGGATGTCCCCAATGCCATGATAGGACTGGGTATTCCCCCTCTATATTAGAACCTGAGAAGAAGGAAACCTTACAAACAGAAGCCCCTATGTGCTGTAGATTCCCAATGCAGCTGGGTCTGCAATGCACTTCACCCCTTCATCCACAGATAGCAACATCATCATCTTTGCTCCAGATCTGCTCATCTCCCCATCTCAAACTTGCTTGTGTGGATTGCTCTGTGGGATCACGTGAGCAGTTTTCATGCCTGCCTTTCCATAGCAGTGGCAATGGAAAGATAGGGTGGGCCTCCTCTAGTTAAAGCCTACTTTTGACACTATGTCCCTTTTTCATGCAAGGTCAAAAGAGAAAGATGGGGTTGAAACAATGCTGGTCTTTCTGAACAATTCCAATGACTAATACGCATGAAGGAGCATGTCTCAGTTTGGCAAGTCCACAACAACTACTAGGATTATGAGCCATATCTAATCAGAAAGTATTCTGGGCACACGTTACTTGTATGTTCAGGAACAGCATGCACCTTTCGGTACCTTTGGTGGAAGTTAATTACCCAGAAGCCTTGCACTCATTGTTCCTCAATGCAGGTCATTGAAACTTTCATGGCACTGGTGTCAATATCTTTGGACCACAGTTTTGCTGCTGACTGTTTCAGATAGCTCCAACTATGCTTAACCACTCCCTCACAGCCCCTAAAGAGGACTTTGAAGTCTATCAGCAGAGAATTGAGGGAAAGCTCTGCCCTGGTTTGGCTAAGCCTCTTCCAAATGGCAGCTACGGTAATAGCTGCATGATGCCCTTCAGCCCACACTTGCAGAGTCTCACATCCACATCTGCCAATTGACTGTTCAATCCATTCGTCCACTAACTAGCAGCTCCACCTCCAGAAAAATCACAGTTTGTGACTGCTTACCAGCTCCATCTCTTGGCAGAATTTGAATCAATCTTCGCTGTACTCGCTATTTGCGGCAAATTTTAAAACCACCAGCAGCACAGTTTTAAACTTTCCTTGATAATTGCAAACTTTAATTCCTGGTAGAGTTACAGTTATTCATCCTGGTATCCTTTCCATGATTCTCATTTCTTTAATGAGATTAGATTCCCTCCAGTGTGGAAACAGGCCCTTCGGGCCAACCGACCCTCTGAAGAGTGACCCTTCCAAACCCATTTCCCCTCTAACTAATGCACTTAACACTGTGGGCAATTAGCATGGCCCATTCACCTGACTTGCACATCTTTGGACTGTGGGTGGAAACCGGAGCACCCAGAGGAAACCCACGCAGACACAGGGAGAATGTGCAAACTCCACACAGTCACCCGAGGCTAGAATCGAACCTGGGACCCTGGTGCTGTGAGGCAGCGGTGCTGTGAGGCAGCAGTGCTAACCACTGAGCCACCATGCCGTTCATGGTGTGCCTAGGACTGCTGCCACAGTTGAAAGTGGATTAACCAAGATTCATTCAAATTGAGGATAATTTTTTTATTTTATGCTAAATTCCATATATGTATAATTTGAATTTCGCTCCATCATCAAGGTGCAACTTAAAACCAAATCTTTGACATTAGTTAAATGAAGGAAAATATGGAAAGTGCACACCTTTAATTTGAGGTTTTTAATGAAACAAAGATCAACAAAATAATCTGTCCCCACCACACTGGGCACAGTGGGTATACTTTTTTCTGCTCAGGGAGGATAAGCTTGGAGCAGTAGGGAGTTGTGTTCTGCTTACATCAATTAAATGTTAATTGGATGTTAACCATGTGTTCACTTGATAAAACACTGGTCTCTTTCTCTTAAAATTATGATGGTGTCTCCATTCTGCTAACTGATACAGGTATCTCATTGGACATCACAGTCCAGAAATCTAAATTTATACTTCCACCCACCAGGGGTGCCTGTAGTTTAACCTGACATACAAGCTTCCTATTCAGAGGCAAGAACGATAATGCAGAACCAAGGCTGTCTGTTTTCATAAGCCCATTGCTATAAACAAACAACAAATTCTAGAACTTCACAGTTTTGATTTGAGGTTATGATAGGTGTTTTTTACTTTTTAAAAGGTTACTTTTAGAGGGATGGCAGTGAAGGCAGTGCAATGTTCCTCTTGCAACATGTTTGAGGTGAGGGATGCCACGGTCGTCCCTGCTGATTACACTTGCAGGAAGTGCACCCATCTCCAGCTCCTCCAAGACCGTGTTAGGGAACTGGAGCTGGAGTTGGATAAACTTAGGATCATTCGGGAGGCAGAGGGGGTAGGGAAGTAGTAACTCCAAAGATTGCAGAGAGATGGTTGACAGTGAGGGGGACTGGGAGGAAGCAGCCAGTGCAGGGACCCCCTGCGGCCGTTCCCCTCAAGAACAAGTATACCGTTTTGGATACTTGTGGGGGGGGACGACTTACCAGGGGTAAGCAATGGGGTTCAGGCCTCTGGCACGGAGCCTATCCCCGTTGCTCAGAAGGGAAGGGTGGAGAAGAGCAGAGCGATAGTTATTGGGGACTCGATAGTTCGGGGCACAGATAGGCAGTTTTGTGGGGGCGAGAGAGACTCACATTTGGTATGTTGCCTCCCAGGTGCAAGGATACGTGATGTCTCTGATCGTGTTTTCCGGGTCCTTAAGGGGGAGGGGGAGCACCCCGAAGTCGTGGTCCACATTGGCACCAATGACATAGGTAGGAGGAGGGCTGAGGATGTTAGGCAGGCTTTCAGGGAGCTAGGTTGGAAGCTCAGAGTTAGAACAAACAGAGTTGTTGTCTCTGGTTTGTTACTGGTGCCACGTGATAGAGAGTCGAGGAATAGGGAGAGAGAACAGTTAAATGGGTGGCTACAGGGATGGTGCAGGAGGGAGGGATTCGGTATCTGGATAACTGGGGTTCTTTCTGGGGAAGGTGGGACCTCTATAAACAGGATGGTCTACACCTGAACCTGAGGGGCACCCCCAGTATCCTTGGGGGGAGGTTTGCTAGTGCTCTTGCGGGGGGGGGGGGGTTAAACTAACTCTGCAGGGGCATGGGAACCTAGACTTTAGCTTTAGGGTGCAGGACCTGGAGTGGAGGAAGGTTAGGAACATGTCATCAATCTCAAAGGAGGGTGCCTGTAAACAGGAAACTGTCTTGAAGTGTGTATACTTCAATGCAAGAAGTATACGAAATAAGGTAGGCGAACTTGCAGCGTGGGTTGGTACTGGGATTTCGATGTTGTGGCTATTATGGACACATGGGTAGAACAGTGACAGGATTAACTGTTGCAGGTACCAGGGTTTAAATGTTTTAGTAGGGTCAGAGGTGGGGGTAAAAGAGGGGGAGGTGTGGCATTGCTTGTCAAAGCTAGTACTACAGCGGTGGAAAGGACGATGGATGAAGACTCGCCATCTGAGGTAGTTTGGGCTGAGGTTAGGAATAGGAAAGGTGAGGTCACCCTGTTAGGAGTTTTCTACAGGCCTCCTAATAGTTCTAGAGACATAGAAGAAAGGATTGCGAGGATGATTCAGGAGAAGACTGAAAGTAATAGGGTGGTTGTTATGGGGGACTTTAACTTTCCAGATATTGACTGGGAAAGCTATAGCTCGAGTTCGTTAGATGGGTCGGTGTTTGTCCAATGTGTGCAGGAGGGTTTCCTGACACAATATGTAGACAGGCCAACAAGAGGTGAGGCCATACTGGATTTGGTTCTGGGTAACGAACCAGGCCAGGTGTTAGAATTGGAGGTAGGTGAGCACTTTGGGGACAGTGACCACAATTCTAGTGATAGAGAGAGATAAGTGGCACTGCAGGGCAAGAGTTATAGCTGGGGGCAGGGAAATTATGATGCGGTGAGGCACGACCTAGGATGCGTGGCTTGGAAAAGTAGGCTTCAAGGCCTACTTTTGATATGTGGAGCTTGTTCAAGGAGCAACTATTGAGTGTCCTTGATAAGTATGTACCTGTCAGACAGGGAGAAAAGGGTCATGTGAGGGAGCCGTGGTTTAATAAGGAATTGGAATCCCTTGTTAAATGGAAGAGGGCGACCTATTAAAGATGAGGCGTGAAGGTTCAATTGGGACGATTGAGAGTTATAAGGTAGCCAGGAAGGATCTGAAGAGAGAGCTAAGAGCAGCAAGGAGGGGACATGAAAAGTCCTTAGTTGGTAGGATTAGGGAAAACCCTAAGGCTTTCTATAGGTATGTCAGGAATAAAAGAATGACTAGGGTAGGAATAAGTCCAGTCAAGGATAGTAGTGGGAAGTTGCGTGTGGAGGCTGAAGAGATTGGGGAGACACTGAATGAATACTTTTCATCAGTATTCACTCAGGACAGGACATTGTTGCCGATGTGAACATTGAGTCACAATTAATTAGAACTTTGAGGTATATAGGAAAGAGGTGTTGGAAATTCTGGAAAGGGTGAAAATAGATAAGTCCCCTGGGCCTGATGGCATTTATCCTAGGATTCTCTGGGAAGCAAGGGAGGAGATTGCAGAGCCATTGGCCTTGATTTTTATGTCCTCGTTGTCTACAGGAATATTGCCAGTAGACTGGAGGATAGCAAATGTGGTTCCCTTGTTCAAGAAGGGGAGTAGGGATAACCCTAGTAACTATAGGCCGGTGAGTCTCACTTCTGTTGTGGGCAAAGTCTTAGAGAGAATTGTAAGGGATAGGATTTATGAACATCTGGATAGGAATAATGTGATCAAGGATAGTCAGCATGGTTTTGTGAAGGGCAGGTCGTGCCTCACAAACCTTATTGAATTCTTTGAGAAGGTGACTAAGGAGGTAGACGAGGGTAAAGCGATAGATGTGGTGTATATGGATTTTAGTAAGGCAGTTGATAAGGTTCCCCATGGTAGGCTACTGCAAAAAATACGGAGGTATGGCATTGAGGGTGAGTTGGAGGTTTGGATTAGGAATTGGCTGGCTGGAAGAAGACAGAGGGTAGTAGTTGATGGTAAAGGTTCATCTTGGAGTGCAGTTACTAGCGGTGTTCCGCAAGGATCTGTTTTGGGACCATTGCTGTTTGTCATTTTTATAAATGACCTGGAGGAGGGGCTAGAAGGTTGGCTGAGCAAGTTTGCGGATGATACGAAAGTCGGTGGAGTTTTTGACAGTGAGGAAGGATGTGTCCGGTTACAGCGGGATATAGATAAGTTGCAGAGCTGGGCAGAAAGGTGGCAAATGGAGTTCAATGTAGGTAAGTGTGAGGTGATTCACTTTGGTAAGAGTAACAAAAAGACGGGGTACTGGGCTAATGGTCGGATACTTGGGGGGTAATGTGGATGAGCAGAGGGATCTTGGTGTCCATGTACACAGATCTCTGCGGTGTACATAGTGCGGTGAAGAAGGCATATGGCGCACTGGCTTTTATTGGTAGAGGAATTGAGTTCCGGAGCCCTGAGATCATGTTGCAGTTGTATAAGACTCTGGTGCGGCCGCATCTGGAGTATTGTGTGCAGTTTTGGTCGCCATACTATAGGAAGGATGTGGAGGCACTGGAACGGGTGCAGAGGAGGTTTACCAGGATGTTGCCTGGTATGGTAGGAAGATCGTATGAGGAAAGGCTGAGGCACTTGGGGCTGTTTTAATTGGAGAAAAGAAGGTTTAGGGGTGACTTGATAGAGGTATACAAGATGATTAGGGGTTTCGATAGGGTTGACCATGAGAACCTTTTTCCACGTATAGAGTCAGCTATTATGAGGAGGCATAGCTTTAAATTAAGGGGTGGTAGGTATAGGACAGATGTTAGGGGTAGATTCTTTACTCAGCGAGTCGTGATTTCATGGAATGCCCTGCCAGTAGCAGTGGTGGACTCTCCCTCTTTATGGGCATTTAACGGGCATTGGATAGGCATATGGAGGATAGTGGGCTAGTGTGGGTTAGGTGGGCTTGGATCGGCGCAACATCGAGGGCCAAAGGGCCTGTACTGCGCTGTATTTTTCTATGTTCTATGTTTCTATGTTCTATGTGTGGTAGATCTACAAAATGGAGCACATACCATCCCCTCTGCCCTGCTAACCAAAACATTACCAACAGAGTTTAGCTGTAAATATGATGTTGACAGTCGTGTCAGAACATACATTGTAATTATCTCATTTTTGATAATTTTATTGCAAAATAAAAATATAGAATTCACAAGATGCTAGTTTATCAATTGTATGACTTTATGCACTGTCAGATGATACACTACAGTGATGATGTCATGAGCACATCAGTTTAAGGTGTCCTGGCGTACTGACCATAAAGACACAAATTAAGAACCGTAGCAGTTTAAGGAATTTTATTTGATAAATGGCCTGACAAAACTGCTATTTTTTGGGGGGGAAAAGAAGTTAACTGATTCGCTCGTAGAAGGTAATCATACAGATTACCTTCTATAACTCCGCTGCCTCTATTCCACAGTAAGCTGCATTTTACCAACTCTCTGGGGACAAGCTAGAAAATTAAATGGCATGCAAGACAGTTGTCAAAGAGAGGAGGTTGTTTGGAGTGTTCATCAAGTTCCCACAATGTTGCCAGAAATGAAATACATGGAGGGTTATCTATCTACCCAGAGACCAATCAATCCATTTCAGGGTATCTTTCCATCGATAGTGGTATTTTAACAGTGACACATGACCCCTCCACGACATGGGATGCCCTCCAGATGAATCCTGTCAGCCTTCCTGTGCCGTCATGGTTGGGGGTGGCTGCTATTTGGGCAATATGATTCACTGAGTGAACGACAGCTGCCTCCTTGGCTGCTTCTCTCCTTGTTTTCAACAATCTCTCCCATCATCATTGTACTCCCCTCCCCTGATAAGGCCTTCCTGACTAGTCCTCACGCTCCCAGAACCTGCTTATCCAGTTGGGAGAGGGGCATGTTTTCATAGTATCATCTCTCCTTGAGACCGTCCTAGTAGTAGCTGGTTCTCCTAATGGCACTGCTGAATTGCTGGATTTGCTGGCAACTTCTGGGGATAGGTGCCCATCCTTTAAAGGAACAGAAGGCCTGATGACAGCTGTTTAGGTGAAGGCAGATTTGCCCATGGCTGTTGAGCCTGTCATCATTGCTTCATTCACATCAATATAGTTAACTCAGTATCTCCAGAGCATCCCATGATGGATTTCAAGTTGTGTCCTACCAGTGATGTCATTCCCAAACATAACTTTAGTATAAACATTTGAATTCTGTACTGAAACAGAGTCAATGCTCAAAGGGCCAAATTTAACTTTGAGATAAAATCTGAAAGCAAGCTGCTTAGTATCTCAGAAGATCTTGATTTTTGACATAATATGCACTTCTGGGATTATGGATCCTGCCTTTGAATTTCAAGTTTTAACATTAAAAATCCCAACTGTCACAACTTTACAGGGTCCAGTTTTTCATGGGAATCTAAGTTAAGTTTTATCATATAAATGTATGAAATTTATATATTTTTTCAAAATGTGTATCTGCAGCAACCTACCGTCAACAAATTCCTGATTCACAAACTAAAACTGCCTCAATCTTGACTCTGGATCCTATAGTCAGGGGTTTATTTAGATTTGAAAGAAAAATAAGTTGAGATCATTTCGTTCAAACAAAGCTTAGTTCTGTAATCTAAACATTATTAGGTTTTGAATTTTTAGATGTTGATGAATCTGCATTTAAAGTACTTCAGTTTTTAAAAGCTGAATATGTGAGATTAGAAAGTTGGTTAGCATATTAATGGAGGAGGATTTAACACATTCCGAGGTGTTTCTCGTGCACTATTTTAGCAGAGGTGTTAACGTATTTAGAATGAACTGTTTTGTTCATATAGAAAGTGGACAAACTAGGCTTTGCAAAATGTAAGTAAGGTAAATCATTAAACATTATTGGTTGTGTGTTGCTAACCAGATCATTGCCTAATTATATATCAGTTCCCACTGAAATGACCAATACTAAAGTCATTGATACAAGATTGATGTGGAGCAAGTGTGAAGTATTAACAGACCCATTGAGTTAAAAATCGTATTTGGCACACATTAATGTAACCCTGCTTGGGAAAGTGCAGTGATTTAATCAGCTGGCTAATTATGAACCAACCATCCACGCCCCAACCAACCTTTCTTTCCACCCCCCCCCCCCCCCCCCCCCCCCCCTCAAAAATTTCCTTTGGAATTAATGGACATATACTTATCATTGGATGTGTGCATCACATTCCACCTGATGGCTAAAGTTAAAATTAGCATTCTAAAGTCTGCATTTCTGAATTTATTCACTTTTGTATAATGTGTAATATATCTGTCAATCAGGCTGACTTCCAATTGGGACACGACAAGTACAAATGCACATGTCACAGAATTAAAACTTTGACATGCAGGGGAACCCGGACTTTCAGGTTTCCCTCGGAAACTGTATTCCCTGTTTATGAAACCTGCCATTGTAAATACTTGGGTGTTTGAATTTTTGCTTATAACTTCAGTCAACATCACTAATTTTTTTTATTATTAGCACTGAGAACAGATTTATCTTCTGTAAATAAGTAAAAAAAATATGTTTTATAATTGAACATGTAATTGATATATCAATGAATTCTTCCCCATTTCAGATTAAACCACGATAATTTAAATCAATGTATTCCATTTTTCTCTTTTTTTTTTCCCCCTCTGAATAGATGCTTGACCCAAAATCAGATGAACAGTCGAAAATGCTGTCTGAGGAACAGCTTCCAATTAGTAGTGCCCAGCTAACTGGTAAAGAAAATGGTGAAAATGAGAACATCTCGGAAAAAGAACAAGTTCCTGAAGGAGAAAATGATTCTGTAGAAGGGGTGAAAGAAAATATTGAAAATCCAAGTGCCATAGAGTCACAGAATCCTCGAATGCCATTCAATATACCTGAGGTCAGACTTGACAGAAGCTTCAGCCAAAGTGCAGATGAACTACCAATCTTACAGATCGATGGTGATGATAATGATGAGGAGGAAGAGGAGGAGGAAGAAGATGATGATGATGATAGTGATGATTGTTATTTGGACAGTTGCACTTCTAAACGACGGAGTATGATTGAAACATCAGATTGTGAGAAACATAGTACACTTTCTGTTCAGAACTCACTACGACGTCGAACCCATAGTGAGGGCAGCCTTCAGCAGGAAGCTAAGGCACAATGTTTTAAATCTGACAATGCACTCAACTGTGTAGGGTGTGATGGTCAGAAGGCAAAGACCAACTGGGCTCCTCCCTCTCCAACAACTCTCAAAAAGGAGCTAGCTATTGTGAAAAATGGTGGTTCTATGCATCAATTGTGCCTCATCTTCTCTGGGCGTAAAGTGAGTACTCATTTCTTTTTATTTCTCAGTTCAATGCTGGTCTTACTTACTAGTAAAAACATTTGCATGTGTATTTGTTTATATAGAGGTACTAAAAAAGAGAAGAAATTCTAACGCTTATGCTATAATATGGTGTTCACCAGAAGTCATCATTGGCCCGCTACACAATAGGGTGGAGCCTAAAAGAAGAAATAATGGGAAGTTGTCAGAAAGGAACAGTAACAATCACGGGAGATTTTAATCTACATATAGACTAAAAAGTCAAATGGGAAAGTTTGTTTGGATGAGTTCATCAAATGTTTTTGATACAGTTTCTTAGGACAACACATTCTGGAGCTGACCAGAGAATGTGCTATGCTAGACCTGGTATTGTGTAATGAGATAGGTAATAAATGTTCTCATGGTGAAAAAAGCCTCTAGCTAGCAGCAACTATGATAAGATTGAATTTTGCATTTAGGAAGAGGAGAGTTTTTAAAAAAATTTTAAGGGGCAGCTATGAGATCAGACACTACTAAAGTGATCTTGCAAATTAGATTAAAGCATAGGTCAATAGAGATGTATTGTCAGATACTTAAAGATAAAATAAACAGACTAGATACATTCCAACGTGTAAGAAAAAATCCAGTAGACCGATCCATTATCTGTGGTTAACTAGAAGGGTTAAAGACTATCAAACGTAAAGAAAAGACAATGACACAAAGACAGGTGGTCAAATGATTGACCAGGATATAGAAAAAAGTAGAGTAAATAAATAGGAGGGAAAAATAGAGTACTGGATAAAGCTATCCAAAAAGCTAGATAGTAAGTGTTTCTATAAATAATTTTTTAAAAGCCTTATACAAAAGTGAGTGGGGAATTGAGAATGGAAAATAAAAAGATGGCTGCTGAATTAAATGGTTAGTTTGCATCAGTTTTTAGAGCTCAGAATGTGCATAATGTCTAAGAATCAGCTATAAATCAGATCAGGGAAAGAAATGAGGCACTCAGAAAAATTATCACCAGAAATGTAATACTGAGTAAATTCTTGGCGTTGTGGACTGTCAAGCTTTGAAGTCCTGAATCAAAATGGTTTTATAAAAGGGAAATCATACTTAACCAATGTTTTTGTAGTTCTTTGGGTAAGTAATATAGTGTAGATCAAGGGGAAGCATTGGATGTACTGTAGTTAGACTTCCAGAATTCAGTTGATACAGTGCTATATCAAAGGTTATTGTGGAAAATAAAATCTCAGTATAGTAAGTAACATATTGGTCTTGGTAGAACATTTGCTAGCTAACAGGAAGCAAAAATGTGGATGTAATGAGTGGTTTGCTGCAGGGATTGATGTTGGGACTTCAACTTTTAACAATTTATATAAATCATTTGGATGTAGGAACAGAAGGTATAATTGGCAAATTTGTTGATGACACAGAGAAAGAAAAGAATATCGTCTGAAAATGATACAAAGACTCCATATATAAATATAGATGGGTTAAGTAAATGAACAAAGATCTGACAAATGAAGTAAAACATGGAAAACTGTCCATTGTGGTAAGAGGAATAAAGAAAAGGAGGTGTATTACCTAAATGGTGAGAGATTGCAGAGCTCTGAAATGCAGAGACATCTTGGGTGCCTTAGTGCATGACTTGCAAAAGGCTAGTACTCAGATACAGCAAGTAAATAGGAAAAGTAATAGAATGTTATCATTTATTATGAGGGGAATTGAATACAAACGTAGGGAGTGTTATGCCTTCACTTATAAATTGCACTAGAAAGGCTGAGGTTTTGGAGGTGGTTTTCATTAAAGAGAAGGCGGTTAAGAGATGACTTAATAGAGGCATACAAGATGTTGAGAGGATTAGATAAGGTGGGCAGTGAGAGCCTTTTTCCTCGGATGGTGATGGCTAGCATGAGGGGTAATAAATATAGGACCGATGTTAGAGGTAGGTTCTTTACTCAGAGTAGTAAAAGTGTGGAATGCCCTGCCTGCAACCATAGTAGACTCGTCAGCTTTCAGGACATTTAAATGGTCATTGGATAAACAAGTGGATGATAATGTTGGATTGATGGGCTTCAGATTGGTGTCACGGGGAGGTGCAACATAGAGGGCTGAAGGGCCTGTACTGCGATCTAATGGTCTATGTTTTATTTCCATTAATATCGCAAAAAATGCATTTCTGATAGAACGAACCCCAACTTCCTACCATCTGCATATTTCTGACCGGTAGATGATACATCTACAATCATTGAAACTGCAGCTATGTGTAAGGATTTCTTTTCATACATTAGTATAATTCATACCATACGCACATTTGCACCTGAGATGGAGCACTCTGATGCTTTTCCTTTCCTCAACGTGCTGGTTGATACATCAGCTTTGCAGTGTTATCTACCTTAAGCCCACATGTGGTAGTCAATATACATGCACTCAAAAATTGGCCTTATCAATAACTTGTAACTATTTGCTCATCCTTTTAAGCTTGAAGCAAAAATATGGCTCACCAAATTTATCCTGTGGGGTAGTGGGTATTCTGAACTGATTATTGTTTGTTGTGTATTGTACTGACTCACAAATGGACCCATAGGCTGCCACTTTTGGAACTGAGAAGCATCTGGTCTATTGCACATTAATCTGGAAAGATATAGTGCCAAAAAAGAAATAAAACAACAGGTTAAGCAAGTCATTCATGCAGTTATACAGTGGTGACAAGACTGGTATTTTCAAATCTATCAGCAAGTTGCTCAGTTGGTTGGATGATTGGTTAGCATTGCAACAGCATGGATTCAACTTCTGCATCAACTAATGTTACTATACAGGACTCTTTCTCATGTGCTCCCCTTGTCTGAGGCATGGTGATGCTCAGGTTAAACTGCCACCATTGTCTAACGAGAGAGAACTGGTCTATGGTTCTGATAGGACTATAGTGACTTTCTACAATTCACAAATGTCTCTATCATAGAAGAGAACATTACAGCGCAGTACAGGCCTTTCAGCCCTCGATGTTGCGCTGACCTGTGAAACCAATCTGAGGCCCATCTAACCTACACTGTTCCGTTATCATCCATATGTTAATTCAATGACCATTCAAATGCCCTTAAAGTTGGCGAGTCTACTACTGTTGCAGGCAGGCTGTTCTATGCCCCTACTACTGTCTGAGTAACGAAACTACCTCTGACATCTGACCTATATCTATCGCCCCTCAATTTAAAGCTATATCTCCTCATTCTAGCCATCACCATCTGTGGAAAAAGGCTCTCACTGTCCACCCTATCCAATACTCTTAGCATCTTGTATGCCTGTATTAAGTCACCTCTTAACCTCTTTCTCTATCATGAAAACAGCCTCAAATCCCTCAGCCTTTCCTCATAAGACCTTACTTCCATACCAGGCAACATTCTGGTAAATCTCCTCTGCACCCTTTCCAATGCTTCCACATCCTTCCTATAATGTGGCGACCAGAACTACGCAATACTCCAAGTGCAGCCTCACCTGAGTTTTGTACACATGCAACATGACCCCATGGCTCCAAAACTCAATCCCTCTACCAATAAAACCTAACACACTGTACACTTTCTTAATAACCCTATCAACCTGAGTGGCAACTTTCAAGGATCAATGCATGTGGACACCAAGATTTCTCTGCTCATCCACACTACCAAGAATCTTACCATTCGGCCAGTACTCTGTATTCGCTACTCCTTCCAAAGTGGATCACTTCATATTTTTCCGCATTGAAATCATTTGCCACTTCTGCAGCTTATTTATGTCCCTCTGTAACCTGCAACATCCTTTTCGCACTGTCCACAACGCCACCGACTTTAGTGTCATCTGCAAATTTACTAATCCATCCTTCTATGCCCTCATCCAGGCCATTTATAGAATTGACAAACAACAGTGGCCCCAAAATGGATCCTTGCAGTACACTACTAGTTACTGAATTCCAGAATGAACATTTCCCATCAACCACCACCCTCTGTCGTCTTTCAGCTAGCTAATATCTGATCCAAATCACTAATTCATCCTCGATCCATGCGCCTGTATTTTCTGCAATAGCCTACCGTAGAGAACCTTATAAAATGCTTTACTGAAATCCATATACACCACATCAACCGCTTTACCCTCCTCCACCTGTTTGGTCACCTTCTTAGGGAACTCATTAAGGTTTGTGAGGCACGATCTATCCTTCACAAAACTGTGTTGACTATCCCTAATCAAATTATTCATTTCTAGATGATTATATCCTTTCCAAAACTCTGCCCAAAACGGAAGTAAGGCTCACTGGTCTATAATTACCAGGATTGTCACTACTTTCCTTCTGAAAGAGTTGCTAAACTATATTTTATCCCTATTTATGAGCAGTTTTTATTTTGATGGCATTTGTTAAGGGAATACTGTTTGGCAAAATACTGGGAGATGTCTTCATCTTCTTTAAGCAATACCATGAGATCTTTAACATTCACCAGGTTGGACAGAGAGGACTTTGGTTTATAATTCCTTTGAAGTAAAGTATCTCCAAGTGTGACGTGGCTTTGGTCGTTGATGGTTATATCATTCCAGTTTATGTGCTTATAAAACTAAATCTGCTACCATCACAATACATAATTACACGAAGAGATAAATTTTTCTATGGTCCTATAATCCTGCCCAACTAGCTACCTGACGAAGGAGTGGCGCTCTGAAAACTTGTTCATCCAAATAAACCTGTCAGACTATAACCAGGTGTTGTGTGATTTTTAACTTTGTCCACCCCAATCCAACGCCGGCATCTCTGCATTAAGTCACAGGAACAAGGAAATCCTTGGTTTTAGTTACTTGCACTGTTTTTTTTCTTTCAGTAGCATCTTAGAAAGTGTTCAAAAGTTTATAGTTTACCTTAAAAATTCATGGTTATTTTCAAAGGAATACATTAGACCTAAAAATGCCTTTACTATGTTGTCAGTCCTCAGTGCTGATCTATCACTGGACAGAATTTTCTCATTGTGAATGATTTTACTGTCAGTCACACAATATTTTGCTGTGTTAATGTATATTCTGCTCCAAACTGTAATATACAAATGATCAAGGAACAAGAATTGGCCACTCAGTCCTTTGTATGTATCTTAAGCTACTGATCCAAAATTCTTGTTTTGTGCTCACCAGGCAGCAGCCATTCCCAAACAGTGTCTTCGTTAAAGTGCCTATAAAATAGCACAAAACGAAATGTTTTGATCAGTAGCATACATATCAAAGATGATATTGTTTTGACTTGGGATGGGGTTTTGTGACTCATGATGAAAGGATGTGTTCATGATTTCATTTCAATGCAAACATCTCGCTTTTCACAACAAACAACAAAATACATTTGCATGCACTATTTGTAATTGCACAGATGCTTCCAGACCTGCTAAGTTTCAGCAGCAATTTCTGTCTTTGCTTCAGATCTCCAGCAAACATCATTATTTGTTTTATTTTAGCAATGGACTGGTTGTTGTATGTCAGCATAGCTTTTGCACTTGGTACTCATTACAAGCTATGGACTAGCTGATGTGGTCCTTGATTTCATTGCTTCAGGTACATCCGTTACCACCTTTAGCATCTGTCCTCTAGACTCAGTGAGAATTATTTTATTCCCTTTGAACAATGTGCCATCTTGGGCCGTTAATTCTAAGTGTGAGTTGTATCTTTCTGAGTAATTCATTTGATTTGAGCAAGGCACTTATCTGTTACATTCAATATCTACTGAGTTGATGACTTCGAGTTGCTGACATGAGCTGCTGTTTCATATTGAATCTTGAGGATGTCTTTGTCATAGCATTCTCTACTTTCTTCATCAGGACGTTGCTCTTGACAACCTCTGCATCCCTTGCTTGTATGTTGTGTCCATAAAAACAGAGCAGCATTCTTTGAAAACATTTTGGAAAACATATGGAAAATGTTTTGAAATGGTTTGTGATAAAAATGTTTACAAGCAAAGACAATAATCAGATATTCTTCCTCAATCTGAGCATAGGCTATTTCATTTGTGTTAATGCCTGGAATGCAAATACAATTAGTTATCCTTGCAACATTAGAGTTGCTCTAAGTCTGTTCACTCTGTCATCCCATTACAGGTTGACTTTATCATTTACAATGTAGATTTCAGCACTGCTGTTGACATCACTAGTTGTTTAACTTCTGTGAACGGTACATCTTTGTTCTGTGCTCCACATTACACATCTTTGGCATGAGTATACGTAATGGTTCAAATTGGGCAAAATGTTTCTGAACAGTTGACAAATCCATTAATGTTTTGTACTGTTGTTGCATTGCTGCTGCAGCTATTACATTTTTGGAATCTGGGTAAAGACTTTTTGTTATCAATGTGTTTTATTTCAGGGATATTTAAGTGTAAACTTCCCTTATTCAGCTTCAGGTTCAGGTTCTGTGCAGCGGTCTCACTGGGTTTTCTTTGTGTTCAAAAATGGCTTCTTCCATACCCTGTTTCCATATTCATAATGTAGTAGGTTGTCCACTATAGCTTCCATTCAAGGGACATCAGTATTTCTAGTTGTCTATGTTGATGTACTTCTGGAGCCTTAGATATGTCAAATAGCATATGCGTGCCTGAAGGGTGTCCAGACTGTAATTGCTGATGTTTTCGTTCAGCTTCACTTGCCTGTGAGCATCTGGAGTAGTGAGGCATTGGGCCAATTGGCCCATTGGGTCTGCCCTGCTATTCAGTCATGGCTGATAGATTTCGATCCTTTTGGTTGATGGACGCACTCAACCTTCCAGGTTGTTTCGCTGTTACCGTGCTGCCAATGGATTCTCTAGGAGTTCTCATTTCCCTGATTACTCACTTGCATTCCAGCTCTTCTGTCTTGTCTTTCAATTTGACCATGAGTACAGCTAGAACTTTCTTCACTAGATGCTGAATTAATCTTGCCTCTCAACTGCTTCAGAATGATATTCTCCTGGAAGATATTCTAACCCTGTAAAGACATCATTGCACTCCTCTGGGGTCTGTTCAGCCAATGGTATAATGTGAACCATCACAGATCACTTTTGCCATATCGAGGGTTACCATTCCAAACTTTAGAGATGCTTCACCTGAAGTGAGTGGCTGTTGCTTGCTGTCTATGATCTGGACTCAAGATGCTTATTCAGTTATTGTAGTGAGTTTGCAGAGTCAACTGCCCTTACAGCAGTAGTGTGCCAACATATCATCTCAATCTTACTTTCAGGATTTTTGGATTGGTATGTTAAACCATTTCACACAGGTCTGTGAAGGTCGTGATGTAGCCAGGTGCACATGTGTCTTTCTGACACTTTATATTAATCTCATGTTTTCCATCTGCCATCCTCATTCCAATGATCACAAACCACATTCATCTAAAACCAGCCAGTTGCATGGTGCAAACTGAAACATCAACATCTTCAGCTGATACGTCTTCAGTAGTCCTCTGTAATTACTTAATGTGCTTCCTTCTCGCCTTACACTTGTGTGTAAATTCCTATTCTTGTGGTGAGAGCACTGTTTTCCTCATGCCAGGCATGTTTTCTCCTTTGCATGATGTTCTCCAAAGTATTTGTAACTTGTTCTTTATCTGTAATTGTTCTGCTCTTTGGGCCTGGATTATCTCTGAGCATAATGCAATATCTAGGAGAAAGTGAGGACTGCAGATGCTGGAGATCAGAGGTGAAAAGTTTGGCACTGAAAAAGCACAGCAGGTCAGGCAGCATCCAAGGAGCAGGAGAATTGACGTTTTGGGCATAAATCCTTCTTCAGAAATGCAATATCTGCAGTGTTCTGCAATGGATATGTTCTCACTGTTGATTGGCAAACTCAGTGCTCTGCACATATCAGTTGCTTCTTGAGAAAACATTTCTCTTTTCTCAGGGAGAGGAACACACACCCAGCTCATGGACTGAGCCAGGCTGCATCTCCAGGTGCTTCGCTTGCTTTCATAACCCTCACAGCATCCCTGTCTTCTATTGGCTTGCCTTTCCATTTTGCACTTTGCCCTCTCAGGCAGTGGAACCAGATTGTGTTTCTGCTGTCTTGCCATGACATTTAACGTGCGCACACAGCTAGGAATTTTGCCATGATTGCCAGCAGGCCTCTGTCAAATCAAGTAGGGTAGCCTTCACTCTGGGGAATCCCAGCACTGTAAGTCAAGGGCAGCCTTCTACACTAGTACTGTCCTCCCTTTACTGAGGTGTGGTGACCCTCAGGATAAACCACCAACAGTAATCTCTCTCTGATGAGAGAGCAGTCCTTTTTAGATGGGCACTGACAGAATCAGAAAATGCTGGTGAAATTCAGGAATTGGCAGCATTGGTGAAGTGAATTAATGTTTCAAGTCCAATATAACTCTGAATGTTTCCAGGTCTGCTGTGCTTCTCCAGTACCTTGTTCTTATTTCAGCTTTTCAGCATCTGCACTTTTCAGATTTTAAATTGCACTGACAAACTTACACCACTAGATGGGGACTGGAACTTGAGTTCAGGAAGGAATGATGCCAGGAGAAAAATCGCCAGGACCTGTGAGAGAGTGGGAGGCAAGGATGTGGGGCAGAGGTTGGGGTTGGGAGGTGTGGGTGCAGGTGCTGGGCGGAGGAGATGTCAGGTAGCAAGGGTGGGAAGCAACACCACAGTTGGGTGGTAAAGCTCAAATGGCAAGGGAGAAGCAAAGCTCAGGAGCCACCATCAGAAGAAAGCCAGTAGAGAAGGTCAGGACCAGAAATCAGGACAGGAAGCAAAGCTGAGGACCACAGCTAAACAAAAGAGAGAGAGAGAGAGGGTGTGAGTAGAGCACTGGGAAAGGTCATCTGACCAAGTAAGCCACAGAACAAGAAATCGGCCAATGTTAAAGTGAAACTGACAACATGAAATGATTAAATGATACTATTTTATTAACAATGTTAAAATGAAACAACATGAAGTGAGTCAACTACCACGTAAGGAAAATCCTAGAATGTTCTGTGCAGAGAGAGAGAAGGGGGCAGAGAGAAAGAGAGTGTATCAAAATAAATACTAATGGATTTTACAATAGTTTTGCAACCAGTGATTATTGAATATACAATGAAAAATTAAATTTTAACTCCTGTTTCAAAAATTCATAGGACTTGTTTTCTGGTTCTTTCATAATCTTGCATGCTTAATGAAATGCCTTCAGCATTCAAACATATTCAACTGTGTTGCAAAAATGATAGAGAATCAATATGATGCACTCAGGATGGTAGATACCCCACAATAGTGCACATAATATCACTGTTGCAAAGTTTTATTTGTGTAAGTTGATATGGTGAGCCATATGGAAACTCTACTGTTGAAGCTTAAGCCCCAAAACCACAAGGTTGCCTGTGCCATTTCAGCAACTTCCTTTCAGCCCACATACAGAATGATACATTGGAAGGTTTGATAAAGAAGTCAACATCTGATTCACCAATGGTCAAAACACAAATGTTGAAGCAAGATGCTGTGAAGTGAATTCCATTTTGTTAATGAAAGTTGTCTTTTGCTGTTTGTTGCATCCATGAGGCTGCTGTTTTGCACAGATATCTGTCAGCACACGTTTACACCATACTGTAGGATGTATAGTTCTATTTATGCTCATTAGTTGAGGTCACAAGGATTGTCTGCCACAGCCTACACATTTTTAATCCTCCCACAGAACCAATCATATTTTCCACCCAGCATTCTACTTTTTCATTGTTACTCTTTCTGCTATGATGTTTTGCTGCTATTTCGAACTATTCTTCATTTATTGGATTGTACTTCGTATCATTTGGACTTTGTATTGCCTCTTCCCTTTTAAATTTTTCGCATTTGTTTTTACAAAATGACCTTTCACAAAATTACTGGTTATGAAAACATTAATTGATAAACAAGCAATGATATTTTGGTCAAATATAAAACCAGGATAGCATGTGGGGGCGGGGGGATTAAATTTGTAACTTTCTACATTGGCATAAAATTGCCAATGCAGGACTGTCTCTGTTCAATTTAGAAAACACTTGGGGTGGAATCTCATGGGAACTATGTGAAAAATGTGGAAGAATCACAAGAGAAGTACAGTGAGGTCTTTCTCAACATCAGGAGTGATTAGTTGCATTTTCCAACAGAGTTTCAAACATTGAGCCAAGATTCTTGTTAAGGAGGGCAAGCTGCCTGTCAGTTTTGTGAACTGCAGATCTTGCCTTTTTAATATGCCACTTCCTTTTCTTCCCTGCCATGAAGGAACTAGACGTGACTATTCCTGATATGAAAGTCAGAGCAGGGATCTGGTGACTCCAGCTCACCTTTCAATCTCCAGAATTTCATCTTGGACCAGCACCAGCATCTTGGCAGGTTCCAGAGGCAGAATTCATGCACATCCCGTGTCCATAGATTTTGGTGTTGGAGATTTGCCACCTTGGGATCATCATGGCATCTCCAATCCACGTGAACCATACTGCTGCACAGCAATGCCAGCAGCTATCATTGTAATGAATTGATCCATGCTTCCTCTCAGAGCTGCTGACTGCTTCTGTTTGCACTCACTCACTCTTGAGTCTACCTGGATACTAACAGCTTCTCTTACTCACCTTTTTGTTTTGCATTTTTCCACCTCAGCCAAAACTATCACCTTCATTATATAGCAGTCTTGCTTGCCTTTTAGCACAGGCACCATGCTGTTAAGCTTGCCTTGGTTGTCAGGAGTTTTCAGTCATTTCAAGAGAAACACCTTACAGTCAGGGAAGTAAGTCCAGGACAGCCTCTAATGCCTGTCCCAGCCATTTGGCATAATTAGTCAGATGCTTGGGGTAATATCGGGCAGAATCCTAAACTCATAAAAGATGAGGAGCTGAATGACAGTCAACCTACTCTTTGTGCCATATTGTGAGCTGCTTTCTTCTGGAGAGAGAGAAAAGGAGACAAAAGTGGGTCACATCGCTGTTAATGTTGATGCAAGTTGGAGAAAGGTGATAAGAAGATGTCTGGATAGTGAGTAGGAACTGCAAAGGCCATGCAGGATTAGCAGTATGGGGTTAGAGGATGAGACCAAGTGACAGAAGATGTTGCATATAATAGTGCAAGTGGTAGAGTATGAGCCTTAGTAAGGGGTGGATACAGCAGAGAGAGAACATAGTGGCACGTAACCGTGATGAAGTGGAGAAGGCCTTTGACATGCTTATACTATTGGGCATTCCATCAAATGGCTGAGCCTGACTAAGTGTCATTGCCTTCTCTTCTAGTCCTGGAAAGAAGGGTGGCATTCCTCTGCACCAGTGCATTCACCAAGATGTCCAGGTGTCTACGCAAAGCAGTGTGCCAATTTCCCATTATCTGGCAAGTCCACAGCTAATGTCATGAACTGAGCAGGGCTGCTCCAGACTGATAGAGTGTGTGTAGATGTGGAATAGCATCTTAAAGAGAGCCTTAGTGCCAGTGATGTCAATCCAATGATATCTGGGCAGTAGTGAGTTCTTCTGAGAATGACAAGTGTGAGAATCAAGCTTTCAGATGGGAGGAGCAGGGGAGGTAATTGATGAAGTGAGTTTGGGATGATAATGTGAGAAAGCCTAGTAGTCTTGTAAAGAAAAACACTCCATGAAACTCAAAGAATTGTAACTCAGCCAAACAATTTAATATTCAGCCCTCAATTTTTATGTTCCAGGAACTTGAAAATAGCATAACTCTGTAACGGGTGCCAAATCATCACATCAAATATCTACCTAAGTGGCAACTAGAAAAGCTACCCCCAGTGATTATAGTTTGTATCCTCATCTCACGTACTGTTTTGAATTCTCTAGAGGATGAAAATATAGATGAGTGATCTTGACATCTTTCAAGCCCCTGTTGTTTATTAGAACAATGTCGGTGGTTGAAATAGGTAATACTGACATTTGGTAAACGTCCATTTGTGAAATAGTTCTACTCCACCTTCTAGCATGTTAACAAATAAGAGCTTCTAAACATATTGATAGTAAAGGCATATTCACTCAATGAATGTGGGAAATATATCAGTCATGGGAGCACAATTGGTAGATAAAAAAAGACAGAAGACTAGCAAATTTATCTTCACTCTCCTGGTGGTTGAATGATACAACAATAATAGAACTGCCAGCTCATCATGATGGAAAGCCTTGAGAAACACAGGTTCAGAATCATCTCTTTCTCTCAATCATGCTATACTTGCCTTAAATGACTCTTATACAAAATCCCAAAGTATTTTTTTTTAAATAATCTGATATTTATGTTCACTGTCTACAAATAAATTAATGCCTTTCTAACACTGGAAACTATGATTGCATCTTGTATAATCTACTTCAGTTTAATGCACCTGGGTAAAATGTTCTAAACTCCAAGGGTTATTCTGAGGTAATATTATCTTCCCTTTTTTGTTTGGTCTGCACCAAAGGTTTCAAATGGCAGTCTGTTGGCAGGCATTACTAATATCTTGAATGCATATGTATGTCCACGCCCTGCTGCTTCCCACCCTATTTGCGACAGAATCACTGCATTCTTTACTTGCCCTGGTTCAGATCAGCATGTCACCCAAAATCAGTAACACCCTTACAAAATAATACTGAAGTCAGCAACACGATGTAATCTCTTCTGTTCATTTTTTTTTGTATATTATGCATAAAGTATTACAGAGAAATTTTATTCCGTGAAAAATGCTGCAATATCATTGAAAAGTCTCCGGTATGCTATCACAATATTTGTCTGTTTTCTTTAAACCCAATGACAAAACTTATGTGCCTTATTCATAAATTGAAACCAGGTGACTGATTTTTCTATAGCTGTCCACACAGAAAATGCTATTTATATCAGAAGCATGCTGTAAATTTTGGCAGGGTCAAAAATTCAATTTCTCCTCCCTTTGTTTGAGTACAGATTGTTGGACTTGATTGATGCAGTTAACATCTGGAGCAAACTGATTCCTGAGCTTATGCTAAATTTATTAATCATTAACCTTTTTACAAAAAAAATTGTAATTCAGGGAAATGCTGAATGCAGAAGTTTAATATGTTTTAATTATTGCATGGTAAGAAAATTAGCAAAAACATGCTTGCGATGAGGGGGAGTGGTTGCCTTCAAAGTAAGCTGAATAATTTGGCTGAGAAATCAAAAGCATTTTGAAGATTTTCATCATCTGGTACAGGCAAATTTTCAGGCCAAAATCTCTCTAATGGTTTGCATGCCTTGTTACAAGGGATCTGAAATTTCACAGGAAGAGGATACCTCCACTTCACTTCAAGCTGGCATTGCGTCCCTCTCCCTTCTCTACCTCACATCTGCCTCCATATCATGTGAGTAACTCTGGCATAGTTGGCATTAGAATCATAGAATCCCTACAGTGTGAAAACAGGCCATTTGGCCCAAGTCAACACCGACCCCCTGAAGAGTATTCCATCCAGACCCATTCTCCTACTGTATTACTCTACATTTCCCATGTCTAGTGCACCTAACCTACATATCCCTGAACACTATGGGCAATTTAGCATGGCCAATTCACCTAACCTGCACAGCTTTGGACGTGAGAGGAAACACATGCAAACTCCATACACTCGCTTGAGACTGGAATCAAATCCGGGTCTCTCGTGCTGTGAGGCAGTAGTGCTAATCCTTGAGCCACCATCCGATCATAATCCAGTTCCTGATGAAATTGAGATCTGTCAATTTTTCGAATGTCAGTTTCCCCTTGAATTGGCAATCATAAATGGAATAAGTTGTCTGGACCAGCTTTAATAAGCTTTTAGCAAGGTACAGAAACAACGTTTCTGTTTCACCTACAGGACTAGTCCCCACTTGGGCCTAAACAGCACAGGTTTCCATTTAAAATGTATAAATTTACCGTGGTAAGATTTCAGATGGAACTAGTCAGTAGGCGACAGCACTGTCCAGCTAGGCAGTGCAGTGGCCTACATAAATAGTTGATGGTTTGATCTGATATAACCCTTAGTTAATTAGTCCCCTTGGGTTAAGCTGCCATGAAGTTTGGGACTGCATGACTGCTACCTTAAATATTAGTGAGGTGTATCTCAGTCTCTGTCTTAGCTAAGAGTGGCTATTACCTGAATCTTGAGAGTTTAAACAAACTGTTTCATTTGTGCATGATTATATTTAAAACATTGTTCTCTGTAATACAACTCTCTTGTGCAAGTTATTTAATCCTCTTCTCAGAATCTTGATAACATTGTTGCTGATGTCAGTATCACATCATCTTGTGTATCATGATGTCATTAACATATCCCATGCTCATTGTGCTACTTTAGGATTCTTATGTTTTTTTTATTGCCTCAAGTGCCTAATTAAATCATGGTACAGTTTCCCAAGACAGCAATGAAGACAGGCAATTGTCTATAATACAGTTATTAAAAATAATTAATGGTGTGGATGAGTTCTGAATGGTCATCTGATCTTAATTCTAAAATGTCATTTGAATTAAGTTATTACTGAAATACATTTGTCATGTGGTATCCTGCTTACTTGAGTTTAACTTCTTTTTCACAGTTATGCAAATATAACTCAGTTGACCTATGAGCTGATGGACTTGACCATGTTGATTGCCTTGATTCTTAAATTCTAGAAAGTTTGCAAATTCTCTTATAAGTTCTGTAGCTGAACACAGCAATTGAGCCATTAGGTCTGAAGGGTTGAAACCATCTAATATAGTTTGTTGAAAGTGACACAAAATATTCATGATAATATTTTAGCTAAGGAAGATATGTAGAGGATGATTACATTGACTATTACATCTGTTTCCATCTGAAGTATTTCAGAAAAGATAAATGACAAGTTGAATTTGTTATATTTAATGAGTCCTTCCATTTCTGTAACAAAACGATTTAATAGCACACTTGTAAGGGTAAACTCTAAGTATTACGTCCAAAGTGGAAAGTGTGCAGAGCAGTATGGATTCATTTCAAGAATATTATTTAGATTGTCATGAAATTCTATATGTGTGCATATTTCAAACACATGTTCTGGTACATATTTGCATATGCAAAAGGAACAACTCCACATCCAGGTGTGACTAAAATCTGCTTTTTTGTGTTTTTATTCAGTATGGCAAGCAATGTACTTTCAAAGTATGTCTGCTGCCTGCACATCATTTTTGGCCTTGCCCAGAAGTATTGATACAAACAGAAGAAAAGGAACATATTGTTTGTCTGCATAGAGTTAATGATGGATTGGAACAGTATCAATTTGCTGTGAAAATATTGTTTGCACATATTGAAGTAATGCATGTTTTAAAAAATAAAGTACAGCAGATGTTTAGGATTAGGTAGTGCTGTTGAATAACATTGAATTTTTATTTTTGTCATTTGATTTCATGAACAGGAGGATCCTGTTCCTTTGCCTGCTGACTCTTAGGATCCTGCTCGAGCAGTTGAAAGTAAGGCCTAGGTTTTCGTAGGCTCAGGAAAAACATAATTTGTATATTTTGCCACTTTTCAAAGTGTCAAACTGACCCATTTATGACTGCCTGAGATTTTTCTCTTTTCACATAAAGTTTACATTCACAGAACATTTTTGTGACCCTTGATAGAGAGAAAAAATTGAGTGCAGAGGCAGGCTGGGTAAAAGTTGGCCTGTATTCTCTGAGACCACCAGCAACCCAGTTCCCAACTTGTCCCTCCTCGTGAACCTCATCTGTCACCCATCTCCTGTCCCCAGGTTACCCTATTCCTCTTCAGACCTCCCTCTCAATTCATGTTCCTTTCATGCCCCTCAGATCACCTGTAACCACTCACCACTCCGTACAGTCCTCCAAATCCATGAAAAGCAACAGGGATTCTCTCAGCTGCAGTTTTTGAAAAAATCCTATGGCAATCACATGAAAATCTCATTTAAACACAATGATATTGACACTGCAAAATAACTTCTCCATTGAAAAACAGGTACTTATTTAAGTAGCACCTAAGTTGCCCAAAACAAACAGCCATCTACTGTAAAAATTTAATGCAAAATATATTACAACCTGGTAGCACTGTAAATTATTCTCTTGATCAGCTGACTCAATGGATCATTCAATTTTAGAACTCAGTCAAGCATTCGTAATAAATGTTGAGTTGAATTTTACCAGAAATTGTCTAAGTGTCAATTTTGTTGAGTTTGTGGAAAATTTCTCTCTACCTATGCATCATGCCACTGGGGCACTCACTTTCTCACATCACCCATCTTGCCCCACACAGGGAAATTTTGGCACTGCCAGGACCTTCCTGGGTTCCTGGCAATGGTGCTGTCTCTGAATCCCAGTTGCGTACCAGGTTAAGTGCTGGAAGCTTGGAGCTGTTTTGAACGTCCTGTCAATTGTCCCAGTCATGTCGAACAGAGGGACATTGGAACCCTTTTTTTGCTAAAATAGACCTGGACAGGGGCTGCATGTGGCCACTCTTTGGAGCATGCTCTGAGCCATTGATGACTGACATTTAAGGGACCAGAGGGGCAAACTCATCAGATTACTGGTCTGACTTTCATGTGAGGAATTATTGCCATTTATTTTCAACCCAGGAGGTGAAAGAATGAGAAACTTTATTAATTAAATTTGCTATTTTATATAATGAGATGTTAATGTATGCAAATCGGCCTCTCACTTGGTTGGAAAAGTGGGATTATTGCTGTCAGGTATTTCTTTATTGCCCATCCCTCATAATTTTCTCAACTTTTCATCAAGGCTCATGTCATTTGCAGCTGGGAAAATTCAGCCATTATTTTCCAAATTCCAAAGGCTATAATGGAAAGAATAGATGTTATCTTCGGCCTATCAAAGTAGTATTTATGAAAGGGAGAATATGCTTGGAAATGTTCTTACTTCTCAAAAGCAGATGATTTTTTTTCCTCCCATAGTAAGAGCTATCTTTGCATTTAAATTCTAGTAACAAACATTGCAAGGAAGTTTTCTAATGCACTTTCCATATTGGTTCACTGATGTCCTTCAGGGAAGGAAATCTTTTTTTGCTTTTTGGTCTGGTCTACATGTGACTCCAAATCTGCAGTAATGTGTTAGCTCCTAAAGACCTTCTGAAGTGTTTTAGTAGCCATATAGGTCAAGGAGCAATGAAGAATGAGCAACAAATTCTAATCTTGCTGGTAATAACCATGCTGCACAATAGAATAAGTAAATGATGCCTCTTTCTCAAATGGAAAAAAAGTACTGTAATGTATGTTAACACTTACAAATTGGTTAATGTAATTGTCAACGTACCCTTGCAGGACTGTATTTAAAAATAACATGTGGAAGTGTGAAAACATTTAGCTTTCAGAGGTTTTTTTTTTAATCCTCCATTCTCCCCTAAGTGGTTACAAAGAAAGCTTACAAATCCATTTAAACACCTAGAAATAATGTATGGGAGGGAATGTAATTTTCCTGTGGTCCTTGCAATGTGGACTCTGACCTTGGAAGAGGTGTATGTCTGTTTTGCACCCAAGGTCGTTGCATCCTGTGAGAAAGGATGAAAGTGCATCACATGAAAATACTATGGTGTCTGGAATGCAGAGCAAAAGTACTTTCCAAATCAAAAACAAAATCCGTGTTTTGAGATCTAATTTACATCAGCAATGGAAGACAAAAATCTGGTCTAAGTTTCTAATTTGGGAGGAACTAGCAATTTACTTTAGCCTGCTTCTTGAATGCTTTAGATTTTTAAATGTTCTGTTTTCATTTCTATCGTTTATAATTTGGAAGGGTATTAGGATTGTTGTTATTGTGGAACTTGAAAGATGCTGCTTAGCATCCAACCTGTGGAATAAATTGTGGCCTGGCTGTTTTACTGACAGATGTTTATGTGGTGAGGTCATGATGCACTGAGAATGCTATGGAGGAAGGGAATGCCTGAATCATTAGAGATAACTTTGTAACATGTGCCTTTTCTAGAAAAATAACGAAGAATATTTTCTTTCAATTGAGTAGTAAAATATAGTTTTGTGAATCATTGGCACATGGAATCAACTGTATGTTTTAATGTACATTTCTAACCTCTGTAGTTTTGGAATTGAAAATACTTTTGAATATTTGACATGTTCAGAAATTCCTAGTCCTAAAATGTATAGTTCGTACATTTTTAGTTTGTGGTTGAGCAGTGTAACTGTACAAAGTAGGTTTTTTCTTGTGAACTTTCAAATCATGGTCTCACGTGGCATTGCTTCTGTATGTAGCAATTATTTTTAAAGACCTGTTGTTAGCCAGAATTAGCTTAGACTGAGAAGTTGGAATACCTATTCCCTAAATTCAACTATATTTCTGATTTTCCTCTGATTAGATCGTGTGTCATTTAAGAAAGCTTTTGCAAAAGTTTTGATTAACAGAAATAAACTGCCATTTCCTTGCATTTTTATATTTTAAAGAAGGAATGTTTACAGCTTTGGAATTTAAACAGTCTCCCTGTGGTATCATCAACGTTGTCATACTTCTGCCTTGCCTGACAAGACCCATTGTAGTGAGAACAGCGATATGAATCACATTGGTCTTCCAATTTCAAAACCTGCTGAATCTCACTTCCTACTCTAGACTTTTGTTCCAGCTGGTTTTGATCCTTCCTCTCCTTTGACCATGGTTATACGTGATAAATTCTAATTATTTTTTCACCGAGAAGCCAATATTTCTGCCATTATTCCTTTATCCTTCTATCGACTGATTTATTGAAATCTGACCACATAATCTCTGCTGTCTTGAATCTTCAAGCCTTGCTCAATACTTTCGCAGAAGCATTCTGAAGAATTGGTCTCAACCTTAACCTGAAGTCCTTTACCAGTCTGTACCTGGTCATGTTCTGGTCCATTTCTGCTTTAAGATCAACAGAAAAGTCCTCCCAAACATGGGATATTTCTCATACCTAGGAAGCTACCTCTTGTCTCAGGCTGATATTGATGTGGAGATTCAGCATTGCACCTAATCTGCGAACGCTGCCTTCGGACACCAAAGGATGAGAATCTCCAACAAATGTGACCTCTGTGCTGACATCAACATCCTTATGTATGAAGCAGTCATCTTTCTGACTCTTCTATATGGCTCCAAAATTTGGACTATATGTAGATGCCACCTCAAGACCCCTGAGAATTACCATTGATGCAGATAGATTCTCGGCATCACCTGGGAGGAGAGGCATACAAACATCAAAATCCTTGAAGCAGCTGATTGCACCAGCATCGAAGTCTCAGTCACCTGAAACTAACTCTACTGGGCTAGGGGAAGGGACTGGGAGGACTAGGCTGATAGGTGGAAATGGAAACCAGAGAGAGAGAGGCTTGCTCAGTCAGTTTTGCCAAAACACACTTTGCTGAGGGTTTTAAAATCTGGCACAGACTCTGTTCTCTCCATTAAAATGTAAGATGTTGTGGCGACAGGCACAGTGAACAACTGCTCACACTAGTTAAAAGTAAATGTGGCACTGCTGTTGCCTCTTAAATTAAAGATTAGTTGTCTCACTGTAGTAAAGAAGGGTGGTCAGGCTTGAGATTGAAGACCATATTTCAGGATGTAAAATGTTGATGGCTTCCAGTTAAGGCATTGGAGTCAACAGGTCCTTAGTACCTTGATGCTTTTGAGAACCTTGCTAGTGTTAGATTTCAAGTAAGGACCAGCCTGCTCTTTAACTTTTCATAGCTGAAAATGTGTTGCTGGAAAAGCGCAGCAGGTCAGGCAGCATCCAAGGAACAGGAGAATCGATGTTTCGAGCATAAGCCCTTCTTCAGGAATCTTTAACTTTTCATGCCTACTGAAGTGCCAGGCTTTGAAAACAGTCATTGTCCACTTGCACATAAATTGTTATTGGGACAAAGCTAGATGACAAACGTTTATTGCAGGTGAAGTTAGTGGAATATTCATAATATTTAAGATTCAGATCAGTGTGCTCAATTATTATACCGTTCTCAGCCAGGACCAAAAAATTCAATAGTCCTTTGCCTCTTCAAAAAATGACTGCGTCTGACATAATAGTTTTTTATGTACATAATTCTTCTTCTGTAGTCAGGTACCAGTCTCCTGAAAGGATGCCTCCTCGCAGAGCGCTTCAGGGAACATCTCTGGGGCACCTGCACCAATCAAGCCCACTGCCCCGTGGCCCAACAATTCAACTCCCCATCCCACTCTGCCGAGGACATGCAGGTCCTGGGCCTCCTCCACCACCGCTCCCTCACCATCCGACGGCTGGAGGAAGAACACCTCATCTTCTGCCTTGGAACACTTCAACCCCAGGGCATCAATGTGGACTTCACCAGTTTCCTCAATTCCCCTCCCCCTTCCCCCCCCCCCCCCCCCCCCCCCAACCCCCCATCTTACCCCAGTTCCAACCTTCCAGCTCCGCACTGTCCTCATGAGCTGTCCTACCTGCCAATCTCCCTTCCCACCTATCCACTCCACCCTCTCCTCTGACTGATCACCTCCATCCTCACCCCCATTCACCTATTGTACTCTTTTCTACCTTCTCCCCAGCTCTCTTCACCACCCCCCCCCCCTCCAATTTATCTCTCCACCCTGGAGGCTCCCTGCCTCCATTCCTGATGAAGGGCTTTTGCCCAAAACGTCAATTTTCCTGCTCCTCGGATGCTGTCTGACCTGCTGTGCTTTTCCAGCACCACTGATCTAAATCCTTATTTCAAGGGATTTGAAGTGTGAGAGTAGGGTCATCTTACTGCAACTGTACAAGATGCTGGGGAGACCACATCTGGTGATTTGGGAGAAGTTTTATAGTGTTGTAGAGTCATACAACATAGAAACAGACTCTTCAGTCCAACTTGTACATGACAACCAATTTTTCCAAGCTAAAGCAATCCTATTTGCCTGCATTTGGCGTATATCCCTCTAAACCTTTCCTATTCATGTACCTATCCAAATGTCTTTTGAACGTTGTAACTGTATCTGCAAAAAGTACTTTCTCTGGCAGTTCATTCTACATAGGAATTACCCTCTATATGAAAAGGTTGGCTTTTTAGGGTTCAGGTACATAGTTCTTTAAAATTGCATCACAGGTAGACAGAGTGTTTTGTGTTTAGCACACATGCCTTCATTGCTCAGATCTTTGAGTTTCGGAGTTGGGATGTCACGTTGAAGTTGTACAGGATGTTATGGTGAGGCCACTCTGGAGTACAGTGTACAGTTATAGACACCTTGCTATAGGAAGGATATTATTAAATTGGAAAGGATTCAGAAAAGATTTACCAGGATGTTGCTGGGACTGGAGACTTTGAAGTATAAGGATAAGCTGGATGGGTTGGGACTTTTTTCACTGAAGCATAGGAGGTTGAGGGGTGATCTTATTGAAGTTTATAAAATCATGAGGGGCATAGATAAGATGAAAAGCGAAAATCTCCTCCCTAGAATAGGGGAGTTCAAAACTAGGGGGCGTATTTTTAATGTGAGAGGAGAGTTTCAGTCGTCTTTATTTTAACAAAGATATTATTTCATTGGAGTCATTTAAGCAAAGCTTCACGAGATAACTCCACGTATTCAGAGATTATCGTATGAGCAAAGAATTAAACAGGTTAGGACTCTAGTCGTTACAGTTTAGAAGAATAAGAGGTGATCTCATTGAAACAGATAGGATCCTGAAGGGACTTGACAATGTTGAGAGGGTGTATCCCTTCATGGGAGAGTCTCTGAGCAAACAGCATAATCTCAGAATAAAGAGGTGCCCATTTAAGACCTGATAAGGAGGAATTGCTTCTCACAGAAGATTGAGAGTCTTTTAAACCTCTTGCTATAGAGCAGTGTTCGGGCAGAGTCCTTGTGTGTATTTAAGGCTGGGATAGATAGATTCTTAATCAGTTGGGAAATAAAGGGGTCCAGAGAAAGGGCAGGACAATAGATGTGAGGGTTGTCAGATCAGCCAATATCCTTTGAATGGCTTGAGGGATTGGCCTACTCCTGTTCCTATTTCTTATGGTCTTATATTCATGTAGCCCAAGGGTCGTTATGAGGAAATATTCTGGTTTGGGTACTGTTGTTTGCACTTGAGGGAACCTGACCCCCAGAAAGAGCTTTGCCTCTTATCCAGCCTCTTATCCACTGTACTTCAACCAGAAAAGTGATAAAGACAGTTGCTCTTACATGGAATCTGGCATGTTCATGATATGTCTAAGCACACACATTATCTAATATTGTAGGTTTCTTTGAAATGGCTGGAAAGGATTGCTTAATAAGAAGATTTCTTCATGCAATGGTAACCTTCACATCAGCAGAAGAATTGTCCTTTTCCACAGTCTTGCAGTTCATTAGATAAGCTGAATGACAAAAATTAATTTCCACAGCATATTGTTGTCTAAGTGTGTGTGTGTGCGCATTTATGTACACAAGGATCTGTAAACCCAGTACCTGGTTAGTAACAGGTGTGGCCAGTTGCCTCAGGAATGATTTGCTCATGGCACCTATGAACTCCTGACATAAATAGTGCAAGTTCAGAAAACCCATAAGAATATATGTGTTGTTCAGTTATGTTATGACCACATGAGTAGATGCAGGATGGCTTCCCTCTTTTCCACATTTGACCGCAAGTCTATCTTGAAAATCATATACTTGCCAATTCCATAAGTAATTTAAATGCTCTGACATGGATAGGTTTTGTTATAAGCTGCTGAAAAAGAAATTGTATTTATCATTCTTGCCACCCAATCTAATTAAAAGTAATAAAAATAAAACACTCCGGCTCTGTCATACATGTGTTCAAGTGTTTGCATATTCATACACAAAGTGGGGATAGGCAAAGTGATTTTGAAAGTCAATGGTGTATGAATCTTGATGACTTGGAACATTTCATACTGGGCCTGGAGGTCTCAGGATTCAGCATTGAGACAATTTAGACTTGTTAGTGGATGATTTTTGTAACAACTTCTGGAGACAGATGTTCCTTGTTTGGATCTTCGAACACTGATGTATAGATGGCCTAGTGACATACACAGCTTGAAGTTGCAGGATGGGTGAAGACTGGCAGTGCACATGCTCAGGGGTCCTGCTTCTTCGGCAGCTCTCCTTCATCTATCCTGTGGCCTAGGGAAAAGTAGTGTCTTAAATCAACAAAGGGTTAGTTGGCTCATCACATGATCCCCTCTCACCAACTTCTCCCTGGGAGCAAGTCAACCTTTCTTGTGTGATTACGCGGTTGTCAGCTCATTACATACGGATATGCAATATTGTGGTGTGGTGGACAGGAAGTTGACAGCTGTGCCATTATCTTACTGGGTTGGAGGTCAACTCTATATTTAAAGGGCAGCCAGACAGTCATTTATTCTGTACAAGTCCGATACATCATTCGGGCTCTTGAAGTGAACACCTCCAGCTAAATATTTTGGCTCCAGCTAAATATTTTGGCTCCACCTTCGCCTTCCCTAGTAAGCTTGCCTCCCTTCCTGACACAGATTTCCATAGGTCATATGAAGTTACATCTTTGGCCATACATTTTTCTACTGTTTGCCAGCCTCCTTGACCTAAGTCCATTTCACTTCAATGTTTCTCCCTTTGCTATCTTCTGTAGCCCTTGCAACTTGGACTACCATTACCCAATCTTAATCATGGTGTTTTGAAAGAGGATAAAGCAGTGGATATTCACCTTAAAGTCCAGGAAGATGACAACCTCACCTGCTGCATGCCAGTTCTTGCAGCTACAAATCTGATGGTGCATATTGCTCGCTCATAAGAACCAAACTGAGAAGGGATACTTGATTCTGGTGAGCTGGCCTTTTACTGAGCATATACGATATGAAGATGTATGCAAAAAGGATACCCCTGCTTATTGACCTGCAGCTCAATCTATTTTTAACATTCCAAGATTTGATTGCAAATTTTCATCCTATCTTCAGGTATCTAATTTTGGCTTCTCACCCAATTAAGATCCCCCACTCCCTTGCTTCCCATTCCCAGAAACAGTATGACATTCACCTGGAGGCATAGGATTGGTATCATATTATTATACTTTAACTGAGACCTGTGAATTCTAATTTTTCCATCTTTCCCCTATCCACTGTTTCATTATTTTAGAAATTCATGTTAGATCATGGCAGCACAGTGGTTAGCACTGCTGCCTCACAGGTGGGTTTAATTCCCACCTCAGGCAACTGTGTGTAGTTTGCACATTCTCCCCGTGTCTGCGTGGGTTTCCTCCGGGTGCTCCGGTTTCCTCCCACAATCCAAAAACGTGCAGGTTAGGTGAATTGGCCATGCTAAATTGCCCATAATGTTAGGTGAAGGGGTAAATGTAGGGGAATGGGTCTGGGTGAGTTGCTCTTCAGTGGGTTGGTGTGGACTTGTTGGGCTGAAGGGCCTGTTTCCACACTAAGTAATTAAAAAAAAAAATCATACATCATAGTGTCATGCAGCATGGAAACAGACCCTTTGGTCCAACTAAGCCATGCCAAACATAATCCCAAACTAAACTAGTCTCAACTGCCTGCTCCTGGCCCATATCCCTCCAAATCTTTCCTATTCGTGTACATATCCAATTGTCTTTTAAACGTTGTAACAACAACTACAGCTACCACTCCCTCAGGATGTTCATTCCACATGAGAACCACTCTGCATAAAAAAAACTGCCTTTCAATCTGATCTACTTCCTCAACTTACTTACCCCGTGCTAACTCCATGTTTCTTAACTTGAATCAGATGCAAGAGGGTTGAGTGATCCAATAACTAACAAATCAGATCAAAGTTTCTACCACATCTAGTTACGAATGATGTGCAATGCAATTCTGGCAAACTTAAAAACCTGCTTTTACACTTAGTATCAAGCCCATTGAAGCAGCACTTCACCAACAAAGCCTTGGAAAAGGCAGTATTCTTCTGTCCAGGATTTAAATAGAGCCATTCAAACACGTTCACTAAAATGGAAGAGGAATGTGTTAGAAATACGTTAAACATTTTTGTGCTAATCCGTCAGCAATTTCGTCCAGTCTTTGTTACATGGTACACCATAGCTTCACTTCAACTGCATTACAAATACAGAATAAAAGTATGTTGCCTTGCGACCTCAGGCCCACTCTTTCAGGCCTGATGCTTTGTCAAACATTCCAACCAGGAAAGGTAAACTAAGTTAAGTACCTTGAAAAACATATCTATTATAGGAAAGCTTACCTAATTTCAAACTTTAAATGCCTTTTTAATGAAAGCATGTAAAACTTAAGTTTAGATCTTTTATCAAAAAAAGTTCAACCTTTTTACAATTGTAATCAAAAATTTCAAATCTTTTGTATACAAGTAATTAAAGTCCCTCAGAACATCCATAAAGAGACTTTTATAACCGATTGTCCTGTACATACACACACAATCACAAAGCTGACAGTTGTCTGGAAGAAATACATTGATTTACCCTTGGAAAACAAATTACTTCAGATTCTTAGATATGCTGATTTTATTTTCTTCTACTGAGTTGATCTATTCTACATTTGACCCTGTAAAATCAGGCTGAGACCATTTGAATGCAAGCTATTCATGATACAAAAAAAGTGTCAATAATATGTGGGATATCTGGTCAGCGTGGACAGGTTGGACCGAAGGGTCTGTTTCCATGCTGTACATCTCTATGACTCTAAGTAGAGCAATATAGAGAGCAGTCATGGCAGTGAATTTGAACAAGAATCCATAAACAAAAATATAACTGAATATCATTTCTTCACTGGAGTTCAATATTGAAATAATTAATGTTTTTTAAAAAGTGTTGTTTTAAAATAAAGTTTTTTTTAACAAAATTCCTGTTCAAAAAAAAAATGGTGTGACAAACTGCTATTTTGTGGTTATGACATAAAATCCAATATTCTTGTAAAACAATAAACTTAATAACTACAGAAATCGTGAATATTTTAATTTTGTTCTTTAATTTATTTTAGTCTTATTTCCCCAAAGCCTCTATGCTTTGAACATTTACATAAATGTGTATGTGTTCCTTTACTAAGAGAAAAAGACCCAAATCTTGAATCAACCACCACCCTCCAACAGGAAATATGCAAGAGTGGCTTAATTGAGTAAGCCTACAGATTTCACACTATGCAGGACATGATATATTGCCACATTTAACCAATCTTTCTTTCTGTATTTCCAGCAATGAAACCTTACTCTAAGTGGCACAGGCAGTAGAATTTGATGTGAAAGATTTTGTTTTCGTTTGTACATTCTAGTTAGTATGATATATTTACACTTTGTTTGACTGATAGGTTTCCTTTTGAAGAAGGTTATAGTACAGCTCAGCTGATGCTTGAATTTTGAAATGGAAAAGAAAAATCAAAGCCAAAGTAGAAATTCATGGGGGTGGGGTGGTGGCTTGTGCCACACCTCCATAAGTAGAGACCGCTGGAAACCAACGTGTCTGTTGAAGCCCATATCACAGCCATAACATGTGGTGGGCTAAGTTGGATCATTTTTTGCTCTTGTGCCTCTCACTCAGACAGGCCCACGTCCAGGATCTCTAGTAGTTGCAGACCAGTTTGACTCCCAACAGGGCTAGAGCTTAGTTGATGCTGCAAGACGTTTGAGGAGGGCCAAAAATGCCACAGAAAAGCAAGTGTTGTGAGTTTTACACTGGGGAGGATCAAGTTCTGTTAGGCATGGTGGAATGGCGTCTTTGGTGGGGGGGGGGGGGTGGAGGATGGTGTTGGACAGTGTCGGACAGTGTCCTCACAAAGGACACCCCTGAATTGAGGCACAATCCTTTCGCTTCTCACCTTTTTTCACACAGATCTCAGTGGGTGGGAAGATGACAGACTGGACAACTAAACTGTTACTTGCCCATCTGGTGGTATATGTAATATCCAGCCCATAAATATAGTGAGTTCTTGTAGGTAAGGATCAAATGCAACCTCTACTTACTTACATGAGAAAGGCAGCCATATGAGAGATTATTTGAAACAAAAACTGAAATTGCTGGAAAAACTCAGCAGGTCTGGTAGCATCTGTAGAGAGAAATCAGTTCTAAGATGGATCACTGGACCTGAAATATTAATACTGATTTCTGTTCACACATGCTGCCAGACCTGCTGAAATTGCAGCAATTTCTGTTTTTGTTTCTGATTGCCAGCATCCATAGTTATAGAGTCATAGAGATGTACAGTTTGGAAACAAACCCTTCAATCCAACGTGTCCATGCCAAACCAGGTATCTGAAATCTATCTAGTCCCATTCGTGAGCACTTGGCCTATCTCCCTTTAAACCCTTCCTATTCATGTACCCGTCCAGATGCCTTTTAAATGTTGCAAGTGTAGCAGCCTCCACCACTTCCTCTGGCAGCTCATTCCATACACACACCACCCTCTGTGTGAAACAGTTGCCCCTTAAGTATCTTTTTTATCTTTACCCTCTCACCTTAAACCTATGCCCTCTAGCTTTGGACTCCCATTCTCTGCCCCCCCCCCCCCAACCCAGGGAAAAGACTTTGTCTGTATACTGTAGACGGGACCCACATGATTTTATAAACCTCTAGAAGGTCACTTCCCAGCCTCTTGACGCTCCAGGGGAAACAGCCCCAGCCTCTTCAGCCTCTCCCTATAGTTCAAACCCTCCAACCCTGACAATATCCTTAAATCTTTTCTGAACCCTTTTAAATTCCACAATATCCTTCTGATAAGGGGGAGCCCAGAATTGCATACAATATTCCAAAAATGGCCTAACCAATATTCTGTATAGCCGCAACATGACCTCCCAATTCCTAGACTCATGCTCTGACCAGTAAAGGAAAGAATACTAAATAAGTATAACCTTGCTGTTCTTTTTCTTAGTAAATCTGTAGTAGAGTGGGTTCTTCTTTGATTTTATCTTTTATTGAGATCTGTCTCAATTAATTTTTAAAAATATAAAACATAAGTACTAAGTTAGCCTGGAGCAGTGTTTTTTTAGACCAGGAAGACTGTGCTACATTCTGAATCTGTAGATAGTTAAGATGCAAAGATGGTCCTTAGTAGAGTGATGTACTGATCCTGTCAGATGTGAGGGATTAGGGAGAGTTTCCATGTTAGGGACGATTAAGTCTGCAATAAGTGTGTTTGGTTGTGAATCCTATCAGATAGAATGAGTCTGTTGGAGTAGCAATTAGAAGCAGTGAGGAAAATACAGGAGCTAGGAGTGTGATGGATGGTAGTTACAGGAAGGGAGAAAAACCGCAGATACAGTCAGGTAGATAGGTTACCTCCAGGAAAGGTAGGCGAGGAAGGCAGGTGGTGCAGGAGACTCCTGTGGCTATTCCCATCACGGACAAGGGCCATCTCAGACAAGGATGCTGTTTTGGAAAATGTAGGGGGTGATGGGTTTTCAGGGGAATGTAGCACGAATACACAAGTTTCTGGTACCGAGACTGGTTCTAATGTAACGAGGAGTTCATTCAGGTTTTTTGAAGTTGTGATTGTATGAAACACCGACACAATAAAAGCTACTCTGGCTGTTAGATTGAGGTTTGTTGCTTTAGGACCAATAGGCATTATGGTGTCGATATTGTTTCAACTTCATTTGCTCCAGAAAATATCCTCAGAAAATACAAACAGATGAGCTGCTCTGAGCCGCTGTCAGTGTCACTCAATATGATCACCAGTACTTTTAAATGTTTGTTCTTTTTTAAAAGTACATTAAATGTTTGTTTTCACTTGGTAATCCTTTGTGACACACTTCTAAGGAATATAAAAAACATCAGTTTCAGATTGCAAAGAAAGCAGTTTTCAAAATAAAAGCAAAAATTGCCATGCATCGATAGAAATAAAGGACCAAATTAGGTAGTGGGAAGTTAACCTGGCACCAACAACAAATAAAATACACTACCACAAATAAATATTCTTAAAAAGGAAAACTGATATTTGGTTGTCAAAATATGGTTATAAAATCTGACTTCAAGTTTGATAAATCTTTTATAATGAAGATTGAATAATCGGTGACAATGGGAGGTTTTTTTTAATTCAACCGAAGCATATTTCATTCAACAGACATTTACAAAGAAGAATTATAAATCATGTATTGAAGAGCTTCCTAAACTGCATACATACAAAGCCTCTTTTTATAATGCCAGGAAATTGGGTGAGACAGACTGTGTGCTTTAATGCAACTTCCAGAAATTGCACTAGCTCTCAAAATTCCCAGCCCAGAAGAAAAGTAATCTTGTTCTCAATTCAGTCATTGGAAGACAGACATATGGTCAGGTATTTTAGTCACAAATAGTCCTTCATTCACCAGGAGAAAAATTTACAAACTCTCAATCTGGCGTGAAATATTCAATTTGTTATACACACTGAAATAAACATCAGAATTTCATAATATTAATTTATGCTCATGGTTGCTATTGTTTGTCTACTTTCGGATTACTCTGAAGTACTGTCTTCATGTAGTTCATAAACATTACATTGTGAAGTATAGACCAAGAATTGATCAAATTTGTTAACAGTGGTTGATGTTAATATTAAAGTTAAATCTTGGATTTTTTAATCAGTTTTTGCACAGTTAAAGCTTGAAGCTTCTTCAACTACTTGTTGCATATATTTTTGTATTACCTGTTACAGTTATCACTTCATGTGTGCATGTGAGCTGCGCAACAACAGTATATGAGTGATTCATGTCAGGAATTCAATGTAAAACACTAAACTCTAATCTTATTCCGTTATCTGAAAATTATCATTAAGTACTTTGTATCAGTTCTGTTTTTGAAATATGGTCATTGTTAGTAGGCAAGCACAGTTCATGCATAGCAAAACTCCACAATTAAAGTCACCATAGTCGTCCTCTCTCTTTAGAAAGAGATGACTGGTGGAGGTTTAACCTGAGGGTCACCACACGTTCATGGTAACCTCAGCTGGTGTGGGAATTAAATCCATACTGTTAATGTCACTCTGCATCATGAACCATCTGTCCAGCCAACTGAGCTAATAGCAGTGAGGTGAACATCCGGCTGACCTGATTTTGATTGTATTAGTTGAAGTAGGATTACTTGTTCTTATGTTCAACAATAACTAACCTGTTTTCAGATTTTGCAAAAGGTAATCAGATTTCAGCACCTATAGTTAAGAAGTTGGTTGGAGGTTTGGTGAGACCTCACATACTCTACCTTCTTAACTACCATATCAGTTGAAAAGCAAGACTGTTGATTCAGGATCACAGTGTCTGCAGCTTGCACTTTTGATGGCGTTATCAGGATAAGGGTGAGGTGATGTGGAACATGCACATGGGAAAAGTACATTGAGTGCTGAATTGTCTTGTAATAGTGCAGTGGTCTTGGCCACTTCTGCCCCTATAAATGCAGTGGCCATCTCCTCCAGAGGGTTAGGAGATGCATGTAAGCCTGTCTCCCTCTAGTTCTCTTCTGTTTCCTCCTCTTATATGGAATCGTATTTTCTGAAAAAGGAGAGGAGCATCAATGTATATGCTATTGTTGATGCCTTGTCATATCAAACTAATTTTAATTATATTGAACGTATAAGATGTGGTTGCAGGGTTGGAGCATTGGCAAGCGCATAAGGTGAATTATATCAATGTTAGACACAAGCTGATTGGTAGGCCTTTGGCGTAATGAATGTATAAAAGAGGTCCCGTGAGTAAGAGACGTTTAAAGATTCATTCACTGACCTTGGACACTTGTATAAGGTCATTAAAAGCTTTACAGTACTACAGCAAGCCCCTGATAGGTATATTTTTGGAATTCATTTCCCTGACCACCTGCTGCTATTCCCTTTCCAGAACATACCTCTTAGACCTCCTGGCTCCCTGCATAAAATATGAAGTTTGTCCTTTTGTGCAAGTTAGCTGAAGGTGTTATTATCTATGCATATACCCTTGTAAAAGTGCAGCTCGTCAGCAGCACATCTTGCACTGGGCAGCATGCCACAATCACTGTGAGTAACACAATTGTGACTAAGCGCAGAGTGATTGTACATCATGATTCTCACACCACCAACAGACCAATTTTGAGTCTATAGTCCCTAATTTCTAAATTCTCAATTCAAATATCTGGTTGAACACGGTAGCTGGTGGGATCTATGTAAAAATGAGGTGGTACGAACCGCTGCCATTAGGACAGTACTTCCTCCATCCACCACCGCCAACAAAATCCAATATCTTCTAGTTTCAGCTTTCAACTGGCTCAACAATGGATTATACATATGGTCATTTTAATTCACCTATATAATCTGTTGTGGTTCTGTTCGCCGAGCTGGGAATTTGTGTTGCAGACATTTCGTCCCCTGTTTAGGTGACATCCTCAGTGCTAGGGAGCCTCCTGTGAAGCGCTTCTGTGATCTTTCCTCCGGCATTTGTAGTGGTTTGAATCTGCCGCTTCCAGTTGTCAGTTCCAGCTGTCCACTGCAGTGGTCGGTATATTGGGTCCAGGTCGATGTGCTTATTGATTGAATCTGTGGATGAGTGCCATGTCTCTAGGAATTCCCTGGCTGTTCTCTGTTTGGCTTATCCTATAATAGTAGTGTTGTCCAGTCGAATTCACGTTGCTTGTCATCTGCATGTGTGGCTACTAAGGATAGCTGGTCATGTCGTTTTGTGGCTAGTTGGTCTTCATGGATGCGGATCGTTAGCTGCCTTCCTGTTTGTCCTATGTAGTGTTTTGTGCAGTCCTTGCATGGGATTTTGTACACTACATTGGTTTTGCTCATACTAGGTATTGGGTCCTTTGTCCTGGTGAGTTGTTGTCTGAGAGTGTCTGTTGCTTTGTGTGCTGTTGAGTCCTAGTGGTCGCAGTAGTCTGGCTGTCAGTTCGGAAATGCTCTTGATGTATGGTAGTGTGGCTAGTCCTTTGGGTTGCGGCATGTCCTCATTCCATTGTCTTTCCCTTAGACATCTGTTGATGAAATTGCGTGGGTATCCGTTTTTGGCGAATACATGGTATAGGTGTTCTTCTTCCTCTTTTTGCAGTTCTGGTGTACTGCAGTGTGTTGTGGCCCTTTTGAATAGTGTCTTGATGCAACTTCTTTTGTGTGTGTTGGGGTAGTTGCAACAGATCCACATCCATGAACACCAACTAGCCACGAAACGACACAACCAGCTATCCTTAGTAGCCACACACGCAGATGACAAGCAACATGAATTCGACTGGGACAACACTACTATTATAGGACAAGCCAAACGGAGAACAACCAGGGAATCCTAGAGACATGGCACTCATCCACAGATTCAATCAATAAGCACATCGATCTGGACCCAATATACCAACCATTGCAGCGGACAGCTGGAACTGACAACCGGAAGTGGCAGATTCAAACCACTACAAATGCCGGAGGAAAGATCACAGAAGCGCTTCACAGGAGGCTCCCAAGCACTAAGGATGTCACCTTAACAGGGGACGAAATGTCTGCAACACAAATTCCCAGCTCGGCGAACAGAACCACAACAGCGAGCACCCGAGCGACAAATCTTCTCACAAACTTTGAACCTATATAATCTGCATGATTAATTGAGAATATCCCAAGATGGCTGACATTTTACTCTTAGTTGTAGAAGATTTGCTTAGCAGTCAGTTAACATAAATGTAATGCTAATTCAGTGTTCCATTTCTAATTTTGAGAAACACATTTTCTTTATATTTTGCCTTGTATAAATGCAAAATGATGGCAAATAATGGAATTTTTGAGGAAAGTTTTTTTCCTCTGTAGTGGTGGAAGTAAAATTGATTTCTTTTAAAAGGCTATTGAACTTTTAATTAGGTTTCTGTAACTTAATTTGACAAAAATTATGTTGATTATTTTCAATAAGATTAATTATCTGTGTTACAGAACAAAATCATTAAAATTAAAGTTTAAAATTCTTGAAGTTGCACTAATGAATGAAATTGGAGCAGCCCACTGTAAGACAGCCAATGGTGTGCAATCTAATACATTGCTGTTTGAATGTTTGGAACAAGTTAGAATGGGAGTGGTTGCTCCATTTTTAGAGGTAGAAAAACATACAACTTGATAACAAAACCAAACTGCTTGAATTTTTACAAGGATCTAAGTACTTAAAAATCCATTAACTCAATTATTCAAATCATGTTTCTAAATCTGTGAACAAAACTGATTTTTATCTAACATCCTTGAATCATAATGCTACCTTGAGTCTAAATGTGACCAAGAAAAGCTTAAAGCAATCAATAATAAACCTGGAATAAGTTTAAAAGCTGATAAGAAAATTTGGTAATAATGTAGATTGTCTTTATTCTGTTTCCTCACCAGCTGTATGGAGCAGATTCTGACTTTGATGAAACTGATGATGGCTCCAAAAAGAAAAAGACAAAGAATTTGTAAGTTTGATCATCTTATCTATGCCAATTATTCTGTAAAGATTGCTGTAATAAAATGTTCCAAAATTCTTTGTTAGTTTGGGAACAAAATTTTATTTTTGTTCTCATTTCAATTTTACAACTTTAATTTCCTGATAAGATGGGGACCAATAATCATTGGAATTTGGTTAATTAAATTAGTTTACCTTTTCCTGTGCTCGTTCTGCTCCAAAACGATGACAATACAAATCTTTAAGTTGAAGGAATATACTTTCTACTTGATGTTTCAGTTAGGTTTATAAATGCCAGATAATTGGTCTGTTAAAAGACTACAGAAGAAATGTATTTTTCACTAATACTTAGGCTTTTGTACTTCAATGTATTCTGATTGTTTAAAGAAGAACAGCCAACCCGTACAATAGTAAATATCACATTACTGCTCAAAGTAAATACATCTTTGGAAGTGATGTTTAGCTTCATTCTAAGCACTGATGGTCGGAAGGTTCAGACTGGGGGCAGGAAGAATGAAATCTGATCCCTGTCACATTAACCCCTGCCCAACTGTATTGCTTTAAAGGGTACAACTGTTTCCAGTGAGTAGGAATAAGGGACATGCACTAGTAGTTTGAAACAAATGCAAAAATAGAATTACAGCTTGAATATATTTTCATGTTAATATGTATGGCTGTAGTAATGGAAATACACACGTTTGATTTTGCATAACTTTGAATTTGGAAACTTCCCATTTCAGATATTGACCTGTTAAAAATATAAACCTACATAATACAATGCATTTTAATAATCTAGGTTAAAACAAATAATATTCCATAGTAATTATTGGATAATAAGCCAGTATTACAATGTTCCATTTTTCATTCATTTTTATTATAAAGTACTTGATATAAAATAAATATTCAAATCAAGGTGAAAACAAATTAAATCATTGCCTTACTATCTTGAGAGTAGAATGTAAATTTTGTTTTTCAAAAGATTTTATTTAAGAGTTTGAGAAACAGCAGCCCCTGTGTCTTTTTCTTAGTTTTCAATATATCATGAAATATTAATACTTACCAGAAGGTGGAACCATGACCACACAGCTAGGATCGAGCATTTGTAGTGAGTGCAAAATATCTATTGTTTACCTTTGCTCATGCTCTAAGTAGATTAGAAATAAAGTAGTTAAAGCGTAAGATAGTGTCCCGGTGTATACAGTTAATGTACAATGGGAATGGTTGTCTTATGCTTTCAGGGGAAATAATTAAAATTCTTCCCCCCCCCCCCCCCCCCCCCCACATGAAGCATTTTATTCAGTGTTGTAGCCTGATTGGTTCATGAGTTGGCGTTTATCCAGCCCACACTTACTACTTAATCTGCCTTCCTGGGAGAGCATCAATATAACGATCTGACTCAAAACACTGCAGATCTGCACCACCACATATAGAGTTATCCAAATGCTACACACAATGGTTGATTTTTCAGAAAAATATCTGGAAAGGTAGGAGATATTAGATCTTAAGAAAACTTTATTTCAATAGTAAATTAGATGTGGGAGCTTAGTTATTTTTTGATAAATTTCCAGTATTTGTTGTCTTTTATTTCTGATTTCTGAAATGTCAGGGAAGGAGCACAGTTTGTAATATTTTAGGTTTTAAATCTTTACAACTATTACGGAATTATTAAGATTAAACATCTGTTTTACAGTTTAATATTTCTTAGGAATTTTATGATTAGTTAATCCTCGCAGAGGGAAGTGCAATTAAATTCTATTGAATACAGAAACAAAAGTTTAGTTTTCTTATTTTGAGCTTTAATGCAATGGTCATGGAACAAATATATGTTTGCATATATTTTACTTAATGGTGTAATTTGAATTGCAAGGAGCTCATTCGATTTATAAATGTATTAAATTACAGCTGATCTGTTGTTGAAGGAACATGTCCCAGCAGAACTTTGAAAAGCATGCAATAGAATGTACAGTGCCAATCATTCCTGTCCCATCAAGTCTGACTTATTGGCAATTGCAGATTACAATTTTGTTATCTATTAATATTGTTTCTTATCTATTGGGTTTGCAGTCATTCATATTTATGCAATTTCTAGTTATATTTGCTTGTTTTGAATGCTCTAATGCCAATGTCCTTATTCTAGAAGCCTAAGGCAAATCATCTGTTTATCATAAAGCATTTTTGATAGAGCTCTGAAGTTTTAGCAATTATGTTTTTAAATGATTAAACTGATGGAGGTTGGTTCGACTTTTTTTAATGAGAACGATATGATCCATGCATTATGGAAATTAAATATGTCATTTATATTAAAAAAAGGATGACAATCCAATAAAAAGATTTGAGATGAGAATTCAATACATAGCTTAGATGTGTATTTCTATCATGTATGTAATGAGCTAACAAGGTTAAAATGACTGATTACTTGATCAGATGCTTTACTGGGCCATATTGAATACAAACAAAATGTTGTTAAAGAAATACTGTTCATAAAAATGGAGAAAGCAGCACATCAAGAAATGTGTGTTGGATGTCTTGTCAGTTTTTAGAAAATTTTCTGTGCAACTGGAATTATAGCACCAACGCTTTCATTTGTTGCCACACACACCACCAACTATAGTATAATAAGCATTAAAATACAGTACAATGCTGTGATCTATCAGGTAGTAATGCTACATTATCCACATAAGGAAAATTGAATCTTTCTCAACAACATAGCAAAAAAAAATATGGTTTGTTTTACCAAAAGCATTAATTGGTTAAAAAAAAGTTAAAGGATTATCAGAAGATTTTCCATATTATCAGATAACTTTATTCATAAGCTGTTTAATTCATTCATCAGTTCAGCACATTCTGTCATCTTTGCCCAAATAAGTTTTCAGAAGGTGATGCTCTTTGATTCTATTTTACCATTCTTTTAAACCTTCCCTTCAAAAATCATTTTCTTTCATTTATTTGCTCAAGAAACAGAAAAAAAATCAAAGAGTTCTGTTCTTGTACCTATAGTTCGCAATTTTGTAAATTGTCAACAGAATTTATAGTCAAAAGAATTTTGAAAATGATCTTTTTTTTGCTTGAACAATACAGGCAGGTTTTGCAATTGATTTGCTAACCTCCCGCCAAAAAAGCCATTTGATTTGTTGCTATAGTAACCAGTTAAAGGAGTAGATAAATAGGCACCATTTGTTTCCTGTTTTAACATTTCAGTTGTTAGTGTGCTTTATTCACCAGAAGTAGGCAGGCAGACACTGACACAACTCTGAGTCAACTCGATTCTCCTTTCAAAAACGTGGGCATACAGGGTAGTCACTCCCACTTCCTGAATGCAAATACCATGAACCAGACAGCAACTTCAGTGTATAACAGGAATTCATGCTGCTCACTGCACAGTCCAGATGCTAGTTCCTCTGCAGGCCGGGGGATTGTAAAGGTTAGATTTTTATGGGTCACAAGTTTGTCTGAAGATCCTGAAACTATAGGAACAAAATAGAAGTTGCTGTAATATTCAGGAGACTGTTCAGATTGCTATTATTACTTGTTAATGAAGCCATCGCAAATCAAATGCAGTTAAGGGAAGGGAAAATATTTTCAAAACTAATCTGAACAAGTCGACTCTGAAAGATGCCATTTTTCAGAGATCTGTCAAAACCACTACCACATGAGTTTCATTCAGAAATGCTTTTGAGTTTGCTTCAGCGTACAAGTCCTGGTGGGGGCTTGCATCGACGGCACACCATGAAAGAGTAAGTTGAGTATGAACTTAGTTAATTTTAGAAGATAGAGGAAAGAAGCAAATATGTATGTATTAAAATGTTTGTCTTATCATTGGTGTACAAGCTCCAGCAGATTATTGCATAAGATTTCAGGAATACAAATTTTTTTTACTATTAGTAAATGAGAATGTTTTATTTCAGCAGTCATGCATGTTTCTTTGGGCAGTGTATTCAATCTAATAAATATTTTTTGTACTTAATTACTCAGTCAAGAATATATAATTTTCAAATAAACATTTTTCAATAACTGCTTAGAACTTACCTGTGTTTTTATTCTCTTTTCCAATAGGGCCAAAGATATGAAAAACCGCTTGGGATTTCTACGTCGACGGAATGAATCTGGTGGAGGCAGCAATGCTGCAAAACTCGATAAAGTCATTAAAACTGTGAAGTAGGTCTCAAACTTTGATTATTCATTTGAACTTAACTTTGTTTTCGTCAAACTGTTGAGGCTTGTAAAATGTAATCATTTTGAATTTCAGTTTTATGCATCGTTTCAAAGACCAAATAATGAAGTGAAAGAATGTTCTTTATAGTAAATCGATAATGGTGATGCACAGTTGCTATACTTTACTAAGCTAAAGCACTTTTCAAAGTTAAACATGAAGAATAATGATTACATTTATTTCCCAGTGATCATTCTGCATCACTTCACTAGTGAAGGAAACCTATTGAGTCACTTGATTGAAAGAATTATAACTCAGCCTTACTGTTAATATTTTTGAGTTTAAGTATCCAGTGTTGGACTTTGTGAGTACTAAATGTGTGTTAAAGTAACCTTGCTGGAGAAATAGATTGAGTGTGCTGTCTGAAAGCTGAATATGTGCAGACAGCTTATACATAGAATATACAAAGGCAGCTCTGTGGCCCACCTAGGAAAATGTGGTTCTGCACATGACAACATCTTGTTAGGAGTACTGGAAACATGCCTAGGAAAATCTGCATTTGCCTGCAAACCTCCACAAGAGATTTATTTATCTATTAGCTGTCTTATAGATGCCAACAAGACAGTGTTGTAGTCATGCTCTCTGATGCACAAAATCCTACAACATTGCCACAGATTTGAAAGATAGAAGGAAAAATAAGCACGCATATTTGTGTGAACTAAGGTTTCTGTTACTGTAAATCCCTTTGGAGATGAATCGGTCCAACTAAATCTAGAGCAGTATTGGTAACTCATGAGTTCGTTTAAAGATGAGGTGATGACTGACTATGCTGAAAAGTAAGTTTGCATAATGTGTCATAATGTAGGTGTTGATCAATTAGCTAGAGGTAGGAAGACACCACCTCAGTACGAGCCAACCAGATGATGAAGACTTGCTGTAATTGAATTGTTAAAATAAGTTAAAAGGCTTTGGAAATGTGTTTATTAACAAACTGCTGTACCTTTGCCTGCAGACCCTCATCAGAGGAAGCTCTAAAATGGGGAGAATCATTGGACAAACTTCTTATCCACAAATGTAAGCACTTGCTTATATATTTTCAGTTGTATATTGTACAGATATTGACATTGACTGTTAATCATTTAAGTAATTATTTCTAAGTTCAAAAACATTTAATTAGATGTGAAGTAATATGTAAGTTTATTAATAAGGGACTTATTCACGTCTAATATGCTAAAAATAAAACTGTGATATAATCATTAGTGGTAGTATTTTGAATAAACTGAAAATTAACTATTTTTGTAGTACTTAGATTCTCTGGCCTGCCCTGTGTTTCAAAATTTACTTGTGGTTATTTTGTGTTAACATTTTATACCTCTTTCCTACTTTCATACATCATAACTACTTCAGTTTATTAAAAATATTATGAGGAAAGTTCCATTGTTTGGGGTGTAACAAATAATTTAAATAAATTGTACATAAAGCAACTTAATTCAACATATATTGATATATCCATCTTTATCATCTTTGTTACATATATATGATCATACAATAAGCCTATCAACAATAAAATGTCAAACAGATGATTGGTAATAGACAAAACCTGAAGCCCAATTTTCTTCTTTGTACTAATGAAAAGACCATGCCACATATATTATTACCTTGTTCTTGTGTTTAGTCTGATGCATAATCTATATTTCATGTGTCACCAATTTGTTTTGCAGATGGATTAGCAGCTTTTCGAGCCTTTTTACGCACTGAATTCAGTGAAGAGAATCTTGAATTCTGGTTGGCATGTGAGGATTACAAAAAAGCCAAGTCACAATCTAAAATGACTTCAAAGGCCAAAAAGATTTTTGGAGAATATATTGCCATTCAATCCTGTAAAGAGGTAAGCAATGCTCTTCAGCATTTTTAATTAAATATGCTTCAAATAATAACAAATCTGAATACATTTCAGTGAAATGTTTGGGCGTTCAATATTAAAAATAATACTTTCTGGGACTTCTTTTAAAGGTTAACTTGGACTCCTATACAAGAGAACACACCAAGGAAAATCTTCAGAAAGTGTCACGGTCCTGCTTTGATCTTGCTCAAAAAAGGATATATGGTTTAATGGAAAAGGACTCTTATCCTCGATTCCTGAGATCAGACCTATACTTGGATTTGATAAATCAGAAGAAACAAAGTGCTGCATCATAGGTGCATGCATCTAATTTCCTGACAGGGACTTGGGACAAATTAATTGCTGTGTTTACATCATTGGAAAGAGAGGATCATCATTGCTGTTTATCTCAGCAACTTTGAAACCCACTTAAGTGGACTGAATCAGAACTCTGTATCAGAAGTTAGGTGCTTGTGAGATGAACAGGTTTGGACAATTTGGAAGAAAACAATCAGGTACTGTTTTACAGCAGGGTTTTGCTAAGAATTTCAGTTCCTCTCTGAGATTGGTATGTTGTTTTTGGAGTACATCCTTTTATGTATTTGTTGTGTAACAACAGCATAAGGACCTCCAGAACCATGGCAGCGAAACAGTTACCTTTACACTTCCAGTGTGCCAAAATACCCACCTTTCATTTTCTGGAGCAATGTATCTTTCCACAGCAGCATCAAGAGCCCCTTTTTGTGGGGTGTAGTAATAATTATGATCAAAGACAATCATAAAGGACCAGATCACCATTAAAAGCTGTGCTTTCAAGAACCAGAGAGTTCCTATCCATCCTCAAAGACTGAGCTTGCAAATTCTGCCTCTTCCAAGCTTTGTGAAAATTGAGACTGTGACAAGTATATTGGAAGAAACTACTTTGAAGAGGCATTTCTGTTGATGATATCATGGCACTTTCCACTTTCTTTTATGAACCTGTGTTCTTAGGTGGTACCAAGTGTGCATGCAACAGAAATGTATGAAATAGCTTTGTTATATGCTGATGAGGATTGAGCTATTTATTAGTATACCCAGATGCTTGATGCATTTCTAATAGGTAATATTCCTTGTTTTTCTTTCATTTGTTGAAGTGCAATATTTCAAGGTATGCTCTTTACCTTACATTAATTGTCATTGTAATATTTCCTGGAGTCTGTACAAATTATGTTGAAATCTGAAAGTTAATTTCCAGTTAATGTTTAACTTTAACTGTACATACCCCGGCAGCAGGCAGCTGGGGATTTTCCAGCTGTATATATAGTTCCTTACAAATTTTGAGTTTAATAATCCTAATATGAGACAGTAGATTAATGAACATGTAAATATGAATTGTCTCTTCAGTGCTACAAATGTTACAAGGGAGATAAAGTGGGAATGGTTTCGTTTAGTCTGGATGCTTGTAAAGGAATTCAAGGACAATGTATTTTTGTCAATTTTCATTGTTTACAGTGCAGTTTCTCCATAAAACAAAAAAGGAAGAAAAAAGATCTTTTTATGGTAAATAAACAATTGTTAACGAGCATTGTTATTCATTCTCAATTTATTCCCATTTATGTCTGAGTCTTATTTCTATTGACTAAATTAATCAATTAATTAATATCACTTGGTTCACTAGTCATTATATTAGACAATGTTCTCATGATACAAAAACCTACATTTATCCCATTTATAATGTGTTGTATCTCAGCAATTTATGTTTGGAAAGATCATGGGCCTTGGGTGTCCCTGCGCGTTTATTTATCCATCCTTCATTCTTTTGAGAATGTTGGTGAGTCACCTTCTATTTGATGGAGCTAGCCATTTCATAGTGCAGTTAAGAATCAACCATGTTTTCGTAGGGCAGGATTCTACCATAGGCTTCATGAGGAAAGGCTAGTGTCCTTCTCTAAAGTACATTAGTTTATACAGAAGACACCCAGCCCTAGCTCACCAATGCTTCCTCTTGACCTATCCACTGTCTTTGATTTGATAAGCTACTTGTTTAAACATCCAGTGTTAGATATGCAGAAATTTTCCCAATTTAATTATTGAGAAGTCACTGTATTCAGTGCCCTCCATAAACTTTGTTCCATAGTCATCAACTCCATCCTTTTTCCTGCCAATGACTGAGACTGGGCACACTTTTTGCAAGAGGCTTCTTATTTAATCCTGAGTTGCACTTCTGATTTCCATCGCAAAGTTTGGGTATATTGTGCCTGCACCACTGCCTGACTTCACCCTTGCCTCAGGTCATCTGCCATTGGATGCATAGATAAGGATACTTGCCTTTATTATTCGAGACATTAAAACAAGAGCAAGGAGGTTATGATGCAGCCATTTAGAGTATTAGTTCAGTCACAGCTGGAGTATTGTGTGCAGTTCTGGTCATCACGCTATAGGAAGGTTGTGATTGTGCAGAGCAGCTTCATCAGGATGTTTCCTGGGCTGGAGCGATTCAGCTATGAAGAAGGACTAGATAGGCTGGAGTTATTTTCCTTAGAGCAGAGAAGACTGAGGGGAAACCTGATTGAGATGTGCAAAGTTAGGAATGGCGTTGATAGAAAGAAACGTTTCCTCTTAGATGTGTCAATAGCCAGGGGTCACAGTTTAAAGGAACGAAGCAGGAAGTTTATAAGGGTCTAAGGGATAGAAAATTCACCCAGAGGGTTGTGCATATTTGAAACTCACTGTTCAAAAGGGTGGTAGGACATGAACCATCAAGACATTTAAAAAATATTGAGCACTTGAAGCATCATAGAATACCAAGCTGTAGGCTAAATGCTGGAAAATTGAATTAGAATTAGTAGATGCTTGATCATCAGCACAGGCACAATGGACCAAAAGAGTATGCAGAAAAATTCTGATGGTGAAACCATAATCCAAGGCTCTGTTATGTCTAGACTTGATAATTCCTATACAATGCTGGTAGCCCTCCTAGTTTGAACAACCCCTTATCTAACTAGAAACCTGCTTAAAACACGCCCATACTCGAACCACACCTAGACCTGTTCACTCGTTGCCATTGTATTTGCTGATCTGCATCAGCTGCTTGTTCAGCAATTACTCGATTTTAGAATTCTCTTACTCAAAGTTTGGGAGAAGATTTATAGCTTGGGTGCTTGTTGTTGTGGTTCTGTTCGCCGAGCTGGGAATTTGTGTTGCAGACGTTTCGTCCCCTGTCTAGGTGACATCCTCAGTGCTTGGGAGCCTCCTGTGAAGCACTTCTGTAATGTTTCCTCCGGCATTTATAGTGGATACAAACATCACAGAAGCGCTTCACAGGAGGCTCCCAAGTACTGAGGATGTCACCTAGACAGGGGACGAAATGTCTGCAACACACATTCCCAGCTCGGCGAACAGAACCACAATAATTCTCTTGCTTTTTTTCAAATCCCTCAATGGAGTAATCCTTCCCTTTCTCGGTAACCTCTTCCAACTACGCTGGCTTCTGAAATCTCTATACTCTTCCAGTTCAGGCCTTTTGCAAATGACTGATTTTGACCACTCTTCTATTAGTTGTCTTGCTTTCAGCTCTCTGGACACTAAGCTCCAGAATTTTCTTCCTAAATTCTATTGTCTCTGTTTTAAAGGTACTCCTTAAAACCTAACTGTTTCACCAAACTTCAGCTCGCCTGTCCTAACATATCCTTGTGTAGGGTCAATTTAAAGATGTAAAGACTTCTCTGAAGCACCTTGAGATAAAAATAAAGTGCTGGAGAAATTCAGCCAATCTCAAAGAACAGTAATGTTAGATTCTAAATATAAACACTGTTTTTTCTCCCACGGATGCTGCCAGACCTGCAGATCTCCAACATCCACAATATTTTACCTTTATTCAAGCACCTTGCATGCCTTACTGCTGTCAAAGTCACTTTTCGTGTGCTCAAATCTTCTCGAGAGATATAGACAAATCATCTGTCCAGTATTTCCACTGATGTTTTACATTTAGATCGAATGAACCACTTTATGTAGAGTCGTAGACATGTGTAGCATGGAAACAGACCCTTCGATCCAACTCATCCATTCTGACCAAATATCCTAAATAAATCTAGTCCCATTTACTTGCACATGGCCCATATCCCTCCACACCCGTCCTACTCATGTACGCACCCAGACCCCTTTTTATGTTGTAATTGTACCAGCCTCCACCACTTCCTCTAGCAACTCATTCCATACACTCACCACCCTTTTAAAAAGATGCCCCTTAAGTGCTTTTAAATTTTTCCCCTCTCACTTTAAACCTATGCCCTCTAGTTCTGGACTACCCTACTTTGGGGAAAAGATCTTGACTAATCACCCTTTCCATGCCCCTCAAGATTTTCTAACCTTAAGGTCAACCTGCAGCCTCCAATGCTCCAGCCTCTCCCTCCATCATCCTTGTAGGCCTTTACTGAATCCTTTCAAGTTTCACAACATCTTTTCTATAGCAAGGAGACCAGACTTGAGTGCAGTATTCCATAAGCAGCCTAACCAATGTCCTGTATGGCCGCAACTTGACCTCCCAACTACTACACTGGATGCACTGATCAACAAAGGCAAGGGTACTAAATACCACCTTCACTACCCTGTGTACCTGCAATTCCCTTTCAAGGAACTATGAACTTGCACCCAAGGTCTCTCTGTTTGATATCACTCCTCAGGACCTTGCCATTAAGCGTATAAGTCCTGTCCTGATTTGCCTTGCCAAAACGCAGTGCCTCTCATTGATCTAAATTAAACTCCATCTGCCACTTCTCGGCCCATTGGCCCATCTGTCCAAGGTCCTGTTGTACTCTGAGGTAATCTTCTTTGCTGTCCACTACACCTCCAATTTTGGTGTCATCTGCAAACTTAATAATTCACATCCAAATCATTTATGTAAATGATGAAAAGCAGCAGACCCAGTACTGATCCTTGCAGCACGCTGCTGATCACTGACCTCCATTCTGAAAAGTACTTGAACTGTAAGAACTGCGCTGTTCTTAATTATGTCCACAAAGTCATTGAAGATGAGGGCCAAACAAAATGCTCTGACAGGCTGTCTGTAAAAGGTGAAAATCCATCTATTTTGGTAAATGCCATTGATATTTTCTGATATTTTTAAATAGGAAGCACAGGAGTACAATTTAAACCTTCCACCAAAATCTTCAAAAAGCCTATGTAAGTTAACAATAATTATTTATTCCAATTTGAATCCTTAATGTGCATTTATTATACAGCTATTATGGAATGCAGTTGGAAATGTTGGCAACCTGTACCACATGCCAGAGGAGTTACATCCCCTTGTGAAAGAAGAAACTAAGGGATTTTCTTTCATGAAAAGGGTCACGATGGCCATAACAACAGTGAAATTTAATTAACATTTTAACTACAAGACTCCTTGCAACCCATGCAGACTATTTAAATGCAGATAGCTGCACCAACAATTAGCTCAGTACCAAACTACGTATGCTGCTACCTCATCATGCCACCCTAACTACTAAATGCACAGCAATTTTCCCATCATATAAAAGGCATACTTGTTACCCATAGAAAAGCTTAAGTTCACCAGTGACTAAAGAATGTCTGCATAGCTGGCAGGATGTTGACGTATATGAAGCAAAGTACAATCATTTTTTGCCACATAGGCAAAAAACTGCCACAAGCTCACAGTCAGAAAAGACAGTAAAACAGTTTGAAGACAATGGCCTCAAAATCCAACATGGTAAAGCCAGTCACTTTGAAATGTATTGTCTACACAGAAAATTATGAATAGAAATTAAGTTCAGGTACGTAGCTCATTCATTAGCAAGTACATGTAAGTAAACAATAACAAAAAAGAAATGCACAATAATCGCAAAAATCGAGTTTTAAAGTATTTATTCAAACTGTTCCCATGTAAGTAGAATAATTAGCCAGTGAATCCATGTAGATGTTACATCCTGAGTATATAAATGTACCGACCTTAGTAGAAAATGATTCCTGCACTGCTCTTCATGTTTCTTACTTGAAGTATGCAGAATCAACTCTGTGTCCAAACCTGTCTTTTTTTTAACCTCAATGCTTTAGTTAATAACGTCTTACACATATACACCTTCCACACTGTATCTGGCTCCCACCAGCACTATTTAAAAAGATCATCACATTCTTGCATGTTTGTTGTTGATTAAATTCTGTAAGTTCTGTCTGAGTTTGGGGAAGGGGGTCCAGTGTTTTATAGATTTGGTAAAATTGACAAGGAGAGCTGCTGCTCATGGAGAAGGGTCGGGTTCTATAGTTGCCAGGCCCCTGGGGCTGGAATAACCCAGGCAGTTGGAGCAGAGGTAGCAAAGTTGTCAGCGGAGGGCAGACGGGCAGAGAGCTCTCAGCAGAGGCCTTTGCCATGTCGGATTTTCTAGGAGCGCATCTTCTGTCTCCATCTCAGCAGAACTAGTGTATTTGGTGATTGCAATTCAATCCTGCCTCTTGGAGTCACATCTACAGCTTCAGGGCAGGGCAAGGACAGGACTGTCAGTGATTGTGAAGGTGAACATGGTCATGAATTTCTTTGCATGCTGATCCTTCCAAACTGTAACAGACAAGTTCGTCAACATTCAGTTGTTTGCTTGTCCCATACTCTATCCAGGAGAAAGAATTTGCTTGTTTTCTCACTGAACAGGGAGATGATGTCCCCAGTCATGTTGGTCTTTTTCATTGTCCAAAGTCTGACTGACTATCATCACCTTAGTTCAATAAGAAAATCAGTGGTTCCTGAGAATAAAACATCAGGCTCCAACTGTTCAGCAGTTCCACACCTTAACTTCCCTCAGATCATTATTGCATCTTCTTGACCACAATCTTGAAATAAAAGTGACCAGGAAGAAACCATTCAGCTGTCTTTATCCAACAAAATTCCAATGTTCCGCACAATACTAAACTAATCACTCTGCTGCACTCGTTCAGTGTCCAGCTTGCAGGTGGTGCCTGAGCTGTTTCTCATCAGTGGTGTTATCATTGTGGCCGCAGCAGGGTAGATGAAGAGCTGTCAACTGTTAGTAAATTAAACTGCAGATGACCTTGCAGCTTGCCCTTAATCAGCTCCAGATTTTTGAGATTTGGATTTAGTGTGGGTGGTAGTTGTCATTCTAGGACAGGAGACTGAGCAAGGGTTCATCCTCCTCACTACCTTTGCTAGTGCCCTGAGATGTGTTAGGGATGTCTTCAGCTACCTCAATCGCTATGAGAGCCTGGAGACCCCTTTAAGGCATTATATCAACAGCCATGTTGGCAACAATCTGAGAAAGCTGAGATTTCACGACGACATTAAAGATTAGTAGATTAACTGGAATTTTGAAATCAAAATAGAAAATGTTGCCAATATTCTATCTCAGGCTCCACCCATGGAGAAACAGATTAAATTTTTCAGACAGATTACCTTTCACCAGAAAGTGATCAGGTGACCTCTGTCTGAACTTACACTGTAGCCTAAGATGTTGGCTGAATTATACTTCAGCAATTGCAAGTTTCCAGGGAATCCAGGCTTGATCTACTCAATCTTCTGCACAGGACAATTGCATATGATTTCATTTCAGGGACCTGCCTAATGAACCTTTGTTACATTCTCTCCTGGGTAAATGTGCCCCTCATTCGATGAGGAGACCAAAACAGCACACGACAATCTAGGTGTGGCCTTTCCAAGAATGTCCTGTATGATAGTGGCACAATGTTACATTTCAGTCACTTTGTAGCAAAGCCAACATTCCGTTTGCCTTCCCCATTTCAGTTTGCTCCTGCCACCTATTGTAGTATCTTGTCCTGCAAAAGAGAAGGGAATGTGTCAGTGACTATAATGTGTTTGGGTGGTGTTCCTGGCCAGGCTGTGAGATATGGGTGTATGGCTCCAACGATGCAGGTATGGCAAAGGCAGAAGGAAGTGAAGATTAGTGTTTTTTGGTGCTATTTGAACATTGTTGGCAAGGACATTTGTTGCCTATCACCACTTTATCTTGAACTGAATGGATTGCTAGGACTTTTCAGAGGGCAGTCAAGAGTCAAACACATTGCTGTGGATCATGGAGTGACATGTAGACCAGAGCAGATAAAGTAAATGGACCTTGTCCCTTCGAGGACATTAGTGAACAATGTGGGTTTTCAGAACAATTGATGACAGCTATCATAGTCACCATTTCTGAGACTAGCTTTTCAATTCCAGCTTTTAAATTTTTCTAATCAACATCTTTAGAGATGTTACGACACTCCTCTTGAGTAGGTAGGATTTGACCCCATGCCTCTTGGCTCAGAGTAGGACCATTAATTTCCAATTTTAGATTTTTCCATAGGAAAGGGTAATGTAAAGTCACCATAATCCCAGACAGGTGCTCTCTCATTAGAGAGAAAGGGAGAGAGAGAGAGACAACTAGTGGTGAGTTTAACCTAAGGGTCACCTTAAGTCAGATGAGGGGCAAGCTTGAGAAGACAGGACCTTCATGGTAACCTCAGCCAGTGTGAGAATTGAACCCACACTGTTAGCTTCACTCTGTATTGCAAACCAACCATCTGGCCAACTGAGCTAATCAAACCCCAAATTCCAGGTATTAATCATTTTAATTTAAATACCAAGAGTTGCCATGATGAGATTTGAACCAATATCCCCAAAGACAGACTGTTATCTTGAGCCTCTTGATTAATTGTGATATTTCCATTACTCACCTCCCTCATGAAGTGAACAGAGCGTGAGGCCAGTGGTCCATGTGGTAGGGGATGATAATATGAAGAATCCATTCACTGAAAGTGACTATTCATGAGACCATTTAACTTATTTTAAACTGTATCCAAGTCTTTGCGTGTCAGACTGCTGGCATTGATCACTTTAAGCATTTGTTCCCACTGCCATCTTGGTCTTTGTCTGTTGATTTAATTGAGGAAATGAGAGACTAATTTTTCCTATCCACCTTTTAAGTACATTAGAGATAAAAGTGTTTATAAGCCATCTGACCCTATAAGCCTGCACCACCATTCAACAAAAACATAGCCATGATTCAACTTTAACTTTTCCTTCCCACATCACCCCACAGCTCCTAACTTCCTTAATACAAAAAAATCAATTGACCTTGGTCTTAGATTTAGTAACAATTGAGCATTGATGGCACTCTGACATCAAGAATTCCAAAGAGCCACAACCTTTTGAGTAGTGTCTATTAGCCTCTTACATAGCTCAGGTATTTCTAAGTGTCAGTAAAGAAGAGAATTTCTCTGTATTTGAACATATTTAATTTTCACAGTGAAGGTTTCAAATGTGTGGGATGAACTTACAGGTAAATGTATAAATTATCAAATATTTTGAAACTTTACATTGGGCCAAAATGAATAATTGGAGTTCAGTCAAACCGTTTTAAGGTGTACTTTTAAATTGTATGACAGCACAGGCAGCAGAGTTTTGAACAAACTACAGCTTGCATAGGATGGAGAATATTGGAAGAATTGAACTTGGAGATGAGGAACTGGCGTTGGACCTGGAGGGAGTAATGTTATGGAATTGGAAACAGGTGACGTTAATAAGGGTTAGGATTTGTGGTTTGAAAGTTAACTCCCATTCAAACAAGTCATTCAAATTGTACAATTTTTGGTTTACTTTGTGCAGTCATTAAAGAAAGGATTTAGGAGATCAGTATGAAGTTTCAGTTGGGAGTCAAGAAATAATGATTTTGTTCAACTGAAGTTCAATCCATAACTTATTGCAGAAATGCCAGGAACAGGTGAGTTAAGCATTGTTACAGATCTTTATACCTTGGAGTCATTGACATTCATGTGGAGAGATAGCAGCTAGATGGAGACTACTTAGGAGCCAAAAGGTCAGGAATATGCAGGTACAGGAAAAGAAACCATTAGAGGAGTTATGAGTTCATCTTGAAATGTAAAATATCTTAAAAACTACATGAAAAAATAAGGTTGTTGGAAATAAGAATATTTTAACAACTTGAAAATGAGGAACACTCAATTTGTTTCAAAGCAATTTCACTCTTGATGATCAATTGTTGATTGTTATAAACACAACTTTTTCATTTTGTTTCTCATCATCTTTAAGATATACACATTTTTGTGATAAAATTGCTTCCTTTCTAAACGACTTAATGGAAAAAGAATGTGTCGAGCTGGTTTGTACTGAAACAAACTAAGGAAAGATGTGCTTAGCTTCACCTTTTTATGGTTATAATGAGGTAACAATGCTTTTAAGTTCCACAATCACAAGGTGTGACTAATACATGTGAACAGAGTTTCCAGGATGACACATTTCCTGAGCTTGTGCTCTCTGACCCTCCAACTGATGCAATTAAAGCTAAAAGCACAAATATGGGAAGAGTATTCGACTCATGTTATATGACTATAAAAGATCCTTTAGATCCTGTAGAGATACTAAGTAAATAATATAACATAAAATCTTCAACAAAGATACATTATAAGTGATTGACATAATGAGTCATAGAGTCAGGGAGTCCTAGTCATACAGCATGGAAACCGATCCTTTGGTCCACCTAGTCCACACCTGCTATGTTCCCAAATTAAACTAGTCCCACCTACCTGTACTTGGCCCATAATACCTCAAAATCTTTCCTATTCATAAACTTAACTAGATATATTTTAAATGTTGTAACTGTACCTGCATCTACCTCTTTCTCTGGCAGCTCATTCCAAACATGAACCACTTCCTGTGTAAAAAAAGTTGCCTCTCATGTCCTTTTTAAATCTTTACCCTCTCACCTTAAAATTTTGAACTTCCCACCCTATAGGGAAAAGACCCTTATCATTCACCTTATCTATACCCCTCATGATTTTATAAACATCAATAAGGTCACCTCTCAACTGCCTATTTTCAGGTGAAAAAAGTCCCAATCTTTCCAGTCTATTTTTATATCACAAACCCTCCATTCCCAGTAACATCCTAATAAATCTTTTCTGAACCTTCTCCAGTTTAATAATATCCCTCCTATAACAGGATGACTAGAACTGTACACAGTACTGCAAAAGAGACCTCACCAACATCCTGTATAGCCTCAAAATGACATTCCAACTCCTATACTCAAAGGTCTGAGCAATGAAGGCAAGCGTGCTATTTGCATTCCAACCTCATAGTTTGGGTGCCCCACACCGCCCGATTCTATCTCCTTCCCAAGATCCACAAGCCTGACCACCCCGGCGACCTATTGTCTCAGCCTGCTCCTGCCCCACCGAACTCATTTCCACCTACTTTGATACTGTCCTATCCCCCCTGTGTCAGGAAATCCCCACATACATTCGGGACACCACCCATGCCCCCCCCACCTCCTCCAAGACTTCCGTTTCCCTGGCCCCCAATGCTTCATCTTCACCATTGACAGCCAATCCCTCTACACCTCCATCCACCATGACCAGGGCCTCCAAGCCCCCCATTTCTTCCTCTCCCGACATTCCCACCAGTACCGTTCCACTGACACTCTCATTCTTTGGCTAAACTGGTCTTCACCCTTAACAATTTCTCCTTCAAATCCTCCCACATCCTCCAGATGAAAGGGGTAGCTATGCCTGTCTCTTTGTTGGCGACGTAGAAAAGTCCATCTTCCATAGTTATACCGGCACCACTCCCCACCTCTTCCTCTGCTACATTGATGACTGCATCGGCGCCACCTTGTTCTCCAACGAGGAGGTTGAACAGTTCATCAACTTCACCAACAAATTCCACCCCGACCTTAAATTCACCTGACCCATCTCTGATACCTCCCTCCCCTTCCTGGACCTCTCCATCTCCATCAATGACGGCCATCTCAATACTGACATTTTTTACAAACCCACCAACTCCCACAGCTACCTGGATTACACCTCTTCCCACCCTACCTCCTGCAAAAATGCCATCCCGTATTCCCAGTTCCTCCGCCTCCACGTATCTGCTTCCAGGAGGACTAGTTCCACCACAGACCGCACCACATGGCCTCCTTCTTTAAAGACTGTAATTTCCCTTCCCATGTGGTTGAAGATGCCCTCCAATGCATCTCATCCACATCCAGCACCTCCGCCCTCAAAACCCACCCCTCCAACCGCAATAAGGACAGAACGCCCCGGTCCTCACCTTCCATCCTACTGACCTTCGCATAAACCACATCATCCAATGACATTTCTGCCATCTATAAATGGACCCCAACACCAGGGATATATTTCCCTCCCCACCCCATCCACTTTCCAAAAAGACCATTCCCTCCGTGACTACCTGGTCAGGTCCACGCCCCCAACAACCCACCCTCCCGTCCTGGCACCTTCCCCTGCCACCGCAGGAATTGCAAAACCTGCGCCCACCCCTCTCCCCTCACCCCTCACCTCCATCCAAGGCCCCAAAGGAGCCTTCCACATCCATCAAAAGTTTCACCTGCACTTCCACAAATGTCATTTATTATATCCCAATGCGGTCTCCTTTACATTGGGGAGAATGGACGCCTTCTCGCAGTGCATTTTAGGGAACATCTCTGGGGCACCCACATCAATCAACCCCACCGCTCCGTGGCCAAACATTTCAACTCCCCCTCCCACTCTGCCGAAGACATGCAGGTCCTGGGCCTCCTTCACCGCCGCTCCCTCACCACCCGACGCCTGGAGGAAGAATGCCTCATTTTCCGCCTCGGAACACTTCAACCCCAGGGCATCAATGAGGACTTCACCAGTTTTCTCATTTCCAGTCCCCGCACCTTACCCCAGTTCCAACCTTCCAGCTCAGCACCATCCTCATGCCCTGTCCTACTTGGCAATCTCCCTTCCCACCTATCAGCTCCACCCTCCCCTCTGACCTATCACCTTTACCCCCACCTCCATCCACCTATTGCACTCTCAGCTACCTTCTCCCCAGCCCCACCCCACTCCCATTTATCTCTCCACCCCCGTGGCTCCTAGCCTCATTCCTGAGGAATGGCTCCTGCCCGAAACATCTATTTTCCTGCTCCTCGGATGCTGCCTGGCCTGCTGTGCTCTTCTAGCACCATTCTAATCTTGTCTGTTCTTTACCACCTTGTCTACCTGTGATGCAAAATTCAAAATACTTTGTACCTGAACCTCTAGGTCTTTCTATTCCACTACCCAGGGCTCTACCATTAATTGTATAAGTCTATTTTTGTTTGATTTACAAAATTCAATACCTCATATTTATCCAAATTAAACTCCCATCTGCTATTCCTCAGCCCTTCGACCCAATTTATCAAGATCTCCTTATAATCTTAGATAACCTTCACAGTCCACTATACCATCAATTTTGGTGTCTTTTGCAAACTTACTAACTTAACCACAAAGTATATTATAATCAATATTCACAGTAAGCTAGGTAGTTCCTATACAGCCCGCAAAACAGGTCACCTCTTTCAGTTGCAACATTTTACAGGTGCCATACATTAAAGTTAATCATCCATACACTCCAAATAAAACTAAATGAAAATTTGGTGATCATTGTAGTTGAGTATCATATAGGTAGGACATTATTCCAGAAAGATAATATAGCCATAAGCAAACTATTCTAAAGTAAGCACTGCTGTATGGACGGAATAATTTTGATACAACTGGTTTCTTTAAGCATGAAGCAATTGCCAAATGGAAAAACTATATATACACCTTCCGTAGTTTTTTATTCCATGGGGCGTTGGCATATTTGGCTAAGTCAGCATGTATGGCCTATCTATGTTTGCTCAGAGGGCAGTATTGAGTCAACCACATTGCTGTGGGTCTGGAGTCACATGTAGGCCAGACTGGATAAGGATGGCAGGTTCTCCTTCCCTAAAGGACATGAGTGAACTAGATGGAATTTTTATGACAATTGACAGGTTTCTATCGGATTATCTTTTTTTAAAATTGTGATTATCATTGATTCAATTTTCACCATCTGCCACACAGTAAAGTTCAAATCCTTGTTCCCACCACATTGGCCCAAGCTTTTTCATTGCTCACCCAGTGACATTACCATTCACCAACACCTTCTCATTGGTATAACCTTTGCTTTCATTTCATTCTCCCAGTGTCTCTAACTCTTCACTGGGAGTTGCAATTAGGATTTGCACAGCTCTGCAGTAGTTGTCACATAGCATCCAAGATGGGATAAACCTTGGAGTTGTTCCTTTCTAAGGCAGGGAAAAATTGGTTTAGAGCACTTGAATTTACTGCACAGACTTACACTGATAGAAGGGTGTCAATCAAAAAACAAGCATTGATGCAAAGCCCACCAGCCTATTACACAGGCTGAAGCCAGGTACATTCAGGATGTTCAGTCTCTTGGCCTTAAAATAGTGCAGACTTGAAGATAGAATGCTACACAATTATTAGACATCGACAGAAACCTTCAGAAAATGTTATTCAGTGGCCTGATATATGTACAGTGTACTTCAGTTTGTTGTTTAATCATATTAACATACTAACCCCAAAGGAAAACTCTTCCATTCTCAGGAGGAGATTGTTGTAACATATTCATTTTTGATTGTTTTCCCTGTGTATTGACCTTTGTAAACTGAATAAAGAAAGTTTGCAATGTACATTATCAAGCACATTCATCATCTCTATTCACTTGTAGCTGAAACAGATGTCACACTGCAACAGGCAATTTCATTTCAAATCAACTTCTACATAATTAACTGACCCTACACCTGTATTAACTATCTATATTCACAAAGGTAATCTCATCAGCTACACATGCAGAAACCACTAAAAGAGGGATGAAATGCTTCTGAAAATATTTCTATTTAAGTTAGCCAGTGCAGCTCGTTTCAAATATTCAGGTGATTTGGGTATCTGCTAACTTTTTCTTCCTTCTTTGTCTAATTCATTGTTATTAATTCACTAAGGAAAGGAACAATGGAATTATAAAGACATGGTTCAAATTTTCCACATGACTCAACTTGGTATACCCGTACACTGCTGATAGGAAAACAGCTCAATTTTCTTGAACCATTGCTTTCATATGGGGTGAAAAATAATCACAGAATTGTTACAGTGCAGAAGGAGACCATTCAGCCCATTGTGTCTATGCATTCTGAGTATTTTGACTTCGTGCCGAACTCCAGATGTTTGCCCATAACCCTGAGTTCATGACATCATGCGTTCCACTTTCCTTCACATCCACCTCAGAAACAGATAGAACACACATCTCCTGGTGTCTGTTGGAAATCTAAATACTGATAGAATATTCTCATTGTAACTTTTTATAGTGGCAAAACATTAAAGTGAATTACAGAAGAAACTCAATTATCGGAAGGATACGGGCGCAGGGTTTTTTTTGGTTAATGGAATTCCGGATAATCAAACACCGGATAATATAGTTTAGCCGAGCATCAGGACCTTGCGATCTTGCTGGAAAATCCAATATTTGGATAATCGAATGCTGGATAATTGAGGTTCCTCCGTATTGTGGTTTTAAATTGTCATGCTTTAAAAAGCTGTTTTGCTGCTTTGCCTATCTGGTCTTTGTTTAGAACAACATTACTCAAACACTCGTTTACATTCTTGCCACCTCAAAACCGGACTTCTTCAGTGTTCTTTCCAGTTTCTGGTGATCTACCCTTTCAAAAAACTGCAATATGCAGCCAAATCCGATCATGCACATGGTGTTGTTTCCTTATTGCTCCTGTCCACAGAATTTTCACTGTATCTCGGTACATGTGACAATATTAAATCAAATCAAATCCCTGTTCCAAATTATAGCTCTACTGTCATCACATTGTTTTCAAAATTCTTGACGAAGTATTTAGCTGTTGGTGATCATATGGTAAAAGAGCAATATATAATCACATTATAGACATCTCCCAATATCCCTGTCCATGGAGATGTGTAACATGCAAGTGATCTCCTTTTTTTACACTAACATTAAATTATCCTCATTGTCATTGTATACAAATTCACCTCTAGCTTCTCCCCCTCCTATCTCTGCAAACTCCTGACATCTGCTTGCCAGCAGAAATCCTTCCTTTGCCTGGTCCACTGATTCTGCTCCATTATTGGTGGTGGAACAGTTACCTTGACTCTGCTCCAGCAATCTCTCTCTCTCACTGCACCTTACAGCATTTCTCCCAATTTGTATAAACATCTGCAAAATCTATTTCTTGACGAATGCTTTCAAGCACCTGCCATAATTTGTCTGTAAATGCTTATTAGTGTCCATTATTTTTTGTATGGGGTGCCCTGTCAGAGTCATGACAATAGTGTTGCTTTTTATCTGCAAGTTGCCGATGCTGGCGTGGTATCCTGTTTTGTATTCACATGCTGTGAAATACATAAGATTAAAAAGATTTTATGATGACAGATTCCAATAATAGCACACCTTTCATTGGAATGCAGCTCCCAGATCAGCTTGCTCACAGGTAAAGGTACTCATCTCATGATGGGAACAGGGTTCACTTTGCTTGTTTTCTTAACACTCGCTTTGCGATTATTTGAATGCTCACAGCATCTCCGCCTTGCCTCGCCTTGCCTTGTCACCCTATTCAGAACTTACAGTCTCACAGTATTGTGTCTTGAGTTGTGTTTTCTCACAGGCACACACAGTGAGGCAATGTGCAATCAGTCAGACAGGTGCACATGCTGCTGCACACCACTGTGTTACATCACTGGCACACTTGCACCAAGTTCCGACAAACACACTATATTCAGCAAGTTAACAGCTATGTCTCAAAGTCGATGGGGAGTAGTCCTTAGTCAGTCCAGGGAAATGTCATCGGTTGGGGGTCCCAGCACAGTGTGTCAAGGACAGTATCTCATGTTGAACATAGAACATAGAACGTAGAACATTACAGCGCAGTACAGGCCCCTCGATCCTCGATGTCACGCTGACCTGTGGAACCAATCTGAAGCACATCATCCTACACTATTCCATTTTCATCTATGTTTATCCAATGACCATTTAAATGCCATTAAAGTTGGCGTGTCGACTACAGTTGCAGGCAAGGCATTCCACACCCTTACTACTCTCTGAATAAAAAACCTATCTCTGACATCTATCCTACATTTATCATCCCTCAATTTAAAGCTTTGTCCCCTCGTGCTAACCATCACCATCCAAGGAAAAAGGCTCTCACTGTCCATCCTATCAAACCCTCTGATTATCTTATATTAGACCTCATACATTAGATCTCATGTACACAATGCAAATGTAAAATGGCCGCCACTATACCCCAGAGAGAATTTTTCTCTGCTTGAACACGTAGCTTTATCTGTGATTGTGTGAGGCCCTTGACAGGGCAATTGCACTAATCAGGTACCTGCACTGCACAGGTTAAAGGCATCTGTAATCATAGTGCCCGACATGGGAAATGGAAGCAATGGTCAACCCTGTGGGATACACCCAGTTATCATAACCAGACCAGGTGAAGCTTAATGCAAGGTTGACCAGCAAGGTGGAAACCATCGTCACACAAGATGGAAGGCAAAAGGAACTATTTTATCCACAAATTTCACATGTCTAACCTTGCAGTCACATAGTCTTAAAAATTAGTAACAATTCTACTGCTGATTCGGGAGTGTCCGGTATTCACTTTCAATGAAATGCCAAATGTAATCGATTCATAATATTTCGATGCCCTTAACAATAAATAATTGCAACAATGCATCACTTTGCATTTTGTCTCTTTGCAGGCTCCTGAATCATGCTAATTACGAATTTTATTTTTCCCCAAAAGAGTCAGAAGGTTACAATACCAAATAGAGCCTTTGTGACAAGGAGAGATTGTTGTGACTTTTTAAGAACAGCAGAAATCGGAGTCATTGTGGAGTTAAAGCCAAGAGCATTCCTGTCTTCGCTAATTCGAGAGGAAGGTATAAATGAGTAAACAGCAGTATCATGACAGGAGAAACTGCCAACAGATAGTTCATCTATGTTCACTTCAGATCTGAGTACTTGTGTCACACCAAAAAAGGCATGTTTGATTGGGAAGGGCTTGGTCAGAAGCTTTAATTAATGGATATGAGGGTTCCTCTCAGCTTCAGACTCAAATCGAGTAGTGCTATATCTTACACCATGTTAGGTAGTGAGGACTTACTCATATGAATAAAGAGCAGAGTTACCCCAGTAGATTGAATTAGTGTGGAGCTGTAATCCTGTCTGAGACCACAAGCAATATTCTATTATTTGGGTATATTAGAAAAATGTGTCGCAGGGGTGCAGAATGAACAGGAACCACATGTGACATCAGCAGTGTGCATTATAACTAAATTAACTGTCTGGTGAGAGCAGACAAGATATTCCAAAGGACCCATAGGTCAGTCAGGAATGCTCTTGCTGTGGTATACCATTCTCTCCAGGAAGATTGTCAGAAATAGTCCACCATCTTAAGTGCAGTACAAGTGCTAGTGAAGGTCACCCTGTCTGTTAGTGGAAAGAGCAGTTGCTAGGAGTCATCTCCAAAGTCAGCAATTTTCTTACTTAATGGCAGCATCTTCTCTGCACTATAGAGAATGACACACTTGAAAATGCATTAGCCATTAAATAGATTTTATTGAGCTATGGCAGTAAACTCCATTGATTTTATTCCCCAACTATCCAGCTCAGCGAGCAAACCTACATCCATTAGCATCACCTTCCAAAACACTAAGCCCTGGAATTCAATTCAAAATCTCTTGGTCTCACATTTCTCCTTTACAATGCTGCTGACAATGTACCTTTTTGACCTCATAATCTCCTGAAGATGCATGGTGCCAATGTTAAACTTTTGTGAAGCACTTATGATGTTTTCTATAATAAAGGTGCTTTACTAATGCACTTGTAGTTTGTGATGCATATTTTATGATATTCTTCCGTTTCGCTTAAGTTTGCCCTCTCTGTGTTGTTAATTTCTTTGTCACTGCTCCCCATGTGCTCTACACTAAGTGCTCTGCAGGTTGAGAGAGCATTGGGACAAGAGTGTGCAGTCAATATATGGATTGCAGAAAGCCCACGAATTGGAGGTAACCCTAATGATTTTCTATTAGTGCTGAGGTTGTGAATGCAACTGCAATGTTTTCTGAATCATTGTGCTTCACAGGTTCTGTAGTCAATGACAAGGAATGCAACCAATGTCAAGGTTAACTGACTGCCCCTGTGCAGCTCAAGTAGTCACTTGCACAGAATATTCTTTATGTTGCCCACTGACCTGTGAGAACATGCAAAAATATTCTCTGCAATCTACAAGCTGTGCTGCTGTTTTGCATTACTATTCATACCAGCATTGATCATAAAGCCAGCTTTCACTTTGTCAGGGACATACATGAACAAATTTTACAGCCTTCTTGCTTATTTGGTCCCAAATCAACACACTGTGTGTATATGACACTCTGTTTGGAAGGTCAAAGCAGAGTTTTGTTTTAATATTAAGTTTTCTCCACAAGAATCTGCAGTTGGATTAAAAGCAGAAAATGCTTGGAAATACATAGCTAATCTGACAGCATCTGTGGAGAGAACAGGGTCTTAGACTCTTCCTCCTCTGACAAAGGGTTGTCATTAAAGTAAAACATTAACAACATTTCTGAAGCTCTTGTTGAAGGGTGACAGCATTGATATGAACAACTTGAGTAGAGTTTGCTGCAATCCAATCAAAATGGCGATACCGTGTCCACCAAGGCTGCATTACCCTTCGAATCACAATGTCTTAATGATGAGGTAGAGTGATGCAGAGAAGGAGAGCAAAAGAAGCAAACGCTACACTTTGGAATGCATGACCTCATGGGACTTTCTGTCCTCTATGCCCAAGAATCTGTGGGTTGGGAATCAGCTCATCAGTCACATGAAGAAACCCATGGCCCTAAGTAGACATCATCCTTGAATCAAGGGACACCAGGCGTTGATGCTGTCAACAACACAACATCAGCAAAACCTGGTGATGGAGAGCTTTGGAAACTTAAGGACCTAATTTGACCTTCTGGAAGTGGAAGTGTTTTCATTGACTGAAAATCTTATTTACACCAAAGTCACTTATTCCTCAGAAACTTGCCATTCTTCATATTTCTCCTAATACTCATGTTCTGACTTGCAAAAGCCTCCATTCATATTGGATTCAACCTTATTTACATGTAAATAAATCAATAATAATTACTTACACCATGTCTCCAGAAACCTTGACAGATGACTCACTGGAATTAGTTTTCTGTAGATGAATGTTAAAAATTAGCACCTTTCATGTGCAGGAATTATTTTTCATATTTATTAATTGGTTCAGAACATTTCTGCTAAAACACTAATTATTCAATTTAGAAAGCGATTGCTGATAAATGTGAAATGCTGCAGGCAGGGATTATTGAGTCATTTTAAGTTTGAGGTAAAAGGAAGACATTTAATCCTACTTAAATCTGTATGAATATAGGAACTGTTTGGATTGAGAAAGATATTCCGCACAACAGGTTTTATGAGGAACAAAGTCTTTTTGATTTTCCTTCTTAAACATTTTAATTCTATTGCTGATTCTTCCCAAGCTAATAGCAGACAAAAGGGAACCTTTTTTCAATATCACTTTACCAGTTGGATCATTCACTAAATTCCTGTGAGAATTAGAAACTGAAACAAATTTTTAAACCCATCTGTTACAGTATCATAGAGAGACCCGGGGCTAGATCGTCAATTGCTGGTGGGTTCAGAACCTTGTCCCGTGTATGGTTACTGTCTGCCTCTTTGTTTTAGGTCATTTAAATTTAAAGATTAGATTAAACTCCCTACAGTGTGGAAACAGGCCATTTGACCCAACAGGTCCACGTCAACCCTCCAAGGAATAACCCACCCAGACCCGGGGAGAACGTGTAAACTCCATACAGACAGTCGCCCGAGGCTGGAATTGAACTTGGGACCTTGGTGCTGTGAGGCAGCAGTGCTAACCACTGAACCACCACAAATTGCACACCATCTGTTTGAGCTCAGAATTTAGGTATTTTTCTGGCCCCTCAGGACACCTGTGCTGGTTCTCACTGGGTGCAGGTGCTTAAAAGAGGTGGCAGAAAACTCAGCACTTACCCCCAGCATTCCAGCTGAGGGGTGAGGTGGGGTGGGGTGGGAGACTGGCAGTTGGAGAGGTGGGAGAGTTGAGGGGTGAGGGTGGGAGAGTGATGACAGAGTGGGTAGGAGGGTGGGAGGGGGCTGATGGGGTGAAAGAGAGGAGGGGCAAGAGAGTGGGAGAGGGATGGGCGTGAGAATAGGAAGGGGGCTGACAGGGTAAGAGTGGGAGAGGAGTGAGGGTGGGAGCGGGGCAGGGGGAGGATGGAAGGGTTTTGGGGGGCAAGACTGCGAGGGGGGAATGAGGGTGGAAGAGCAGCGCAGGTGAGAGTGGGAGAGTGATATGAGGGAGTGAGGGGCGAGGTGGCAGAGGGATGGAGGGTGGAAGTTGAAGGGGAGTGAGGGGGGTGAAGGGAGAGGTGAGAGTGGAAAAGGGGCGGGGTGAGAGTGGGTGGGGTTGAGGCAGGTGAGATGGGGTGGGGGGGGCATGAAAGTGGGAGGGGGCTGACAGGTGACAATGGGAGAGAGGTGAGGGTGGGAACAGGGCAGGAGATGGGGTGGGGGGATGAGTGCGAGGAAGGTGAGGGTGAAAGAGGGGCTTTGGGTGAGCATGGGAGGGGAAGAGAGGGAGCGAGGAGTAAGTGTGGGAGAGGGATGGGAGAGGGGTGGGGGCTGGAAGAGGGGTAGGAGTGAGGGTGGGAGAGAGTTGGGGGGTGAGGGTGGAAGAGAGGTGGGTGGTGAGAGTGGGAGGGGGAGGAATGCGAGGTTGGGGGAGGCGGGAGTGGTTGAATGTGGGAGGGTGGGAGAGAGATTGGGAAAGGGGGGAGGGAGGTGAGAGTAGTATGGAGTTGAAAGTTGGGTGTAGTGGGGGGAGGGGAGGTGGGAGCTGGGAACCAAGGCGTAAGAGCCTTCCTGAACTCCAGGTGTTAGTTGCTGGAGGAAGCCAATGAGGAGCTGGCAGCTTTATGGCTGTTTTTAGAATGTTTACTTCATCTCGAAGATTTATAAAGTAACAGCAGATGGTCTAAATAGAACAGATTCACTAAGCTGCTGCTACAAACTAAAGTCTGTTAGGAGGTTGAATGTTCCCAGCTAGGAACAAACAGCCGTAATAATGTGAAGTTTGGGGCCACTGAGATTGGTAGATTATGGTAAATATTTGGTTGGCCTTTTGTGTTGTTGTTCACTTATAGTGTTTGAATGGAAAACCCACAAATTGAAATGAAGACAAAAAGATACAGGGGTCCCCCACTTTGCAAATGTCCAATATTACAAACACAGTTCCACATTGGTGTAATTTTAAAGGCTCTATATTGTCCTGCATTCTGATGTGTGTACAAATTGACTTGCAGACAGGCACAGGAATGGAACCTGTTCTCTACCCGGGGACTACCTGTATGCTAAAACAGACTGCAAACTGCAAGGCCAAATTACACATAACAACAAGATTAGGCGTTAAGAGCCCTTGAGCTCTTGGCTGGAAAGTCTAATTTGCTCCAACTGAAACTGCTTCATTATGTTAACTGATCTGGACAGGTTGTTCGGACTGGAGACTGGCCGGAATGCTTTTGTGCTGTACCTCTTATATATTAAAAAAAACTTTCACTCACTTTGTTACAGGAATTTTCAGCAGATGTTGTAATTGAGATAGACAATGATGTGATGATGACCTTTCAGTCTGAAGGACAACTTCATCCAGTGCAAGTATTACTGAGAATAAAGCAACTTGGACATTGTTCAACTTCTTCTGATGCTACTCTAAGCTGTGTAAATAGAAATATGCACATTTTCAAAGATGTTTATGATCAACTGGAGCAGTAGTAACAATTAGCATTAGCAGGAGATTTATTACATTTTTTCAAATAATAACTCTAGAAAATTCAAATGTGTGGACAAAATACTAAAGTAATTTAAAGCTTATGATAAATGACATTAATTTTTACTTTTTAAATAAATGTTACTGACTAAAAAGGCAAACATTAAAACTCAAGCCAAGAACTTTATCCCGAACATTTTGATGATGAAGAATTTAGCTTCAAATTTTGCTTGCATTGTGAATGCTTAAAAGGAATTGATGTATTGATTGCACATCAGGTTAGTTAGTGAACTTTTGAAAAGTTACTCAATAAATTACAGCTACGTAAAGTTTGCTGATCGATTATAGAAAGTACCCAAAGGAATTCTTGCTGAATCCATCATCTCCGAGAAAGAGTGTGTAGTAAACTGTGTCTATCACAATAACATCAGCTCTATTCCCTACTTCAAGCACAAAAATTCTTGGTGTAACAGTAAGCCACTGTTTACATCATATGCATATTCCGATAATTGTATTCTTGAGTGGCACTGTAGAGCTGAGACTTAATGTACTTGTTTAGCAGTGATGTAAGTGTTATGAACAAAAGTAGTTAAGTCCCAATTTCTACTTATTGAAGACTGCATTTTTTGAAATGTTTAAACCTAAATAATCTCCATGATCCCTTAAATCATGTCATAAAATAATGTTATTGTACAATTATAAAGCTTGGGCTCAAGGTCAGTCAGATTGCAGCAATTGGTTGGCAAAATCATTAAAACATTGTTATTTATTGTGATTTGAAATTATCGTGCACAGAAAATGTTAGAGTATATTGTGCAGATTTAATATTTTTCAGACATAGTTGAAATAAATTTGCACAAAGCTGCCAATTGTTCTATGTTGTTCTATTTTTGCTAAGAATTATCTTAGTACAAACGTGTCCTCCAGTTATAAATGATATTGAGAACTCATCATTTGTGTACGGATATTATGATAAAGGCAAAGAATAATTAATCTTCTAATAAGCTGCGGTGGAAAGGTATTCCTTCAGAAATAAAGGAATGTTAGCCAGTATAATGCCATAGTGTACCTCATGGTTACTGATACAAATAGGTCCATTGAGCTTCAGAATGTTTATATTCTGAGGCTCTGATTTATGTTTGTAGAAATAATTTGTTTTGGCCAGAAAGACACATAAAAGTGCAAGTTTTTCCTAGAAAATTTCTCTACTTCTGCAGAAAAGCTCAATGGAATTGGCAGGATAAGTCACATTTCTCTCTCTCCCTCTATTTTGCTCGATTACAAATGCAATCTAGTAAACATGCAATTCTAAAGTGAGGATGAGGCAATGCAGCTGTTGCACCACAGAAGTGCTTGACCCATGGAGAATTCTTCATTCTGAATTTCTCATAATTGTCTTGAAAAAGCATTAATGTAACTTCAGGGTTTTCAAACTGGAGAACATATAATATCAAACTTTCGAAGGTGCAAATACCCTGATGATATTTTGAGATTAACCAACCGATTATTGCTATGTTTCACCTGACTGGAGCAGGATTTTCCAATTGAGTTGCATGGTGAAATTGTTCTTGATTAATCCAATACGAAATGTTTGCAGAATGATTTGTTGTCAATTGAAATAAAAGTATTTTCTCACTCACTTTTGGTGATTTCCATTTTATCTACGTAAATAATTGAAGTAAATGAGCCGATTTCTTGGATTCCCATGAAATAAATCTTATTCTTTGTTGGCAGAGAGTATAACACTCCAGACAACTTCTGTGGCTGCAACCATCCTGATGCAGATCTGATTATAGACCAACAGCATGCTCATTATTTTTAAAATGTGTTACAACAAATTTCTAATTAAAGAGGTTTCCTTTCTAGAAGATTGAAGTAACGAACCAGAGCATGAGAACAAGGATGTAAGAGCAGATGAAAGTTGCATTAACCAGAAAGCAAATTTATTCCCTGTGATGGAATATATTTGTGATGAAGAAAATCAACTTTGGATGACAACTGTTCACAATGAAATGTTATTTTGGTTTTAAAGGGTAAACCAAAAGAAAGACGTATGTTGACTTGAAATAGTTTTTAAAACAACACAGAAGTGTTGACCTTTAATTACTTCAGAGCATGAGGTGCAATGTTCTTTATGTCATTTGTTGCTGTATTAGAGCAACTCAGGAGAAACATCAAAATGTCATCCCTGCAAACAGAACCTTCCCATTCTCAATGGGCCCCTCAGAGTTAACAATGCGGAGCCAGTGCAGATATATGCTCTTGCCAGAGTAAGCTTGCTTATGTTGTGAGTAATTGACTTACTTGGACATGATTCTCAAGTCTGTCATGAATTATATTTGATGCCAATTGAAATGGTGGTAGATCTGCTATTAGCCTCAGGGCTGCTGGTTTAGTGCCAGTGGTTAAACCTGGATTCCCAGTCTGGATTCCATTGGGTATTTTTAGGTACCATTTCTTCTGTCTTGGCTGATTTTGTGTGGGAGCGATGGAAAATGTTAGTGAAGCCAGTTGGATTTCAGCACGAGTGAGCAGCAAGCTGGAGTGAGAAAAGAAAAAGGGAAATCACAACAGGAGAAAGAGGAGGTGCCGAGGTACAAGACTGGAGCAATAAAGAAAGGAGGCAAATAAACAAAACTCAAGAATAAGATAAAATAAATAGCCAATGTATTTAACTGTAGATATAGAAAATATTGTGTTGTTTACAGTGCTCGCTTACGCATTGTCTTGCAATATTATGATTTAATTCAAAGTATTAGAAGTGCAATCCATTTGTACCTTAAAAATCATAGAATATGAATCAATCTTTAAAAGTTTGCAGGTTTAACTTGTGCAGCATTTCTTTCCTGAATTCCCTCTTTTCTGACAGTATGCTGTTTGATCTTTCAAATTGGTTGTGTTGTCCTTTCCTCTTGTTGTAAAATAGCTGTCCAATCTACTGAATCCTCTTCCTACAATGAATCACGCTGTGCTCTTGCTGACTTGTGCATTATCTGAAACTTGTGTTGGGCTCAGGAACATCCTTGATGACAGATTTGGAGAGAGGTGACCATTATCACGTCTTATTGATCTCTTTGCAGTGTTCGCAAAGTAATTTGGATAAGTCACCTCTTTGAGCTCCTTTTCCTGATATTCTGACCTTTACTTCCTTCATCATTGTCAAAGTTAAAGGTCACACAACATCAGGTTGTCGTCCAACATGTTTATTTGAAAGTACTAGCTTTTAGAGCAATGCTCCTTCATCAGGAAGGAACTAAGGGACTATAACCTTGTGTTGTGTAATCGTTAGCTTTGTCCACCCCAGTCCAACACCGCCACCTCCATGTCATGACCATCACTGTGAGGCCAGATAGGCTCTCTCACCAAAATATTGCTGGTATGTTAATCCTTATCGCTGAAAACATTATTGAATCTCAAATATCATAAGATCACAGCAATACATTGATTTTTTAATAGAATATATATAGATTGCTGTATGTGAGTGATGTGATGTGTTGGGTGTGAAGGGTTCCCTTTGGTTTTTACAAGTTTTGCCATTTGGATGTACAATAGTAACTTTAGTTGTGCTTATATGAACTTACTATGGTGAAGCTGCATTTATAGATATTTTCCTCAGCTTATGTCACTGTGTGATACCTGTTTAATGTGTTGTTCTCTTGGCATGTATAAAATAAATTATTTGATAACAGAGATTCTAAAAAGATCAATGGGTGGGATTGTATAGGAGCTCAAATAATGTGGAAATGATGGGTTTAGTGGCAGAATTATGGGAGAATACTGGTGCTGCCTATCTGGGAGCAACTCACTGCATTCTTTATACACCTACTTGGTGATGTGGTGAGATTCTCACTCGGGAGCAGATTTAAGGGGATCATTGCTTATTAACAATCTTACTGACTGCACTTCTCGCCTCATTAATAAGCAATTTCCAAACTCGCCTGGAATTCTCGTTGTGGAAGTCAGAGTGGGTGTGAAAAGTCTCCATGTTGGCACAATCCATAGACACCAGCCACAGGAGCACCATTCATCCAAGGCTATTGGCATCTGATAATTGCCAACTCCTCATGGCACGTCTCTGATCCACTCACAAGCCGCTTCAAAAGCAGGGCACACTGGCAATTAGCATTGAATGGCGTTCAGGGGCAGACTTCCAGCTCCTGGTCACATACTGGGGCTGCTTGCTTACTCTCTGAACACTCACTGACGTAACACATACCCACATACTCACAGCACCCAAGCACTGCCTTGGTTTTCTGTGCTGTGCCTATCTGCAGGTTGGTGCTTCAACCAGAGCCTAAAGGCAGTAAGTCCTGCCCTATTGATGTGCTCTTCAGTGGAGACACACAGCCTCCTTCTCAGTAGGGATCTGTCTGAGTGTGCAGGGATATCTTGCTGCATGGTTAGCAATCTAACATCAACCAGCTGTCTGTGTGGTAAACACACTACATTTATTCGCTCAGTTGGTTTGTTAGGAAGAGGGTGAGGGCTAGACCTTAGTTCACTTGGCCTCCACAATGCAAACCAAGCGACGACAAAGATGGTTCTCACCTATTGTGACTGGGTGTCAATCAGGTCCTACCAGCTCACAGCAGCCGGGCAGCTAAGCTCAGTCTGAGGAGTCAGTTTAGACTTGAAATGTTACTGCTGTGTTTTTCTCACTCCACAGATGCTGCTAGACCTGCTCAGTCTTTCCAGCATTTTCTCTTTTTAATTCATATTTCCAGCATTCACAATATTTTGCTTTTAGTTAATGACACAAGTTTGGTAAGATGTGGCGAGACATTACGCTAGCAAGAGGTCCATCAGAAAACTCCAAGAAACTGACATTTTCGGCAAAAGAATGCAAAATTCAGTCCAATGTTTCAATCATGGTTTCTCATCTTCAATCCTGTCAAAGCAATCCATTTGCCATAAGTTATGTGCATCAGGACAACGCACAAAAAAATAAGAGAGAATTTAATTGAGTCAACAAAATGTCAGTTCAGGAAACGGCAGTGGGGTAAATCATGCCCTTTGTCCCTGATGTCCTATATGGCAGTGAAAAGTGATTCACAGAAGTATGGCACATAATTTCAGATTTCTTGATTTCTAAGAAAAGTCTTTTGCAAGAGAGACCGTCATCATTATTGGATTCAAGTAAGTCATTTTGGCAGCAATTATCCTCGAGCCTTTCAGTGCTATTTCTACAATCCTCCCATTTCTGGGATATTTTGTGAAATGGATAATCAGGGATCTTAGCCATTTTTAAATATCTCTATAGAGTGAATTGTCTGGATTGTGATCATAAGGATGAGTAAGTGCATCAATACTTTACCTGATGTCCTGAATCTGTTTCGATAAAACCAGATGAAAATCTAAAGTGAAAACAGATTATTGTCTCTGCAGCATGCAAGTGTGATCTGGTCATGTGACATGAGAGAATTTGATTGAATTTCAAAACTCCATAGAGTAACTCTATCCAAAAAGAATTATGTCCTACAAATTCTCCTGAAGTATTGTGTGACATTTCTTCTTCAAAGTATTATAGACTGTTTTTGGCCCTGAGCCTTACCCCACAGTTAACTATGACACTGGTCTGGTTCCACTTGTGTCAATGATGTGGCTCACCAGAGATGTCAAAGCTCAGAAATAGGCTCTTTTCACACATTTTAAAGTTTTAAATATTGTGGTCACTTCACTCACAGTCCCAGTGTTAAGGATTTAAACCCATTTATCCTAAAAGGAACATAAAGATAAGACCTAGTTTGGAGGACCGAATTGTTACTTTCCGATAATACTTACTTTCTCTGTGTGACAGTTGTAGCATTGACTCGGTAAGAACCGAAGGAGAAGGAGAGGGAGTAGGATCTGGCCCATCGAGCCTGCTCCTCCATTCAATAAGATCGTGGCTGATCTTTTCATGGACTCAGCTCCACTCACCCGCTCACTCTTAATTCCTTTACTGTTCAAAAATCTCTCTATCTTTGCCATAAAAACATTCAATGGAGTAGCCTCAACTTCTTCATTGGGCAGGTAAAAGGTGTATCTCAGTTTGGGGATCCGATCTGTCATGATTCAAGAGACATATAATTTAATTTCAATATGAACATTTTGCCAACAATCACTGGTTCAGCATTGGCTTCCATTCATAATGACACATTGTCCTGCTATCCTTCCCCACCTTGCACCCCTAAACATCTATGTAATGAATATTGATTCTTCTAAATATAACATTAATGTTTTTGATTGTTGTGTCAAAAAAGTTAAACTTCCAAGTCATAGTTGAGTTAGTTCAGAATGTTTGAAATGACACTTGAAATCTGAATTTGTTCAGAAAAAGTATTATCTTAAAATTGTGCTATTTACAAATTGGAATAAAAATTTGTGTAATTCATTATTTTTAATAAAGTCTTGCTGGTATTTCTTGTTCCTTGTCAATGTGTAATGATGATCGTCTGAGTTCCTCAGAGTTTTTCCTTTGTGGAAGTCTGCCTCTACTTCTACTTGTTATAGTAGAACAACAAACATAATTGGAGTGTTAAACCTGACATGAAGGAACGCTACAAGTTAAACATTTTTGTCTGCCTTTTGTAAGATGTACTGCAACAGTTCACCAAGAAAGTACCTTCCAAACCAGGAACCTCTTCCATCTAGAAGGGCAAAGGCAGCAGAAATATGGGAACCTTGTTACCTGAAAGTTCCCCACCAAGCTGCGCACCATCCTGATTGGGAAATATATCGCCGGTCACAGGGTCAAAATTCTGGAACACCCTCTCTAACAACATTGTGGATCTATCTATAGTACATGGACTGGATTGGTTCAAGAAGCAAGCTCATCACCCCCTTCTCTAGGGCAATTAGAGATTGACATGCACACAAATCTTGTGCAAGGATTTAAAGAAAAGGTAACAGGACAGAGTTTGTGATAACCTTGTCATAATTTTGAAACAGAAAGAAACCAGTTAAAATAGATGAGTATTTGATGTTGAAATTGACTACAGCAATTGGGGAGGTATTTTATTTGCCATAATTCTTAAAAGCACAAAAAGACAACAATGCTTGAATAAATTTTGGTGCTTGAATGCCATAGTTATAAGGTCTTGGAATTGGACAGCACAGAAACAGACTCTTCAGTCCAACTTGTCCATACTGAGCAGGTGTCCTAAATTAATCTAATGCCATTTGCCAGCATTTAAACTGCAATTTGGATGCTGATGAAATTAATGCAACTTCCTAGCTTTTAGTTGTGCTGTTATTTTGAATTGATTAATAGGATGGGGCTATCATTGGCAAAGTTTGCATTTGTTGTCCCATCCTAATTGACATTAAGAAGGTGGTGATGAGACACCTTTTGAATTGCTGCTGTCCACATGATTTGCAGTGTTATTAAAAAGGGAGTTCCAGAGGTTTGACTGAACAATATTGAAGGAATAATGATATTATATCTTAAAGATAAGATAGTGTATGCCTTGAGGTCAAACCCAATGCTTCCATTGTCCTTATCCTTCTAGGCCATCAGTTTTGCATTTGGAAGAGCTGGTCAAGAAACCATGGTGAGTTGCTACAGTGTGTTGTGTAAATGACACACCACTGTTTCCATGGTACCAATAGTACAGAGAGTGATTATTTTTCAGGTAGTAAATGGGGTGCTGGTCAGGCAGGCTTTTGGCGTGGCACGTGCTAATAATTCCTGTGTGTTATTGGAATTACATTGTACTAGATAATTGGACTGTATTTAATCGTATTCCTGATTTGTCACTTGTACATGGTGAAACTTGTTGCTGAAATGGGAGCTGCAGCATTCCCATAATCTGATCTGCCATGATGTATATGGGACCAAACCAGTTTCATTTCTGGTTAATTGTAACGTCCAGCTTGGTGGTGGTGGGAGATTCGGTGAGATCAAGGCTATTGAATGTCAATTTTTGTTTTGCCACTTATTATTCCAATCCTGGATGTTATCTAAACCTTCATGTGGCCATGTACTGCTTTAATATCTAGAAAGTCATGAACGGTATTTGAACACAATGCAATCGTCAGTGAATGTCACCACTTCTTTATTTTTTCATGAGTTGCAGGCGTCAGTGTGTGATCTCGTGAGTGGGTAAATTAGAGAGGAACTTGTTTAAAAAGCAGAAACTTTCTATTTTCAAAATGACAGCACAATTGTCTTAAAATGTAAATGTTCAACATTCTCACTTAAAATTCAAATACTAGTGTCTATGTGTGGCCTGGTCTCTCAGAACATCTAAAAAAATGGAATTTTAGAGCCACAGTAGCTTAAACAGAATTCGCACAACAGGGAAGCCATCCATCCACTTTGATTTCTAATTTGGACAAGTGGTTTCAGTGAACTCGTCTGACCTCTAATTGACCAGATTGTAAATAGAATGCCTTTGGAATCAGACAAAAGCCAGATTCCAAGCTGAAGTGTTTTGGGAACAGTTCAGGAAGCTGAATTCTTGTTCAATAGCCACTTCTTCTCTCCTCCTCTGTTCTAATTATAGTTAAAAGTCTGAGCAGAGGCTTCAGATTGTTCCTTTATGTGTAGTGAGGAAGTATGGGTAAAACTAATTTCCTGAGTGATGTTATCATATAACTGTGTTAGCTAGGAATGCCTGCAATACCTTTTAAAAATAATGACTGGTCTAATGCATTTTCCATCTGATTACACTTTCTGCATTTAACTTTGGCAACAAATACAATTGGGGACCTTTGTAGGTTTCAGCTCATGATGTCAAGTTTTCTGATGTCTCCATGTGAAGTTGAAGCCTGACATGGTCCTTTGATATTGCTCTGGGCTCAGTTGATCATCTGATCTTTAACTCACTTTACGGGCAGTCTTGACTGAGTTTCCATTAGTTCGTTTAACTAATCATATTGGAAACTTTCCACCATCATAATTAAATTTCATTGGATACAAGCAGGCTCCTTGAGTACTGCTAATGTCCTTAATTGTTTATACTTCCTCCTGGATTAAATTTGTGTTGTTAACCATAGTTATGATGTCACCCTCTATTTTCTTTTATTCATTCATAGGATGAGGGCATCATTGGCTAGGCCAGCATTTATTGCCTATCCCTAACTGTTAAGAGTCAACCATGTTGTTGTGGATCTGGAGTCACGTGTAGGCCAGACCAGGTAAGGATAGCAGTTTCCTTCCCTAAATGACTTTAGTGAACCAGATGGATTTTTCCAACAATCGACAATGCATTCATGGTCACTGTTAGACTCTTAATTCCAGATATTTGTTGAGTTCTAATTCCACCATCTGCCATGGTGGGATTCGAAACCAGGTCCTCAGAATACTACCTGGGTCTCTGGATTAACAGTCCAGTGATAATATCACTCGGCCATTGCCTCCCCTTATTCTCACATAATTAAAGTGTCAGTTTAGGAATGCTAACCTTCTGCATTTTGGCAGCTCAATTCAACAGCTGCTTATAGCAAGAAGTCCCGTTTAGTCTGAAATGTAACCTTTTCAATCTCGTCATCCCTGTATGTTAATTAATATTTACAACTGGGCATTGACTGAGAACATTAGCACAAGGCTCATTCACCTTCCACTACTCCACCCTCCATAGCAAGGGACAAAGATGCTCAGAGATCTTAGGGGACAAGACTGATGCCTGCTGTAGTAGTGGCTGGTGAAGCTGTTCCATACATAGACACTGTACACAAGAAATATTTCAATACGCTGCCCAGGCAGCTGATGGGAGAAGATCATTGGGATGATTAGTGTACTTTTTATTTTGGCCTTTTTCTCAAAGAGCACCTCTTGACATTTCTCAAGTTCTATTCTTTGGTTTTTGAGGGCTATGGCTTGGTTTTCAGAGCCTTTTTTTTTAGTCTCACCTCCAAGAGATGACACAATCACTTGGAACAATACCTTTTGTACTCCTGCTGATATATGGGGGATTCAGAACAGAAGCAGAATTAAAAGAATCCAGCAATATCTCCAATAAACATCACTGCTCCATTAAACCTAAAGCCACAATACATGAGGAATGTATTTATTTCCTTGGCATGGTCATATTGAAAGAGGCATGAGACAATAGGCATACATTAGTAATGTTTTTTAAAGTATTTACACAATAGCCTAAACCCACAGATTGGTGAGGGGACAGTTTCGTGGTTGTACATTTGTCTTTTATGCAGTCATTAAAGACAAATGTCAGGTTCTTTAACACACAGTTAGGCAACATTGTAGACAAAGTAGATGATAGCTTAAAATTACAAACAGATATTAATCGATGACTGAATGGGCAAAACTGTTGCAGATGGAGTTCAATGTAAGCAAGTGCGAGCTTATCCTTTTGGACCAAGAAAGGATAAATACCATTTTCTTGATGGTATTATGTTAAGTGCAGTGGATGCCAAAAGAGACTTGGGTGTACAGATCTTTAAAATGCCACAGATAGGTCCAAAAAAAATCCAGAAAGTTAATGGTTTGCTGGCCTTTATATCTAGAGAATTGGAGTACAAGGATGCAGAAGTTATGCTGCAGTTGCACAAAACCGTGCTTAGACTCCATTTGGAGTACTGGGAGCAGATTTAGGTACCACACCTCAGGAAGGATCTATTGGCCTTAGAGCAAGTACAAGGTAGGTTTACAAGAATGGTCCCTGACTTCAAGAGTTATGAAATGAGGGAGAGATTTTACTAAATTAAGCATATTTGCTCTTGAATTTAGAAAGTTAAGGAGTGGTCTGATCAAAGTCTTCAATTTATTAAGAGGAAAAGACAGGATAGGTAAAGATAAACTATTTCCATTGGTTGGGGATTTTAGAACTAGGAAGCATGTTCTAACGATTGGGACCATACCATTCAGGAGACATATTGGGAAACACTTCTGCAAACAAAGAGTGGGAGTTGCTTAGGACTCTCTTCCAGAAATGGTAGTGGATGCTAATTATTTTTAAATCCGAGACTGAGAGTTTTTGTTCAGTAAGGGATATGGGCCAAAGGCAGGTAAGTGGAATTAGGCCACAGATCAGCTATGATGTCATTGAATGGTTGAATAGGCTGGAAGGAGTGAGTGGTCTACTTTAGACGTAAATACAAAGCTTTATGAAATAAAACTACACAATATTAAATTATACAATTGACACTGTGTTCATTACAATACCTTGCATTACATTTTCTTTCTGTACAGAAGATCCTGAACTCCCACAGCTTTAATATAGAGATTCCACATTAATGTGCAAGAGCATGTTACCTCAGTTTTCCCATTCCCACTCAGCTGGATATTTCTTTGTTGAAATCTTTAAAACTATTCTTGCCTTTTGCATCCACACTCCCCTCTCTTTCAGACCCTGTGCCTCTTTATAGTCCTTCTCCCCTCCAGATTATAGCCCCTTTCTCTCCCCCACTTTGCAGCGCTCTCCTGCCAGTTTACATCCCTTGTCTCCTTCCAGTTTCGAGCTCCCATTTTTCCTTGTTTGCATCCCCTCTCTCCCCTAGCTTGCCTCTCCTCTTGCATCCCATTTTATAAACTCACTTACCCTGCAGCGTCCCATTCACCCTCCCAGAGAGCTGGCCTCTCTCCTCAATGAGGTCATGTATTATTTCCTTCACCACCCGCCACAGACCCGGTTTAGGAGCTAGGCCCTTTAGGACCCAACCAGCTCAATCGGTAGTGCTGCTGCCGAGCCACTCTTGGTGTTGGACATTGGAATCCCTCACCCAGAGTACATTCTGTGCTGTTTTTCAACTTTGGGGTGCTAGTGCTTATATATGGTTGATTTACCTGGCTTTAATCAAATTGTATTTTTATAGTTGCGAATACAAATCAGGAAGCTGAATTTCTGAGCGTTCTTTACATGCATTGCGCCATATCAATTGAATGAAGTATTTTCTTCCACCAAAGTTGTTAGGAAGTTTTTTTAGTGGGAGATTTACTTGCTTACTTAACACAGGATGTAATTTCCACTTCTTGTCTAATACATTGACCTAGGTTGAAAATGTGTTGCTGGAAAAGCGCAGCAGGTCAGGCAGCATCCAGGGAACAGGAGAATCGATGTTTCGGGCATAAGCCCTTCTTCAGGAATGAAGAAGGGCTTATGCCCGAAACGTCGATTCTCCTGTTCCCTGGATGCTGCCTGACCCGCTGCGCTTTTCCAGCAACACATTTTCAGCTCTGATCTCCAGCATCTGCAGACCTCACTTTCTCCTCATTGACCTAGGTTCCCAAGCAATGCAATCCTATACCACATATGTTGTTAGAACAGCATTAATGAATTGATGCGATTAATCAGTTTAGAGAATGGAACTTGATTATTAATAGCTCAGCTTGGAATTGAGTCACAGCTTTTGATTGTCAAAATAAATAAGTGGGTTAAAAGGAAGAAAATAAAGTATTATCAAATAGCACTGTATTTGCTCACATTAAAAAATCCTGTTTGGGTGGAGCCCCAACAGAACAGAACTTGCTCTCCCCACCTCCACCTCTCTGAAATCATCTTAAACCCAACTCATTTCCCAGGATTGCGGGTTATTTTGAAAGCACATCGGTTCCCAGAAGAATTTCTGCCACCACTCTCTCAAATATGCTTGAGTTTTTTGAGGAAGTAAGAAAGGTAATTGATAAAGTATGGCAGTGGATGTTCATCTACATGGACTTCAGTAAAGCATCTGACAAGGTCCCTCGTGATAGGTTAGACCAGAAGATTAAGTTCACATGGGACCCTTAGTGAATTGGTAAATTGGATCAAAATTGGCTTTGTCATGGAAGACAGGGGTTAGTTGTGGAGGGACGTTTTTCTGACTGAAGGTCTGTGACCAGTGGTGTTCCACAAGGATCAATGTTGGGACCTTTGTTGTTTGATATATAAATGATTTGGATGAAAATATAGGGGGTCTGACTAGTAAGATTTGCAGACAACTGGTAGAAGGAAATGGTAGAAGGAGTTTAATTTGGGTAAGTGTAAGATGATACATTTTGGGTGGTCAAATGCAAGAGGAAAGTATACAGTAAGTGGCAAGATCCTTAGGAGCATTGATAGACAGAGGGACCTTGGCATCCATAGCTCCCTGAAAGTGGAACACAAGTGGATAAGGTGGTAAGGAAGGCATACAGGATACTTCCCTTCGACAGACAGTACATTTAGTATAAAATTTGACAAGTCATGTTACTGCTGCATAAACTTTTGTTCAGCCACTAGGGGTATTGTGTGCCGTTCTGAAGACTATATTGTAGGAAGAATGTCCAGACTTATGGAGAGGATGCGAGAGGTTTACCAGAGTGTTGCCTGCATTAAAGTGTATTAGTTATAAGGAGAAGTTGGACAAACATGGATTGTTTTCACTAGAGTATCAGAGGCTGAGGGGCGACCTGATAAAAGTACTGTATATGAAATTATGAAAGGCATGGATAGTGTGGATAGTCGGAATCTTTTCCTTGGATGAAAATGTCAAATACCATGGGGTAAGTTTAAAAGAGATGTGCGAGGCAAGTCTTTATGCAGAGAGTGGTAGGAACATGCCACTGCAGGGAGCTGGTAGAAGCAGATATGTTAGTGACATTTGAGAGGTGTTTTAGACAAACACATGAACAGGCAGGGAACAGACGGATAAGGACCATGTGCAGGCAGATGGGGTTAGTTTAGAATGGCACCATGGTTGGCACAGACATGGTGGACTGAAGGGCGTGTTCCTGTACTGTTCTACATTCTATATAGTGGAGAATTCCTTAATACCCCCACACACAGTCTCAGAAGGTTTACAGTGGAGTCTTCACTGTAGCATCAGAAAAATGGCTGAGCATTCAAAGGGGCAGAAGTGTCCCAAAAATTGGTGTAGGAACCAGAAACCTTGGCAGGCACTAAATCTTACAAAGGGATTGAAGTGGGAGTGTATAAGGAGGGAGAAGGTCCCCTAGAATCAGAAATCACCCTACTGTGTGGATACTGGCCAATTGGCCCAACATGTCCACACAGACATACGGAAAGTACCTCACGCAGACCCATTCCCCTACCAAGCTATATTTAGATTACTTGGATTACTTGCAGTGTGGAAACAGGCCCTTCGGCCCAACAAGTCCACACCGCCCCGCCGAAGCGCAACCCACCCATACCCCTACATTTACCCCTTATCTAACATTAGGAGGAATTTAGCATGGCCAATTCACCTAACCTGCACATTTTTGGACTGTGGGAGGAAACCGGAGCACCCGGAGGAAACCCACGCAGACACGGGGAGAACGTGCAAACTCCACACAGTCAGTCGCCTGAGGCGGGAATTGAACCCGGGTCTCTGGTGCTGTGAGGCAGCAGTGCTAACCACTGTGCCACCGTGCCGCCTACATAAACCTTCATCTGTCTACTGGGGAATTCATAACCACTTACTAAGTTTTATTGGACCTACCAACACTGTCCACATGGAATTGGGGAAGATACCAGGAAAAGCAACCAGGAACTATATGAATGTGGTGAAAAGGTTAAACAACTACATTAATGGCAAGGAGGGAAAGCCAAGTTGGGCAGTGAGCTGATGATTTCCTTTAATTCTGACCTGATTTTCCAACTTCCTCCTCAGAGATGGGAATTGGACACAAGATCTGGTACAGCTTCCCTGGCTTGACTTTTGAAATCAGGGTCTGGATCAGTGGTGCTGGAAGAGCACAGCAATTCAGGCAGCATCCGAGGAGCTTATCAGGGGACATGCTTAACTGGAGCCTGATAGGCCTTTTCTCACCTATTCTGAATGAGCCGATGCAAAATGAGCAGAAATACGTCCACCATGAAATAATCAATCCAATCATGTATATTTACATTGAAAGCCAAGTGGGAAGTTCGAAAATAATATGATTTCTACTCCAAAAGATGAAAATTAAATCTAAATATCAAGTTACCAAGTTCAGTTTTGTTTCTTTGTGATTGCACATTGACTGAGAGACTAAACCCAACAAAGTTTTGTTCATCTTTTCATTGCTGATTTCCTCCCTCGTGTCCAATCTGAGGAACGTATTCATGGTTTCAGAAGTTTCAAACACAGAAAATGCAATCTATCAATGATCTTGGATTTTTCTTTTGGTCAGCATGTCTCTTGTTCCTGTAGAAATCTAGTAGAATAAGATTGAGATACAGTAATCACCTTGGAGCAACAATGGCTTGTATTTATAATGCACCTTTTTTCATAATAATATATTTTTATTAAGAAAAAATAGATTTTTAAATATTACTACAAATACAAAACAATGCAATTCAAAACAGTACAAAAATAGTACAAAACCAAACCCAAATAATAAAAAAATTCCCCAACCCACCCTCCTATATGAATGTATAAACATATATAGAGAAGTATAAAATTTAAAAAAAAAACCTAAACTAGCTATTTAACTAACTAAATAAATACCTAACAACAAACAAATAAATAGTAATAATTCAGCCCAGCCAAACAAAACACTCATACATTCACAGTTCCTTCTCCCTGGATATTGGACTCATGAAACACAATTGTTACGGCTATATAAAAGCCCTTGTTAGTGTGGCAGATAAATCTGTGTCCAGGTATTTCAAAAATGGTTGCCATGTCTCGTAAAAATTCTCAGTTTTGTGGTGTACCATATTTGTGAGAAAGTCCAAGGGAATATGCTCCATAACAATCTTCCGCTAACCCAACAGGCCTACGGAGGGGGTGGGGAGGTTTCTGATATCCAACCTAGCAAGATATTCTTCCTTGCACAGAATGTAAGAATATTGAAAAGTTTTGCCTTATGCGAGTCTGCAGGAAATACAATGGATAGGCCCAAAAGGAGAGAAATAGGGTCCTTCTCCACCCTACACCTAAAATCCTCTCCAATGCACCCACTACAGCCCTCCAATATGTTTGAAGCCTGTCACAAGACCAAAGACAATGGGTAAGAGTACCCATGCAGACCTTGCACTTGGGACATGCTGAAGATACCCCTGGTTTAAATTTTGACAAACTGTCTGGAGCTAAGTGGACCCTGTGGAGAATCTTCAGCTGTAAAGCATGGTCCTATTGCAAATTGATATCTTCCTTGCATTCTCCCAAATATCCTCCCATGCCTCTGAAGAACCTTCAACACCCAGCTCTCTTTCCCACATCTTGCAGAGTTGATCAGATTCATCTGAGGTGGCACCCCCCAATTGGTGATATAAAGTACTGACAGAGAGTGTACTCTTAGCCCTTAGTACCCCTCTTTCTATATCAGATTTGTAGCATCAGTCAAAAATGTGGTCTTTTTTTGAATAAAATCCCTAACTTGAAAAAAATAAAGAGGTAACTCATACTTCCGTACTAACTGATCGAAGGACATCATTACATCTCCCTCAAATAAATCACCCATGCAAGATATACCCCTAGCTGCCCAACGTTTAAATCCTGAATCTATCATACCTGGTTGAAAATTCGGCATACCCACTAAAGGTGTTAACAAAGATGTTTTGCCAATATTACCTTCCCTCTGCCGAATTTCCCTCCATGCTTCAACAGTATTGATGACTATTGGGTTATGGCAATATTCCCTAACTGTCCTCACCTTGTCCAAAAACAGCAAACTGGTAAGGGGGCACCTTGCCTGGGAGGCTTTGATATCTAGCCATATTGAAAGAGGGTCCCCACAAACCCAATCACTTACGTAGGTCAAAAGTGAGCTGAATTGGTCATTTTTAATGTCCGGAAGGTCTACTCCCCACAAACTGTGAGGCAACTGCGGTTTGGCTAATTTAATGAGGTGCCGTGTATGGTGCCAGATAAAGGAGCTGAACCAACTGTTCAGTCTCCTGAGTGTTTGTTTATTGAAAATCAGGGGGAGCATCCGTATAGGGTATAGCAAACGAGGGAGAATATTCATCTTAATAAGCGCTATCCGACCCAACCATGAGACTGGAAGTGCCTCCCATCTTTGGAGATCTTGTTTAATTTTTTCAAATAATTGAGTAAAATTGGCTTTGAACAGCCAATCCAGAACTGGAGTAATGAATATGCCCAAATACACAAACCTCCCCCCCCGTGACCACCTAGATGGGAATCTATAGTCACTCTCAAGGGCCAATTCTTTCGTAAGACCACACATAGGCATAGCCTCTGATTTAGCAAAATTAATTTTATACCCTGAAAAAGCGCCAAATGCGTGAATGCATTGTATCAGGCAAGGCACTGAAACTGCTGGATTTGTCAAGAAAATTAGAACATCATCTGCATATAGCGAGATCTTATGTAATTTTGACCCCACTTCTGGAGCTGATATATTGAGATCCCCACGAATGGCCTCTGCCAACGGTTCAATCACCATCGTAAAAAGTAATGGTGAAAGGGGACAGCCCTGCCGGCTGCCCCTAGAAATATTAAAATTGTTTGATCGTACCCCATTGGTAATGACTGCAGTGAGAGGTACACTGTAGAGAACCTTTACCCATCTTATGAAAACTTCACCCAGACCAAACCGGTCTAGAGTATAGAAAAGGTACGGCCACTCAACTTGGTCAAATGCCTTCTCTGCATCTAAAGAAATCACCAATCCCTGTATTGACTGCTGTTGGCATGCTTGAATTACGTTAAGCAGCCTCCTAACGTTATTGGAGGATCTGCGACCCTTTATGAAGCCCGTCTGATCCTCTTTAATAATAGAGGGTAACACAGTCTCCAGCCTTAACGCAAGAGCCTTAGAGAGGATCTTAAAGTCCACATTTAAGAGCGAGATGGGCCTTTATGAAGCACAGTCTTCCGGATCCTTCCCTTTTTTAAGGATAAGTGAAATATTGGCCTCTCTCAGAGATGGTGGGAGACAAACATGACTGTATGAATCATTAAACATATTCAGCATCGGGCCTGACAGTATACTTATAAATTCCTTATAGAATTCACTGGGAAGTCCATCAGGACCGGGTGCCTTTCCATTCTGAAGCTGCCTCACAGCTTCCTGCACTTCTTGCTCTGATAATGGGGCATTGAGAACGGACTGTTGTTCGGGAGTCACACCCGGGAGCTTCAGATCTCTAAAAAAGGATTCCATTTTGGTCTGTCCTTCCTCACAATTCTCAGACTGATATAACTTAGAGTAGAATCTCTGGAACGCCACATTAATCTTTTTAGAATCACATGTTAGGTTCCCAGACCCTTCCCTAATCGCTGTAATGGTTTGTGGGGCACTTCTCTTTCTGGCAAGGTATGCTAAGTATTTGCCTGGCTTGTCACCATGCTCGTATAACCTTTGCTTTGCAAAAGCCAGCTCCTTCTTTGCAGTCTGTGTGAGCACGGAATTTAGTGCAGACCGCAGTGCCGTAATCCTCTGTAGTTTGACCAACGAGGGCCTGTCAAAGTAGGCCTTCTCGGCTGCCTTCAACCGTGCTTCAAGGAGACGTTGCTGCTCACCCTTCTGCCACTTCCTACTTGTGGGATATGAAATAACTAACCCTCTGGCATAAGCTTTGGCAGTTTCCCAGAGAACAGATGAGCTATCAACTGAGCCTATGTTGATGTCTAGGAATGCCCGAAATTCCCTAGAGAAATTTGCCAGGATTTGGTGTTGGAGAGACTGTTAGGTCTGAAGGTTGATAAGTCTCCAGGGCCTGATGGTCTACATCCCAGGGTACTGAAGGAGGTGGCTCGGGAAATTGTGGATGCGTTGGTCATTATTTTCCAGAGTTCGATAGATTCGGGGTCGGTTCCTGAGGATTGGAGGGTGGCTAATGTTATACCATTTTTTTAAGAAAGATGGGAGAGAGAAAGCAGGAAATTATAGACCAGTTAGTCTGACCTCAGTGGTGGGAAAGATGCTGGAGTCTATTATAAAGGATGAAATTACTGCATATCTGGATAGTAGTAACAGGATAGGACAGAGTCAGCATGGATTTATAAAGGGGAAATCATGCTTGACTAATCTTGAATTTTTTGAGGATGTAACTCTGAAGATGGACGAGGGAGATCCAGTAGATGTAGTGTACCTGGACTTTCAGAAAGCTTTTGGTAAAGTCCCACACAGGAGGTTAGTGAGTAAAATTAGGACGCATGGTATTGGGGGCAAAGTACTAGATTGGATTGAAAATTGGTTGGCTGATAGGAAACAAAGGGTAGTGATAAACGGCTCCATTTCGGAATGGCAGGCAGTGACCAGTGGGGTACCGCAGGGATCTGTGCTGTGACCGCAGCTTTTTACAATATATGTTAATGATGTAGAAGATGGTATCAGCAATAACATTAGCAAATTTGCTGATGATACAAAGCTGGGTGGCAGGGTGAAATGTGATGAGGATGTTAGAAGATTACAGGGTGACCTGGACAAGTTAGGTGAGTGGGCAGATGCATGGCAGATGCAGTTTAATGTGGATAAATGTATGGTTATCCACTTTGGTGGCAAGAACAGGAAGGCAGATTACTACCTCAATGAAATCAATTTAGGTAAAGGGGCAGTACAGAGAGATCTGGGTGTTTTTGTACACCAGTCAATGAAGGCAAGCATGCAGGTACAGCAGGTAGTGAAGAAAGCTAATAGCATGCTGGCCTTCATAACAAGAGGAATTGAGTATAGAAGCAAAGAGGTGCTTCTGCAGCTGTACAGGGCCCTGGTGAGACCACACCTGGAGTACTGTGTGCAGTTCTGGTCTCCAAATTTGAGAAAGACATTCTGGCTATTGAGGGAATGCAGCGTAGGTTCACGAGGTCAATTCCTGGAATGGCAGGATTACCTTACGCTGAAAGACTGAAGCGACTGGGCTTGTATACCCTTGAGTTTAGAAGACTGAGAGGGGATCTGATTGATGATGCTGCCTGACCTGCTGTGCTGTTCCAGCAATAAAGTTTCAACTTTGATCTCCAGCATCTGCAGACCTCACTTTCTCCACATATAAGATTATGAAAGGATTGGACACTCTTGCAGCAGGAAACATGATTCCGCTGATGGGTGAGTGCCGAACCAGAGGACACAGCTTAAAAATACGGGGTAGACCATTTAGGACAGAGATGAGGAGAAACTTCTTCACCCAGAGAGTGGTGGCTGTGTGGAATGCTCTGCCCCAGAGGGCAGTGGAGGCCCAGTTTCTGGATTCATTTAAGAAAGAGTTGGATAGAGCTCTCAAAGATAGTGAAATCAAGGGTTATGGAGATAAGGCAGGAAGAGGATACTGATTAGGAATGATCAGCCATGATCATATTGAATGGCGGTGCAGGCTCGAAGGGCTGAATGGCCTACTCCTGCACCTATTGTCTATTGTCTATTAAATACTCCACAAGCTTGCTGTCCATGAGAATAAAGGGGTCCATTCGCCAGTACCTTGAATCCACTGTAACATCATTAATTTTAAACATGAGGTTCACTGGAGCATGATCAGAGAGGCAATATTACCAATCATACAGGATGCCACCAGATCTAGGGTTACTGCAGGGGTCAGAAAAAAATCAATCCTCATGTGACATCTATGCGGATTGGAGAAAAACGTGAAATCTCTACCTGTAGGGTGGAGACACCTCCAGACGTCCACCAATCCTAATTCCCCACACAAACCCAATAACTGTTTAGTTTGTGCAGAGGGTATCAAGGGACCTTTAGGTAACCTGTCTACTGTGGGGTCCATGAGGCAGTTAAAATCTCCCCCTATAATGCTTTGCCGAGACTTGAGACTTATCAGTTTAGAAAAAGCATCTACCAAGAATTTAAGAGGATGAGCTGGGGGACAATAAACATTTAAAATGCCATATTCTTCCCCATTTATCAAGGCTTTCAGAATTACAAACCTCCCGTATGTGTCTTTAACACATTCCAACAATTTAAATGAGAGAGTTTTCCTAACCAATATAGCCACTCCCCTACTTCTGGTATTAAATGATGAAAAATAAACTCGGTCAAAGCCATTCTGCTGTAATTTCAAATGCTCCTTGTCATCCAAATGTGTCTCCTGTAACAAAGCAATATCCACCTTTTCCTTTCTAAGACTCAAGAGTACCTTCTTCCTCTTAATTGGTGAGTGACTTCCCTTGATATTCCAGGTACCCCATTTAATCAAATCATTAGCCATAAACTGCAATTACATTTAAATTCCAGAGAGGAGGAACCCAAACCACAAATTGCTGAGCCTTAGTGTCGCATGATCCACCAAATATAAAAACTACATAAACTAAAACCACGACATTTAACAAACATACAAAATTATTAAAAATAAAAAACAACAAAAACCAGCAAACAAACCAATATATAAAGTGCCAATAGTGCTGAGTAGGGGAACTCACCCCCTGCCCGGAGGGGGAAAGTACCCATTCCGAACTGCCCATAAATAGGCATCTAACCATCTCACTTCTCCCAGCTAGAGCCGCATTGCAAGCACAAGCTAAAAAGAATAAACACCCCATAGAATATCAATATGAATAAAAAAACATTCTTTTATAAAAAAAGGGGGAATAAATACCCCACCCACCCTTTGGTATGTCCTAACTTAGAAATTTAAAATGTACATCTTAACCACCGTCAGACATAGTTTGAACCAAATTATTATCAATAGAGGTAAAAAAAGGGGAAAAACAAAGCTCCAACTGGATTTCCACCATTTCTTTTACAGAACGATAAACGTATACCCAAGCAACGATATTTATACATACTACAATTGTTTAAATTAGGTTATTTGTCCTCAAAGTCTCTTGCCTTCTCCGATGTGTCAAAGAGATGCATGGATCCATCTAAGGTGATCCGAAGCACTGCCGGGTATCTCGGGGAGTACTGAATCCCATCTCCTTCAGTCTTCTCTTGACACCGTCATACGATTTTCGTTTCTGGATCACCGCCGCTGAAAAGTCCTGAAAAAACATGATCTTAGGCCCCTCGTAAATTAGGGCCTTTGGATCCTTCCCCTGGAGTCTGGAAGCCTCCATGACTCTCTCCTTATCCCAGTAATGATGGAACCGCACCAGGAAAGGACGAGGGCGTTGACCCAGACCCGAGCTCCATGCTGCAACCCGGTGAGGCCTCTCTATCTTCAATCCTCTCATGCCAGTCTCCAAGTCAAGGAATTTCGGAAGCCAATCTTCAACAAATTCCGCAGGCCGCTCACCTTCCTTACCATCAGTCAGATGATGATCCGAATGTTTTTTCTCCCGCCCCTGTTTTCAAGATCATCCACTTGGTCACGCAAATTACGAACCTATGTCTTCTGGGCTTGGATCTCTTCCTTGAATGAACTGGCATCAGCTTCCATCACTGTGACCCTGTGCTCTACCTCATCCTTCCTCTTCTCCAGGTCTCTCAGCTGCTGCTCATGCTTCTGCAGCATGAGAGAGATAAGCCAACTTCTCTTCAATCTGTTTCCCCAACATCTCGTGAGATTTCAAGAGCTGGTTCACCAGGTCCTGGAGAGTAATCTGCTCAGAGGCTGCTGCAGGCTGAGCTGCAGGCCCGGCCTCAGCTGCTCCTCCTCCCTTTTTAGGCATTTCTGGACAGCTGAAAATACAGGTAAGTCAATTTTTAAATGTTTCTTGGGGCTCCACAATCTTTCCAACACCCCAAGAAATCCTGATGACCTGGGTTGGGTGGGTTAAAGGACCGTCCTGCTCCTGCTGCGATGCGAAGCTCTGCAGTGTGATCTTCTCAGATCGCCGCCATCTTAGATCCCCCCCTATAATGCACCTTTAATAAAATCTCTGACGGTGCTTCAGATGTAAATCAAAGATTAGACGCTGACCTAAAAGAGTAGGGTCAAATAGGGATCATAAAAAAACAAACTGTAAATGGAGCCAGGAAACATAGGTGAGGTTTTAAAATGAGTACTTTGCATCTCTGTTCACTATGGAGGAGAAATATGTAGGTTTAGAAATCAGGGAAGAGAACTGTGATGTACTTGAACAAATTACAATTGAGAGGGAGGCGGTATTAGCAGTTCTAGCAGGCTGGAAACTCAAACTCCCATGCCTGATGAGATGTATGCCAGGCTGCTGTGGGAGGCAAGGGAGGAGATTGTAGCGGCAATGATAATAAATTTGAGATCCTCTCTGGACACAGGAAAGGTACCAGGGGACTGGAGGACAGCTCAGGTGCCATCATTATTCAAGAAGGTTGGTAGATATAAACAAAGGAGCGATAGGTCAGTGAATCTAACATCAGTGGTAGAGAAATATTTTGAAACCATTCAGAGAGATTGTATTAATCAGGTTGTAAGTTTGCTCACTGAGCTGGCAGATTTGTTCTCAGACGTTTTGTCACTATGCTAGGTAACATTATCAGTGAGCCTCCGATGAAGCGCTGGTGTTCTGTCCCACTTGCTATGTGTGTGTCTTGGTCTGTTGTGGTGGATGATGTCATTTCCGGTTCTTTTTCTGAGAGCTTGGTAAATAGGGTCCAAATCGATGTATTTGATAATGGGATTCCAGTTTGAATGCCTCTCCACTTGGAGAGGTAAGGATTAATAGAGGATTGTCAACATGGTTTTGCCTGGGGAGATCATGTCTGACAAGTTTGACTTAAATTTTCAGGGAGGTGACTAGATGTGTAGATGAAGGTAGTGCAGTTAATGTTGTCTATGTGACCTTTGCAAAGGCTTTTGACAATGTGTCACATGAGAAATTAGTCGAGATGGTGAGTCTCATGGAATCCCTGGCAATTTGACAAATTAAACCTGAGACTGGTTCAGTGGCAGGAAGCAGATGGTGATGGTCAAGGATTGTTTTTTGTGACTGAAAGCCTGTGTCCAGTGACATCACATAGGTTTTAATGCTGGGCCCCTTGCTGTTTCTTGTGTTCCTTAATGATCTAGACATGAATGTAGGAGGTTTGATTAGTAAGTTTTCAGATGACACAAAAATTGCTTATGTAGTAAAGAGTAAGGTGGAAAGCCTTAGACTCTAGGATAACATAGACGGGCTGAACAGTGGCAAATGGAATTCAATCCTGAAAGTGTGAAGTGATGCACTTGGGGAGCACTAACAAAGCAAGGGAGTATATGATTAATGGTACGACCATAGGAAGAATAAAGGATCAGAGGGTCTTGGTGTATAGATCCTTGAAGTTGACAGGTAGATAAAGTGGTTAAGAAGCTATATGGGATACTTGCCTTTATTAGTCAAGGCATTGAATACAAGAGGAAGAAGGTTATAATAAACCTATTTACATTGTTATTTATGACACAGCTGGAGAACTGTGTGCCGTTCCTGTCACTACACTATAGGAAGGATATAATTGCTCTAAAAAGGATACAGACATGATTCACCAGGACGCTGCCTGGGCTAGAGAATTTCAGCTATAACAAGAGATTAATTTGGTAGTCCTTGGAGCAGAAAAGGCAGAGGGGATGATCTGATTGAGACATATAAGTGAGGAAATGTCCAGACAGGATAGTTAAGGAGAAACCTTCCCCTTAGTAAAGGGGGTCAGTAACCAGGAGACATAAAATTAAGGTGGGGAGCAGGGATTTTGAGGGGATTTAGGAAGGCATTTTTCACCCAAAGATTGCTGGGCATCTGAAACTCTCTGCCTGAAAGGGTGGTAAAAGCAGGAACTAAAGCAACATTTAGAAATGTTTGGATGAACACTTGAAATGCCATAGCATAGAAGATTGTGAGCCAAGTGTTGGAAAATAGGACTACATTGGATGGTTGCTTGATGACGGTGTGGATATGACGGTTTGGAAAGGCATCATATAAAACTGTATGACTCTCACCAAAAGCCTGCGTCATGGTAGGTTTTAAGGAAAGAGAGAGACGTAGTTTAGGAAGAGGGGCCAGAGTTTAAGACCTTAGCAAATGAAGGCATGGTCACCAATTGTAGAAAAACTAAACCTGTGCAGAGTTGTAGTGCTAGAGGGGCAAGGCAATTGGCAAGATTTGAAACCAAAACAAGATTGAACACTTTAAAATCGGAAGAATAGCTTAACTTGGAAGAATGTAGGTCAGTGAGCACAAGGGTGAATGTAATGTGATTGATATGAGTTAAAACATCAGCAGTAGAGTTTTAGATAACATTAAGTGTACAAAAGATAGAATTTGAAGCTGACCAGAGTGTGTCAAGTTATCCTCGAGGCATAAGTAAGGCTTTTAGAAACAGACAGCTGAAGTGATGGGGAGCCTGTGATAGTATAGAGCTGGAAATACGTGGTCATTATGATAGCAAGGAGAGACTGTTGACAGGGAGATATGCAGAGTTGGGGCTTAGGGAACATAGTTTTAAGTGGGCTACAAAGGTTGTGATTTGACAATCCCAGTATTTAATTGGACGAAATTTCTGATCATCTAGTGCTAGATATTAGACAAATCTGAAAATTTAGAGTCATGGCTCAAAAGTAACGGCGCTAAGAGTGTTTTACCCCCTGGACAATGGTGGACAGGCTTTGGAGGAGGATGGGATAGTCAACTACGTCAAAGGCTGCAGACTGGTTGAATAAGGTGTGGAAAGGAATGTTACCTTTGTCACAGTTACAAAGGACATTATTTGTATCTTTGACAGCCATTTTGATACAATGGCAAGAGTGCAAGTTTGATTGGAGAGATTCAGGCAAGATGGGCATGAATATTTGAGGTGGCAACACATTCAAGTTGTGGAAAGAAAAGGGAGTTGGAGATGGGGCACTACTTTACAAAGGAGGAGGGGTCCAACAGTGCCAAACTAAGTTTTTGTAATTTGATAAGCAATGTTAAAGTGGTTGCAGTGAGAACACAGATCAGAAATCACTTTATATCACAAGAGGTGCGATTTTCTCCTCCCTCAGCATTGTTTAATAAGAAAGGAATTGACATGACAATAAGCAGTTTTAGACACAGTTTC